>NW_027361678.1:4830000-5257500 GCF_039654945.1 Dendrobates tinctorius | reverse complement strand
TTACAAAGCATTAAACATTACCAGGCCTCAGGAGGAGACTGCTGCTCCATTGAGAGGCAGGGAATGGATGCTATGATAGTGTTTAGGCAGAAGACCTGCTGCTGCACTGAATCTGGATTATTCTGTATGGCGGTGGCGACTTCGAAGAGTAATTGCCAACATCGCCCCCCTCCTCCGTACATGGTTGGACGTAGCCTTTATTCAACCCAGGTGATTATTAGCATGGTGCCAGACTAATATAGAAGTATCAGAGCTGAGTTTGTAATTTGCCACATTGTGACATCCCAATATATATAGTGTATATGACATTGTTACTTATATATAGGACTAGGACTATGTTGTTTGTTTTTTTTAATCACTTTGCAGGACCAGGGTGTCAGTAAAGCTGGCCATATGCATTAGATACCAAGCTCATCCAGCCGACAACTAAATCTGCTCGGTCAAGAGAAATAGGCAGTCTGGCCATCCTTAAAGGGGTTGCCCTATAAAAAAAAACCATTTATCCACTAGCCATAGAATAAATGATAAGTGTATGATCACTGCAGTTGTGACAGTAGGGTCCCTCATCGATCACAAGAAGAAGGGGGTCCAAAGTATCCTGTGTGAATGAAGCAGAAGTGACCATGTGCAACCACTGTTATATTGACAGTCCATGGGAGTGAATAATCGCACATTCTCACTATAGTTCCACTCTTACAGGAGGCTTATCAGCAGTAGGACCCCCAGAATTCATTTATGTTTTTTATGTATCCCATGCATAGATGTTAAGTGTTGATTATGGGACAATCTGTTTAATATAATGTGCATGTCCACCTTAAAAGGGGTAATCTGGCTATGTTCAATTTGGCATTTGGAGGTGAGCAGGACCAGTGATGCCACGTTTCCAAACATCTAATGGTTGGCCCACGCTATATTTATAGACATGACATTATCAGCCACACTCGCTTCTCTGAGTAGACCTGGAATATCCCTTTTAACCATGACAAGGGCTCGCATCTAGATCCATATGATGGATCTGTGTTATACATATCAATACAATGGCACTCCTAGAAATGTATGGCTTATCACAAAGGTTTGAGAGGCTCTCTTGCTGCGCAAGGCAGGTTTTCCTATTATGTTCCCTCCTGGTCCCTCAAGGTCCTCATCATAGATGTCTGCTGGACAATCATTCACATAATTGCATGCTGTATGTCACTCACAGTGTAGGAAATGCAAGACGAAGGGATGAGGGGAAGTGAACCCAACACTAGGGAAGGGGGGAGTGAGATCCCCTAGGCAGGTCTACCATCACCCTGTCTGCCCTAACCGTCCCTATATACGTTCTGCACCTATCACCAAGGAGGATGCTAATCCCTGCCTGACCCTGGCGATAAACCCTGCTTAGGATGGGATGAGACTAGTCGATCCTCAGTACAACTAAAGACACATGGGATAGACAAACAAGGGGAACATTTATTTTGAGTAGACTCAGAGAGGTAACACAGATGTCCTCCAAACACCAAAGAGGAAGATAGCCAACTGCTAATGCTCCAAGCCTCAAATGGAAATATCACTGTCAACTCCCAGCAGCAGGCTGGGAGTCTATAAACACCCATGTCCAGGTGTGTCAATTAGAGCTGGAGAAAGGTTACCACTGGGTCAAAGAGTCAGAAGGGTTAAGAAGGTGACTGCAAAGCCAATGCAGAAACCTTCTGCAGCTAGATGCAGTGTGACTGTCTGCAGCTTCTGACACACCCGTGACAGTGTTATACTGAAGGGAAGCACTCATATTACCAAGATACCTAGATACGGGCACCACATCAACAGCCCGGACTAAGCTATACATTAGATGTCCAAAGCAATTTAAAGGCAGGGATTTTGCAGTCCATCTAATGCTCCCTCCTCCTCAATGGCTCCTACTCCTTGGTCCAGTCTGGGCCCATATTGTATTTTGTATGCTCCATGCTATATCCTACTATTACGGTATACTAGTCCTGTAGTTGTATCATATGGCAGCATCTAAAGTGTCTAGGACTTGGACATGGAACTGTAGGAACTCTGTTTGCCATGTGCACAACTTATGGGATCCTAGAAAGGTTTGGGTCAGAAGAAAAACTTTACAGCCTAAGGCCTTTTTCATATGTCCATTTTTTTCTTTTTTTGGCAAATGAGAAAAAATTTACAGCTTTACATACCGTAATTTTCCTGATATGATTTTCATCCATTTTTGTCCAAGTGTCCATTTTTGCCATCAGTTTGGTATAGTTTTTTACCTTGTGTGAATAAAGGAATGTATAATAATGTAATACTTTTGCAACCCATATAAAAGGAAAACACATGGATGGCCTCCATGTTCTGTGTGTTTTTACCGCTGACCTATTGATCTGAATGGACAAGTTTGATCCATGACTTGGATAAAAACAGACAGACACGTCTCAGTGATTTATGATAATTGTCCACAAAAAAAATGGACATGTGAACAGCCCAATAGACTATAATGGGTACATATTGTATCAAAGAGTTACATGGATATGACATGCATGGAAAAAATGGCCAAAGGGGAAAACATACGGTTGGATTTTTTAATACAGAACTATAAAAAAAAACATTATCTAAAATTATAGTTATAATGAAGGGATCCAGGAGGCAAATCAGTTAAAAACTAACCAACAGTAGCTATACTATATTATGAGGATTTACGTACATTATCTATTCACAGCCATAAAATAGTGCCCCCTAGTGGTGAAATCTTCATGTAAAACTACATCATAAAAATAATCTTGAAACATTTCTTATGGAAAGTCTCTGTTTCCACTTCCAAGTAATCAATACAAGCTGATTCTGTCATTTACTTTTTTTTATGTTCAGAAGTTTAGTAAAAAATGCTTATTCATGTTCAGAAGTTGATTGAAATGTTCTTAATTTATGCCCAGGATTTAAGTAAGAAGAAATTCAACTGTAGAACACCATAGAGAGCCCAAAGTAACAATGCTTACACATAGCTGTATTGTACGTAGATTTTGCCATACAAGAAGGTGGCGGCCTACCGGTGGATTCTCCTGTCCTCCTGTGGGCCAGTCCGAGCCTGCTCACTGGTGTAGTATACAATGTCACTGACAGAGGGGTCTCATACAGGCAGTGCCAAAAAGACCCATCTGTGCATTAAAAAGTATAGCCTTTATTAACTATGCTGACTTCTCATATATCAGTAATATCCGGACAGTTGTTATATGTCTGACGTGGACACAGCTGATGTCAATTTTGTGTAATTTTCTGGTGACCATAGCCAAATAAAAAAAACACTGAATATAAGGATTTTTTTTGTCTGTAAAACCAATCTATTGCAAAAAGTGATGGATTATCTATGCGGCCTATCACAGCAGGAAAACACAAAATATAAACTGGAAAAATTGGTCGTATGAGTGTATGTTGTCCTCAGTGCTGCTGACTGCTAGGTATACAGATGTACACATAATATACAGATATAAACATAATAAAATACAGATATAAACATAACATACAGATAAATATAATAATATACAGATATAAACATAATATACAGATATACATAATAATATTCAGATATAAACATAATATACAGATATAAACATAATAAAATACAGATATAAACATAATATACCAATATAAACATAATAAAATACAGATATAAACACAAAAATATACAGATATGAACATAATATACAGATAAACATAATAATATACAGATATAAACATAATATACAGATAAACATAATATACAGATATAAACATAATAAAATACAGGTATAAACATAATAAAATACAGGTATAAACATAAAAATATACAGATATAAACATAATATACATAAAAATATACAGCTATAAACATAATAATATACAGATATAAACATAACATATAAATTTGATGAGGAACGGTTATGAAGACTAGCGTAACATTTACTGTACTCCAGAGGTGGGTAATTAATTTTCCAAGGAGGCCACATGTGAAGTTGGGACCATTGTGAAGGGCCAAACTGATGTGCTAAACTAAATTCTGCCCAATAAACACCACTTCCCAATATACACCCCCAGTACAGACCAAAAGTTTGGACACACCTTCTCATTCAAAGAGTTTTCTTTATTTTCATAACTATGAAAATTATAGATTCACTCTGAAGGCATCAAAACTATGAATTAACACATGTGGAATTATATAATTAACAAAAAAATGCGAAACAAGTGAAAGTATGTCTTATATTCTAGGTTCTTCAAAGTAGCCACCTTTTGCTTTGATAACTGCTTTGCACACTCTTGGCATTCTCTTGATGAGCTTCAAGAGGTAGTCACTGGAAATGGTCTTCCAACAGTCTTGAAGGAGTTCCCAGAGATGCTTAGCACTTGTTGGCCCTTTTGCCTGAATTCACTCTGCGGTCCAGCTCACCCCAAACCATCTCGATTGGGTTCAGGTCTGGTGACTGTGGAGGCCAGGTCATCTGGCATAGCACCCCATCACTGTCCTTCTTGGTCAAATAGCCCTTACACAGCCTGGAGGTGTGTTTGGGTTCATTGTCCTGTTGAAAAATAAATGATGGTCCAACTAAACGCCATCCGGAAGGAATAGCATGTCGCTGCAAGATGCTGTGTTAGCCATGCTGGTTCAGTATGCCTTCAATTTTGAATAAATCCCCAACAGTGTCACCAGCAAAGCACCCCCACACCATCACACCTCCTCCTCCATGCTTCACGGTGGGAACCAGGCATGTAGAGTCCATCCGTTCACCTGTTCTGTGTCGCACAAAGACACGGTGGTTGGAACCAAAGATCTCAAATTTGGACTCATCAGACCAAAGCACAGATTTCCACTGGTCTAATGTCCATTCCTTGTGTTCTTTAGCCCAAACAAGTCTCTTCTGCTTGTTGCCTGTCCTTAGCAGTGGTTTCCTAGCAGCTATTTTACCATGAAGGCCTGCTGCACAAAGTCTCCTCTTAACAGTTGTTGTAGAGATGTGTCTGCTGCTAGAACTCTGTGTGGCATTGACCTGGTCTCTAATCTGAGCTGCTGTTAACCTGCGATTTCTGAGGCTGGTGACTCGGATGAACTTATCCTCCGCAGCAGAGATGACTCTTGGTCTTCCTTTCCAGGGGCGGTCCTCATGTGAGCCAGTTTCTTTGTAGCGCTTGATGGTTTTTGCCACTGCACTTGGGGACACTTTCAAAGTTTTCACAATTTTTCGGACTGACTAACCTTCATTTCTTAAAGTAATGATGGCCACTCATTTTTCTTTACTTAGCTGATTTTTTCTTGCCATAATACAAATTCTAACAGTCTATTCAGTAGGACTATCAGCTGTGTATCCACCAGACTTCTGCACAACACAACTGATGGTCCCAACCCCATTTATAAGGCAAGAAATCTCACTTATTAAACCTGACATGGCACACCTGTGAAGTGAAAACCATTTCCGGTTACTACCTCTTGAAGCTCATCAAGAGAATGGCAAGAGTGTGCAAAGCAGTAATCAAAGCAAAAGGTGGCTACTTTGAAGAACCTAGAATATAAGACATATTTTCAGTTATTTTGCACTTTTTTGTTAATTATATAATTCCACATGTGTTAATTCATAGTTTTGATGCCTTCAGAGTGAATCTACAATTTTCATAGTCATGAACATAAAGAAAACTCTTTGAATGAGAAGGTGTGGCCAAACTTTTGGTCTGTACTCTATAACTTACTATTAAGTCATATGTTGTCTTTAACAAAAGCAGCGAGTGGAGCTGAGCTCTGCTTTCTGCTAAGCACTTACTGTCATTCCTTGACAGCGGCATTTACAGAAGGTGGTCTTGGGTGAGCGCCACTCCACACACCCACTGACCCTCCTTGTGACACAATCGCTGGGTGCTGATGGGTTTACATGACAGCTGGCGGTCCTCTGAAGGCCCTTGCGACTTTCCATGACTGTGCTCTTATGAAAACTAGTTTGGGGCTGGTGGTCATATTAAATCACAATTTTTACTGTATACTGCAATACCATTTATTGTACAAGTGATTGGTTGAGTTTCCCTACGGGGACTAAAATTAAGTAAAAAAAAAATAAAAATGTTTTTTTCACAAAATATAAAAAAATAAAAGCCATAATCACCACCTTTTCTCCAATGAAATATAAAAAAATACACACGTGTACAGAAAAGTCTGATCTATCAAAATATAAATTAGCCCTATCAGTAAACACCATAATGACAAACAAAAATAAAAATTCCAGAATTACGATTTTTAAGTTTGGGCAATATAGCAAAAAAAAAATAAAAAAATAATGTAATAAGAATCAAATTGATATACCTACCCAAAATAGTATCAATGAAAACATTAGCTCACCATGCAAAAAAAAACAAGCTCTCAACCAGCTACATGGACCAAAAAATGAAAACATTTATAGCCTCAAAAAAAAATGGTGTCATAAGCAAAATTTGACTGAATTTCCAAACATTTTTTCACCAGTTAGAAAGAAACCCCCCCCCCCCAATATATTTTGGTATTAGTGTAAATGTACTGAGCTGGAGAATCCTAAAATATTGTTAACAAGTTATTTTTTCCAACCAACATATACTGTAAAAACAAACCTCCAAAAACCAATTGGGGAACTGCATTTTTTTTCCTTTCTGTAATTTCACCGCACTTGGAATTTTTTTTCCTGCTTTCCAGCACATTGAATGGTAAAATGCATGTTACTATTCAAAAATACAATTCGTTCCACAAAAATCAAGCCCTCGTATGGCTCTAATAAAAAAGCTATGGCTCCAAGAAGAAGACAAGGAAATAAACGAAAGCACAAAAATAGAAAATCGTCCAGTCAGGAAAAGGTTAGTTTTATCACTTTTTTAAAAGGAGGAACCAAAGATAAAAATAAAATGAGCAAATACCCTGTGGTAAGTAAATAAATAGTAATATTACATGTACATAATGTAGGGTGCTTGGTAGTTAATGGCCGCAGTGTGAATGCGCACCTATGCATTGCACTTATACCAACATATGCTCTGACTCGATTTGGCAGGCATGCCCACTGCAAGGTGCAACAGACAGGTGCTTCTCCTGTGAGGCATGGAAGGAGACAGGCATGCCCACTGCAAGGTGCAACAAGCAGGAGCTTCTTCTGTGAGGCGTGCCGGGAGACAGGTAAGCCCACTGCAAGCTGCAACAGGCAGGTGTTTCTCCTGTGAGGCATGCCGGGGGACAGACATGCCCACTGCAAGGTGCAACAGACAGGTGCTTCTCCTGCGAGGCCTGCAGGGAGACAGGCGTGCCCACTGCAAGGTGCAACAGGCAGGTGCTTCTTCTGTGAGGCTTGCTGGGAGACAGGCATGTCCACTGCAAGGTGCAACAGGCAGGTGCTTCTCCTGTGAGGCGTGCCAGGAGACAGGCGTGCCCACTGCAAGGTGCAACAGGCAGGTGCTTCTTCTGCGAGGCCTGCAAGGAGACAGGTGTTCCCACTGCAAGGCACAACAGTCAGGTGCTTCTCCTGTGAGGCGTGCTGGGAGACAGGCGTGCCCACTGCAAGGTGCAACAGGCAGGTGCTTCTAATGCGAGACGTTCCGGGAGACAGGCGTGCCCACTGCAAGGTGCAACAGACAGGTGCTTCTACTGCGAGGCCTGCAGGGAGACAGGCGTGCCCACTGCAAGGTGCAGCAGGCAGGTGCTTCTGTGAGGCATGCTGAGAGATAGGTATGCCCCCTACAAGGTCCAACAGACAGGCGCTTCTCCTGTGAGGCATGCGGGGAGAGAGACTTGCCCACTGCAACGTGCGACAGGCAGGTGATTCTCCTGTGAGTCGTGCCGGGACACAGGCGTGCCCACTGCAAGGTGCAACAGACAGGTGCTTCTCCTGTGAGGCGTGCCCGGAGACAGACATGCCCACTGCAAGGTGCAACAGGCAGGTGGTTCTAATGTGAGGCATGCCGGGAGACAGGCGTGCCCACTGCAAGGTGCAACAGACAGGTGCTTCTAATGCGAGGCCTGCAGGGAGACAGGCGTGCCCACTGCAAGGTGCAACAGGCAGGTGCTTCTCCTGTGAGGTACGCCGGCTTCCTGGCTGCAGAGCCTTAGGTTTAAACGGTGGCGCCCACGCAACTGGTGCGTGATGACTCCGGTGTCGTCCTGAAGAAGTGGGGGTTTGGTTCCTGGTGATGGCGATGAGTCCTCTTCGTCCTAAGTGGGGTCCTGAATCCAATGTTCATCGTACGGGGTGCAGCACAATCTGTAACACCGCCGGAGCGCGATTCAGTTTGGCAGTAGTATGCGGGTGAGGAATGTCACAGTTCTAGATGAGTCACCCGGTCTGTATTAGGCGGCTCGCGTGCAGTCACCACCGGCCTGGAGTATTTGTAACTTTCAGTCACGGGAGCCAACGGGCACACGGTAGTTCTTTGTACACAGTGAGTGTACCTGGACACAGGGGATCTACAGTGCGGGCCTGCTCTATCACGATGCTCAGAGCACGGAGCACCAACCTTCCCCTGCTGCTCGCTCTGTCTTCCCGCCAAGTCTGCTCTCCCTTTCCCATGCACAGGAACTTTTATCACAGTCACGTCCCCTGCTGTCTAGTGCAGAGGTCGGTCCGGGTTGGAAAACTTTCCCCCGGGCAACAGTGGTGACAGCCTCGGAACCAGCACTAGAGAGGTACACCCGGTCCTGTCCATCTTCTTACACAGACATGCCCACTGCAAGGCGCAACAGACAGATGCTTCTCCTGTGAAGCGTGCCCGGAGACAGACGTGCTCACTGCAAGGTGCAACAGGCAGGTGCTTCTCCTGTGAGGCGTGACAGGAGACAGGCATGCCCACTGCAAGGTGCAACAGACAGGTGCTTCTCCTGTGAGGCATGGCAGGAGACAGGCGTGCTCACTGCAAGGTGCAACAGGCAGGTGCACTCAGCGTGCAACATGCATCTAACCTGCATCTAAAGGTCAAGTCTTTGCAACTTCTCTGGACAGGTGCACACTGCATCTGAAATATACACCAGCTTTGCTGTGCATTATATTTGAATTTTAGCTTTTTGGTGGGACGCACAGGGACAGTCAAAGGGACTGATGTGGCCCCTGGGCCATACTTTGCCCGGGTGTACTGTAACCTTAACATAGCTCAAATATTTTAGGAAAGACAATGCATACACACTACTGAACAAGTAAAAAAAAAAAGTCTGAAAGTGTTGTAAATCAAGTGTGCACACCCCTTTTTTTCCTGAAATAAGTGAAAATTGGTGATATCCAGTTTTGATCAAGTGCAGCATGTGATAGAAATCAAGTCCATTATATTTCACAAGCGTATAACCCATACGGCTTTACTTCATATCAGCTTTTACTTGTCCTTTCTATTGTTCTGACATTTGCTCTCTGTAAAATTGATCTTTCTGACAAAAGCCTTAATCCTCAACTGTTAAATATCTCATTCTCCTGCAGCCAGTGACTGAAATGTTTTCACTTAAAGACATGGACACCGTGTCATAGTCTTAAAATACAATGCCTCTGAAAATTCCTTGTAAATGTAAGCTCCCATCTTCTGCCAAGCTATCCCAAACCATCTGTTTGTAGAAAAGGTAAGAAATAGCTAATATAGAAGTCATTAACACTTCCTCAGGGGTGGTACTTTAACAAGACTCATGAGTAGCCAGTACCACCCATGAGGAGGTGTTTATTACAGTAGTTATTTTCTACCTTTTCTACTAACAGATAGTAATAGAATAGAAAAAGGAATATGCATTTCTTTAATTTAACTGAGTTGCTGGGCAGTTTTACCATCTACAGTGGGTAAGGAAAGTATTCAGACCCCTTTAAATCTTTCACTCTTTGTTTCATTGCAGCCATTTGGTAAATTCAGAAAAGTTCATTTTTTTCTCATTATTGTACACTCTGCACCCCATCTTGACTGAAAAACTCCCCCAGAAGTGTAGAAATTTTTGTAAATTTATTAAAAAATAAAAACTGAAATATTACATGGTCATAAGCATTATTTCTTCTATAGAAATACCATAAGTAGCAGGGAAGCAGTTACACAACATCTAAGCCGGCCTCAGCTCTTGAAATAAGCCAGTCATCCAGCCTAATTTATCCCATCATTCTTCATGTACCAAGACGAAGAGAAGCAAGAAACTCTCTCTTGTGTCAAAACTGTGTAATTGTAGGTTCTGGTACTTTGGAACCTGCCCTATGGTGCAGCTTTCCTAAATACATTATATTTGTAACCCTAATTAACTTATATTTGCAAACCAAGGAAAACACAAAACTTTTGTCCGTAGACAATCCCTTTAATCTTTTACCTTCAACTTTCTCATTATTTTGTGACTGTGAATCTTGTTGCATGCTTATTTGACTATTTGCTCAGTGCTTTCTCCCTGGCCATATCCTATAATATCAGCACCATGCATGTATACAGATTACATATGCTAGATTGAGAAAAGTTTTGGGACACATCTCTTAATCACTGAATCCATTATTTCATTTACTCCCATTAACACAGTGTATAACATGTGTTCCCCTGTTACGGGTATGCCAGGTATAACAGACAGTCATTTTTGAGCCGACTGTAGAAAGTCATCGAGCCTGACTCTGCTGGCACATTCTGGATCTTGCATCTGTGCTGTGCAGTGATATCCCACTAGGACCTAGTGGTGATCTCTACTGCCTGCTACTGATTAACACACCCTTGCTGCAGGTTTAGATAACTTTAGTCGCTTCAGCAAGGTGCTGGTGATAGCTCTATTTACCTGTCTTTTGGAAGTGCTAGAATTGACTAGCTTCTTCTTGGAGCCTCTTGGAAGATTGCTGGCGTCATTTTAAGCTAAATGTATTCCCTCATTTGTCTTCCTGCTTTGTCTTTAGTTGTAGTAGGGGCTGACTAGTGCTACCCGGTCCCCTCACTATCCAGAGCCTATCGCTAGGGGCAGTCAGTGATTAGGGTCCTGCTTGGGTTTTGTTAGATCTGTCTAGGGATCTCCACTCTCCCTTTTCTAGTGTTCAGGCTCCTTCACCTCCTCTTTCCATTGTTGTGCACCTAGCTTCTCCATCACTCTGCTTAACACCCCTGTAATGGTGTCTGCCTTTACTAGCATGTGACACAAAGAACTCACTGATACACGCGGTCCTGTAAGAGGAGCCACCTGTGTAACAAGTACGTTTATGACATTTCTTCCCTCATACATGTTCCCCCATCACCTGTGAGCAGTATTATTGAAAAGTGAAGGAAATTAGGAACTAAAGTAACTCAAAAAGTGTAGACTATATAAAGTTACCGAATGCTGAGGCATGTAGTGCATAAAAGTCACCAACGCTTTGCTGACTCCATAACTGCAGAGTCCCAAAATCATCTGGTATTAAAATCAGCACAAAAGCCGCCACCAGCAAACTCTGGAGAAGTGGAAACATGTCCTGTGCAGTGGCCTCTCACTTGTCTCTAACTGGCATCTTATGGATGAGTCTGGGATTGGTGAATGCCAGGAGAATGTTACTTGCCTGATTGCGATGTGTCAATGTAAAGTTTGGTGCAGGAGGAATAATGCTGTGGGCTTGTCTCTCAGGGGTCGGCCTTGGGCCCTTAAGTTCCAGTAAAGAGAAATTCTAACACTTCAGCATACCAAGACACTTTGGAAAATTGTAGATTCCATCTTTTGTGGAAAGTATTTTTCTGTTTTAGTATTACTACAGCACAAAACAAGGTGCATAAAAACATGATTGGGTGAGTTTGGTGTTGAAGAACTTGACTGGCTGCACTTAGCCCTGAACTCACTCAACCTCAACATCTTTGGGATGTGCAAGAATGGAGATTGTGAGCCAGGCGATTTCTCCTTCAACATCAGTGTCTGACCTCACAAATACTGTTTTGGATGAATGGGCAAAAATTCTCACAGACATCTCCAAAATCTTGTAGAAAGTCTTCACAGAAGAGTGGAAGCTGTAATAGGATCAAGTCCGTATTAATGTCTATAGCTTTATTATGGAAGGTCATATAGGCTCATGTAGGTGTCCCAGTATTTTGTCCATACAGTGCATGTGCAGTGATAGAGCTATATTGACCTTATCGCCATTCTGTTATATTACTCATCCTTTCCAATGACACCTGATGTTTTTCTTATCTGCGTCCACCTCTAGACTTAAGATACTTTCTTGAAAACAGAATTGAGAGAAAGATTAGAAATCATGCCAGACAGAGCAGTCATTTAATAAAAATAGGATAAGACTGCAAAATATTTTGCATTCTGTTAAAAGAACTGTCCACATTATGCCTAAAGCAATGTGACATTTATTAAAGGGCTATATCCCAGACAATCCATTATTGATCCTGTTAATATTTGGTGTTCTGAAAAGGTAGGGTACCACCATTTGGACACCCCCTTTATTATTCACTGCGACTGTATACATGCATCCATTAAAATCAATATATACCCAGTGAGTACAATGGGAAGGCTTCTCTATAATGGCGCTCTTGGAAATATTAGAATTGACACTCTGACTCCAGCAGCAAGATCTTCCTTATTAATATTAACTCCACAGAGCTGCAACACAGGTTATTTTTACGAGCATCAGTTTTAGATACGTGGCCTATGACCCCTAACTCAGTACCCCACTAATGGATGATGCAGTTGGGTCGCCCTCCTAGGGCTGTGGGTTACTCGGTACCGGGCCGGTAACAGTGGGATGTGTCACAGCAGCGATGACCCGGACCGTGGCCCTGGGTGCCCAAGTAATAGGAAGATATGAATGGTGGAATGTAGTTAAATGAATAGTTTGTGACGCCACCTGTGGTGTTCGGCTAAGGAGGTGTTAAGCCGACGCTGCATGCAGATCCGCTGGGACTGATGGTATGGTGCAGCAAAGATTTAAAAGCTCCCCACAGGTGAAGCTATAGTCCCAGGGCAGTGTAGATGTGGTTGGCACGGGGATGTAGCGGTGCCAGAAAGGTAGGAGGCAGACAAGACACAGCGGGGTGCAATTTCTGTACCTCTACTTGATAACTGCAGTCCAGGGTCCTGATTACAGATGGTATTGGAGCAGGCTAGCCTGGAAGCAATTCAGGGATTCTCTCTCAGCAGATGGGTTGTGCAGTCTCCTTACTAACGCTTATTTGCGGGATCTCCAGTACCGAGTTACACTGAAGTTCCTCCTGTCAGATGTTCTCAAGAACCTCACTTGCACGGCAGACAGCTGTAGCCTATCTCGGGGACTCCTCTCTCCTGAGTCCCGGCTCACTATCCAAGCTGCTGTTGTGCCCTCAAGTCTTAGATGGTAGTAGGGCATTTACAGCCTCCTACTCCTCTGGTGTCTGTTGCAGGACCGATAGTATCCGTAGAACTGTGGAGACCAGGCTCCAGTTCATGTGCTCTTTCCAGAGATGAGCTCGTCCTCTCCGCTCTATCTCAGCGCTCCTTCCACACGTCTGCACACTTCACCCTCTGCAGACTAACTAACTAACCTCCCCTTCCTCTTGGCCCTCAGAGAGCACTCCTCCCCTTAATCCCGGTTCAGAGTTCCCCCTGCTGGCCTGGATTGGAACTGTGTTTCATGCATAGATTGACTGCGAGAGAGACTCATATTTGCCTCCAAGCCTGGCATTACCCTCCCCTGGAGGAAGGCAAAGCCACTGTGGTGACCATACAGCTGGGGGCGCCAAATTCCCCCATAGTGCAAGTCAGCACTCCTGGGCTGAACAAAAACATGAAACATATAAACAGTTAAACAATAATAATTGTAAAAGAGTTAAAAAAAATTAAAAAGTTACAAAAACCAAGAGCTTAAAAAATGGTCCTATGATGATAAGTCCAAGCATCAATGTCCATTGTCCATTCCTGGGCAAATGGTGAAATATATACAGGAAAGTTTTTGACCACACAAGTCCTGTAGTACAATGTACATAAAACAAAACTGGCAAATCTCAAGGAAACTCTTACAGGTTACGTGTAGGCACAAAACTTGAAAAAAAACAGTTACATATATACACATACAATTTCAACATTTACATTTATCTATATACGATATCTGATGGGTGGTATCCCTTGTGTAATGCGGTTAGACCTGCGTAATACTGGTGTAGTGGGTAATGTACTGGATACACTACTGGGGGTTCTGCATGGCACAGGGATCCTAGATTGTCTGGGAACTCTTAGACTCACCAGGGGCATAACAGGTTCACCACTGGCAGGCCGAGGGTTCTCTGGCTCCACTGCTGGTGTGGCATCTGCTGCCTGATTTTCCTGATCCTCAGGATTTCCTTGAGTCACGTCTTCCTGTGCTACCAATTGGGGAAATGTCAACACCGGCACCACTATAGCATCATTTACTTTAGTCCAATTCGCAGGGAATTCCCCAAGAATGGTGCTGACCTTCTCTTCTTCCTCTATGGGTTGGATGTTATCTGGTTCTTCCACTCTTTCCTTCAGCAGATCAGGACATAGTTTCAGGTGATCTCTTGATATTGCTGCTGAGGTTTCTCCCCCATCTTTGCTAATAAGGCATACCTTGGCATTATCAAAGTTTGAAGGCAGAATGGTATAAGGTTCAGCTTCCCATTGATCATCCAATTTGTGCAATCTTCTCTTCCTTTTTAAGACTTGTTCTCCCGGTGACAAAGGAATGGCAGGTGCATTTTGATTGTAAAGCTTTTCCTGCTTTTGTCTTGCTTACTTCGGGCGTAAGGACTCCCATGTCCAAATCAATAGGTAGTTTACCAGGTCTTGCTCTCATTAAGTAGGCTGGGGTACAGTTGGTGGAATTCACTGGTATATGGTTGTAGAGGTCCACCAGATCTGGCAACTTCTCTGGCCACAGATTCCTCTCCTCCAAGGGCAAAGTCTTCAGTAGGTCAATCACTACCTGGTTCATCTTCTCACACATGCCATTGGTCTGTGGGTGGTACGGTGTTGTCCGGATCTTCTTACAACCATACAAGTTACAGAATTCTTGGAACACTTCTGCCTCGAAAGCTGGACCTTGATCTGTAAGCACTCTTTCAGGATAACCATGTGGTCTACAGAAGTGCTGTTGGAATGCTCTGGCTGCTGTCCTGGCTGTCTGATCTTTGACAGGCACAACTACCAGGAATCTTGAGTAGTGGTCCACAATGGTAAGAGCATAGATGTAGCCGGACCGGCTTGGAACCAGCTTCACATGGTCCAGGGCCTTCAACTCAAGGGCTGTTTGGTGATGATTGGCTGTAGAGGAGCTCTCTGGCTGTTTCGATCCTTTCTGCACAGGTTACATTGTCCACACTCCCGGCACCGCCTCTCAATGGCTTTCCTCATACCAGCCCAGTAGAACCTCTCCCGGAGCAATGCTTCCAACTTCTTCCATCCAAAGTGTCCAGCTCCATTGTGGTATGCCTCTAGGACCATTGATGCCTCTCTCTTTGGGACTACCACCTGCCAGACCAGCTCATGAGTACGGGCATTGATACTCCTCCGACACAGTTTTCCTTCATAAATGAACAGCCGACCTCTTTCCTTCCACAACTGCTGGGTTTCTTCAGAGGCATCTGACTCTGGCCGTGAGTCAGCTTGTGCCAGGAGCTCCTTCACCAGGCGGACTGCAGGGTCACTATCTTGCGTTTCTGCCCAGTCATGATAGAATCATAGAATCATAGAATCGTAGAGTTGGAAGGGACCTCCTGGGCCATCTGGTCCAACCCCCTGCTCAAAGCAGGATTCGCTAAATCATCCCAGTCAGATGTCTGTCCAGCCTCTGTTTGAAGACTTCCATTGAAGGAGAACTCACCACTTCTCGTGGCAGCCTGTTCCACTCATTGATCACTCTAACTGTCAAAAAGTTTTTTCTAATATCTAATCTGTGTCTCCTCCCATTCAGTTTCATCCCATTGCTTCTAGTCTTTCCTTGTGCAAATGAGAATAAAGTTGAGCCTTCTACAATGTGACAGCGCTTTAGATATTTGTAGACAGCAATTAAGTCTCCTCTCAGTCTTCTCTTTTGCAAACTAAACATTCCCAAATCCTGCAACCTTTCCTCATAAGACAGGGTTTGCAGACCGGTCACCATTCTGGTCGCTCTTTTCTGAACTTGCTCCAGTTTGTTGATGTCTTTTTTAAAATGTGGTGCCCAAAACTGGACACAATATTCCAGATGAGGTCTGACCAAAGAGGAGTAGAGGGAAATAATGACTTCACGTGATCTAGACTGTATGCTTCTGTTAATACATCCTAGAACTGCATTTGCCTTTTTTGCTGCTGCATCACACTGTTGACTCATATTCAGTCTGTGATCTATTAGTATACCCAAGTCTTTTTCACATGTGCTGTCACTTAGCCCTATTCCTCCCATTCTATATATGCTTTTTTCATTTTTATTGCCCAGATGTAGTACTTTGCATTTCTCCCTGTTAAAAACCATTCTGTTAGTTACTGCCCACTTCTCCAGTTTATTTAAATCTTTTTGAATCCTCTCTCTCTCTTCTCTAGTATTAGCTATCCCTCCTAGCTTTGTGTCATCAGCAAATTTAATCAGTTTACCCTCAATTCCTTCATCTAAATCGTTGATAAAGATGTTGAACAATACAGGGCCCAGGACAGAGCCCTGTGGTACCCCACTTGAGACATTCTTCCAACTGGATGTGCAGCCATTTACGACCACTCTTTGGGTCCGATCACTAAGCCAGCTATGAATCCACCTAACAGTTGCCTTGTCCATTCCATACTTAGTCATTTTTTCAATAAGGATTGTATGAGAGACTTTGTCAAATGCTTTGCTGAAGTCAAGATATACTATATCTACAGCATTTCCTTGATCCACCCAATCAGTGATACCGTCATAGAAGGAAATTAAGTTAGTCTGACATGACTTATTAGTTACAAACCCATGCTGACTCTGTTTGATCACTTCATTCTTATCCAGGTATTGACTTACATGTTGTTTAATAATTTGTTCAAAGATCTTTCCTGGTATAGAAGTCAGACTCACCGGCCTATAGTTGCCTGGGTCCACCTTCTTCCCCTTTTTGAAGATAGGAACAACATTTGCTCTTCTCCAGTCTTCTGGCACTTCTCCTGTTCTCCAAGAATTTTCAAAGATTATGGAGAGTGGTTCAGAAATTTCTTCTGCTATCTCCTTCAGTACTCTGGGGTGTAATTCATCTGGACCTGGAGACTTGAATTCATTTAGGTTAGCTAAGTGTTTCCTCACTATCTTTCTGTTTATAGATATCCTGGATTCTTCTATTCCCTTAATAGGACAGTGAATAACAGTTGGTGTTACATTTCCTTTCTGTGAGAAAACAGATGCAAAATAGGAATTTAAAAGTTCAGCCTTCTCAACATCCTGTCTTACCATTTCATCATTTTCATCCTGTAAAAATCCTATAGCATCTTTGACTTTTCTTTTACTTTTGACATATCCCCAAAATCCTTTATTATTGCTTTTGACATCTCTTGCAAGCCTCAATTCATTTTCAGCTTTAGCTAATCTGATTTGTGCCCTGCAGATTCTGCAGACAGCATTATATTCTTCTTTAGATATGCCTCCCTCTTTCCATTTTATAAACATTTTTTTCTTCCTTTTTAGCATGTGCTTAAGTTCTGTGTTCACCCATCCTGGTTTCCTTAAATGCTTCCTATTCTTCCCTCTTTTCGGAATTGTTAACAACTGTGCTTTGAGAATTTCATTTTTCAAGATTTCCCATCCTTCCTGGACATTTTTGTCTTTAAGGATATCCAGCCATTGGATTCCTCCAATTATCTTTCTGAATCCCTTAAAATCTGCCTTTCTGAAATCTAACCTTGACGTCTGAGTCTTCACAGGTCTTCCGCCTCTAGTTATCCAAAATTCTAAAATAGCATGGTCGCTACCTCCTAGGGTCCCAGCCACTTTTACCTCCTCAACCATTTCCTCCCTGTTTATAAGGATTAGATCCAAGGTAGCAGTTCCCCTTGTTTTCTCCCCTACCTTTTGGAAGATAAAGTTGTCAGCAAGAGAGGATAAGAATTTCCTTGACCTGTTAGTTTTGCCTGAGAGAGATTCCCAACAAATGTCTGGATAGTTGAAATCTCCCATGACAACTATGTCATATTTTTTGGAGAACTTGGCCATTTGATGCATAAAGAGTTCATCCATATCTTCAGCTTGCACAGGCGGCCTGTAGTAAATGCCTACAATGGTGTCCTTTCCATTGTTCTGTCCTTGTATTCTTACCCAAACAGTTTCCACAGAACTCCCAGTCTCTGAAGCTTCAATCTCTGTGCAGATATATGCGTTTCTAACATACAATGCAACACCCCCTCCTCGTTTATCAAGTCTGTTTCTTGCAAATAAGTTGTATCCTTCTAGTCTTGTATTCCAATCATGTGTATCGTCCCACCAAGTTTCAGTGATTCCAATGACATCATATTTCTTTTCCTGTGTTAGTAGTTCCAATTCTCCTTGTTTGTTGCCCATGCTTTGTGCATTAGTATAGAAACATTTTAGTTTGTGATTGGTTTCTCTTTCTCCAATATTTTTATTAATTAGATTCTTTCGTCTTTGTTCTTCCTTTCCACTTCTATTAGCAGAGTTCTCAATACCATTTGTCAGGTGTATGGCTTTTTCTGGTCTTTTGCTTCCCTTCCCATGTTGTTCTAGTTTAAAGCTCTCCTTACAAGTGTAGCAAGGCGACTTCCAAATACATGCTTTCCAGTCTTCGTAAGGTGCACCCCATCTCTAGCAAGTAGTCCATCGTATAAGTAGTTCACTCCGTGATCCAGAAATCCAAATCGTTGCTGACGGCACCATCGACGTAGCCAGTTGTTCACCTGCAGAATCTTATTCCACCTCCTTGTTCCATGGCCATCCACTGGGAGGATGGAAGAGAAGACCACCTGCGCTCCCAGTTCTTTCACTTTCTTGCCTAAGTCTTCAAAGTCTCTGCAGATGGTTTCCAGGTCGTTTCTTGTTGTGTCATTTGTCCCCACATGTAGTAGCAGGAATGGGTAGTCATCTGTAGGTCTGAAGAGTCCTGATATCCTGTCAGACACATCTTTAATTTTTGCACCTGGAAGACAGCACATTTCTCTTGAAGTTATATCCGGTCTGCAGATAGCGGCCTCTGTTCCTCTCAACAGGGAATCCCCCATGACCACCACTCTCCGTTTCTTCTTCACAACATTTTTCTTTCTCCATCCAGGAGGACTCTGAAGGCGTACAAGGTTGCTGTTTGTTGGCAAAGTCTTATCCTGATGTATTTCTTCATCATTTTCCTGCGTGAGAGCCTGGTACTGGTTTCTGAGCAGTATGGGTGCTGACTGCCTCCTGATCCTCCTGCTTCTCTGGGTCACATGTCTCCATTCCTCTGTTTCTTCAGGTGCACTTCGAATTTCTTCTCTTTCTGTAACATGAAGAGATAATTCTGCTCTGTCCAAGAACTCTTCACCTTCCTTAATGATCTTCAACGTAGCCAACCTCTCTTCGAGATTTTGCAACTTTTCCTCCAACAGGGACACAAGCTTGCATTTGTGGCATGTGAAGTTTGGCTTTTCCACTGGTAAGTCTGTGAACATGTAGCAAGAAATGCAGCTCACCAAATGGCTCCTGGCCTCTTCCATCTTGAGATTTCTTAAAAACGATGAAAGATGAGCCAAAATTCGCGCGCCGATAGGCACGCGGTTTTTCCGCTTTCCTCTTTTCAGCTGCAACGGCCAAAACCCAGTGATCGTTGAGCTCGCGGAGACTCTTCACTTATCCCAGAAGGCACTGGGAATATGCAAATGATCTCAAGACTCTTCCCCTGGTTTTCCGCTTTCCTCTTTTCAGCTGCAACGGCCAAAACCCAGTGATCGTTGAGCTCGCGGAGACTCTTCACTTATCCCAGAAGGCACTGGGGCAATGGATTCAGGGTGACCTCCTTCAAGCCAGACTGTCTGTTTCTCACTCCTTGAGCATGCTGGGCCGCAAGTGGCCGGTGGAAGGGAAGTAACTCTATTTCCTCAAGAGCCTCAGGGTCTTCTCCTGCATCTGGTAGGTTAGGCATTCTGGACAGCGCATCAGCATTGGCATTCTTGTGCCCTGCCCGGTACTTGATGGTAAACTCATGGTTACATAGCCGAGCCATCCATCGCTGTTCCAGTGCACCTAGTTTTGCAGTGTCCAAGTGCGTCAACGGGTTGTTGTCCGTGAAGATAGTGAACTTGGCAGAGGCTAGGTAATGTTTGAGCCATTCGGTGACAGGCCAGACTATGGCAAGGAACTCCAGCTTGAAAGAACTGTAGTTGTCAGGGTTCTTTTCAGTGGGGCGCAGCTTCCTGCTGGCGTAAGAGATCACTCTTTCTTTCCCATTCTGTACCTGCGACAGTACTGCTCCTAGTCCCACGTTGCTGGCATCAGTGTACAACACAAAGGGTTTGTCATAATCTGGGTAGGCCAGAACTTCATCTCCTGTGAGAGCCATCTTCAATCTGGTGAAGGACCTTTCCAACTCTTCAGTCCATTCAAAGGTAGAATTTTTCTGTATGGTCTTCTTGGACTGCCCCACCAGAAGATTTTGCATAGGGGTGGCTATTTCAGTAAAGCCTTTGATGAATCTTCGGTAGTAGCCTACCAGTCCAAGGAATTGGCGTACTTCATGAAGGTTGCTGGGCTTCGGCCAGTCCCGGATGACTGTGACCTTATCAGGATCTGGTGCCACACCTTCTGCCCTGACCACATGACCGAGGTACTGCACCTTGGGCTTCAGGAGGTGGCGCTTGGAGGGCTTCACCTTCAGGCCAAAATTGGACAAAGCTTCAAACACTTCAGCCAGGTGTTCCAGATGATCTTCATAGGTTTTGGAGAAAACAATGACATCATCCAGGTACAACAGGACCGTCTCAAAGTTCATGTGTCCCAGGCAGCACTCCATCAGCCGTTGAAATGTTCCTGGGGCTGTGCAGAGCCCGAATGGCATATAATTGAACTCATAGAGACCCATTGGAGTGGTAAATGCTGTCTTCTCCTTGTCTGCCTCTGCCACAGGAACCTGCCAATACCCACTAGTGAGATCCAAGGTGGAAAAGTAGTTAGCAGTTTTAAGTGCAGCTAATGATTCCTCAATTCTAGGTAGTGGGTAGGCGTCTTTATGTGTAATGCTGTTAATTTTCCTGTAATCAACACACATTCTCATGGTACCATCCTTTTTCTTTACAAAAACTATGGGAGCTGCCCATGGGCTACAACTGTCTCTGATAACGCCGCTTCCTTCATCTCCCTCAACATACTCATAGCACATTGGTATTGTGTTGGGGGTATAGGTCGGTACCTCTCCTTTATGAGTGGATTGTCTCCAGTGGGGATATGATGTTGAACCCCTTTTGCCTGCCCAAAAGCTAGTGGGTGTTTGCTGAATACCCGCTCATACTCTTGTGTCACTCTGTAAACCCCATTTTTCTGGTAGGAGGGTGTAGAGTCAGTTCCCACCTGCAGTTGCTGGCACCACTCCTCCATCTGCTTCACAGAGCCATTGTCCTCCACCTGATCGGATGAGACCAAGGGCTCTGCTGCCTGCAAAGAGTTGTTATTGACAGTGAGCAGCTTAGCAACTGTGGCGTACCGAGGTATCGTGGCCTCCTCCTCCTCACAATTCAAAAGGCGTACAGGTACTCTCCCCTTTCGTACACCAACCACCCCTCTGGCTGTCAGGACAGTGGGCTTGCTATCGGAGTATACTGGTTCTACCAATGCCTGGTAATCTCTCCCTCTAAGACCTATAGCTGCCCGACACCAAACCAACATTTCACATCTAGGGGGTATTGCAATGGGGAAGGGATCACTCACTCTGACACTGCCAATTTCTCCGCCAGAGAGTTCTACCTGTTGTCTTTGCATCAGGGCTCTGATCTCCTTCTGCAGGACTCGTTGTTCACTGGAACCAGCAGTCTCAGCCACCTGTTGCAACAAGACAATAACCTCGGACAGACAGTTTTCAATTATATTTGTACCAAGAGTCATCATGGGATTACATTCACGTCGATCAATATCAGCAACTATCAGACCTTGAGACTCTAGCTCTACCCGACCCACTTTAACAGTAATTTCTTTACATCCTATCTGTGGCAAAGACTGACCATTACTGGCAACTACTGTCAGTTCATCAGTTGGGCCACGGGTAAGTTCTGAATCAGCCCAATACCTCTTGTAAAGAATGTACAGCATAGTGGTCACCTGGGAGCCAGTGTCCAGCAAAGCGTTCATGGGGATGCCGTCAATCACCACAGGAAGGATCGGTCTCCCTCCCACATACTTGGCTCGCCAATTCCTTGGGCCTGGTGGTCCTACTCCTGGGGGTTGGCCCTCTGCCCCAGGGGTTGCTCGTTTAAAGGACAAAATCTTGCAAGATGACCAGCCTTGAAGCAGCGACGACAGATGGGTCGTCCGTCCTGGTCATAGCGATCGTTGTTCCTCCCTCGAAGTGGCGGGGCTCTCCTCCTCCGGAGCCACGGGACATCCTCTGGACTGGAAGCAAGCTGGATCTTTTCCTTGGAGGACACCTGCAGGGACTGCATGGTTTTGGTAAGTGCAGCCATCCCTTTGGACAACTCCAGGACCTGAAGACGCAGCTCCTCAGTTGGATCTTTATCCAGAGTCTGTGCATCAGCCTCTACAGGGATGGAAGGGAAAGATGTTGCTTCCTGGTGGTAAGTGATCGCTGGGTGCCTAGGGGGCGCTGGACGGCTGTCAGTTGATTCCTGCAGTACCCGAATAGCCCTATCCTAAAATCAGCAAAGTCCAGATCAGGCTTTTGCAGGGTTATGATACGCAACTGTCCTCTGTGGGTACTGGATAGGAGTCCTTGAATGAACTGCTCCTTTAACAGCTTATCCTCCTCCTTCACACTATCAGGATCAACTTGCTTAGCTGCTCGCAGCTCCTCCTGCAGGTTAAGAGCATAGTCCCTTATACTGTCCTGCGCCTTCTGTTTACAGCCAAAGAAACTCATCTTGATTTCAGCTGCAGGGCGGGTGTCAAAGGTGCTTCTCAGCTTAGCCAGGATCTTTGCAACAGTCTCTTTATCAGTGTCCTGCCAGGCTTTCACTTCTCTCTGCGCTGCACCCGTTAGCTGTCCAATCAGGAGATTCACTTTCTGGCTCTCAGACAGAGGGTAGACTTTAAACAAACTGCACAGTCTCTCTTTAAATTCACTCAGGGTATGTGACTCACCCGAGTACTGTGGTAGCCAGGCCACTCCCGGTATGTAGGGCATAGACAGCGGCATTATGGGGACCGCTGCGGTGGGCGCTCCTCCTTGCGGTGCTGCGGGGTTGGCGGCGTCCACCGCTGCATTACCGTGTGGCGCGGACATTCTCTTCCTCCCCCCTAGTTAACGTTAGCCAGGGCCGGGGGTTGTGTGAGCTCACCGGCGACCACTTCGCAGGCCCGATGCTCCGGGCTGTAGGCCTCAGCTCCTCCTCTTCTCATGCGCTGTCCTCTCTTCCTGCGCGGCACTTCACTTCTTTGCGCTCTGTGGCAGGCTCTGCCCATGAAGGCCTGCCCCTTTTTCTTCCCGCGCGCGCCAAGCAGCGCGGCAATGGCGGCAATTGGCGCCAATTTCACACACAGTCTTTTACACAAACACAGTCTACGGCACACAGGACCCGGGGATACCGGGCTCTGTAATCCTGTTCGTGATGCCAAGTTGAGTAGCCCTCCCAGGGCTGTGGGGTACTCAGTACCGGGCCGGTATCAGTGGAATGTGTCACAGCAGCGGTGACCCGGACCGTTCTCTCTCAGCAGATGGGTTGTGCAGTCTCCTTACTAGTGCTTATTTGCGGGATCTCCAGTACCGAGTTACACTGAAGTTCCTCCTGTCAGATGTTCTCAAGAACCTCACTTGCACGGCAGACAGTTGTAGCCTATCTCGGGGACTCCTCTCTCCTGAGTCCCAGCTCACTATCCAAGCTGCTGTTGTGCCCTCAAGTCTTAGATGGTAGTAGGGCATTTACAGCCTCCTACTCCTCTGGTGTCTGTTGCAGGACCGATAGTATCCGTACAACCGTGGAGACCAGGCTCCAGTTCATGTGCTCTCTCCAGAGATGAGCTCGTCCTCTCTGCTCTATCTCAGTGCTCCTTCCACACATCTGCACACTTCACCCTCTGCAGACTAACTAACTAACAACCCCTTCCTCTTGGCCCTCAGAGAGCACTCCTCCCCTTAATCCCGGTTCAGAGTTCCCCCTGCTGGCCTGGAGTGGAACTGTGCTGCATGCATAGATTGATTGCGAGAGAGACCCATCGTTGCCTCCAAGCCTGGCATTACCCTCCCCTGGAGTAAGGCAAAGCCACTGTGGCAACCATACTCCTGGGGGCGCCACACAGTCACATAGACACAGCAAAGGTTAACTGGAACATATGTCTACAAAGCAGGAGACAACTACCATAGCCATTGCAGTCTCACAATGGAGGCACAATCTCCCTACTGAGACCCAGAACTTGGTGATTAAAGAGTAGCTAAACATTTGCTATTAGTTTTTACATATATTGCTGTTCTCTTAAGTAGACTTTTGGGGTTCTGGGTCCTGAGACCCTCACCAATTGCTCAAACGATTTGAGGGGTGCACAGTTCCTGGCTGAGCATGCACACAGATCAGAGTAGAAAGCTCTTATCTACTGGGCTGAGTCCTCTCAGGACACTTTTGAATGATCGTAGGAGTCTTAGGATCTGGACCCCACCAGCCTTTTTGCAATCAAGAGGACAAAAACATATGAAAAATAGCGGCAAACATTTACTTAGTTTTTCACAACAGCAACAGTGTGTGATAGCGGGGGATTGCAGGCTGGCTTGGTAACTATCTCAGGTCACTCTCTTTACCTAGGACATCACTGCTTGTGTTTCACTGTGATACAAATTATTGGCTGATTGTGGTCCACAAACACTTGTGATACCTAAATCTACTCTCTAACTGCAGTGCAGTTACCTCTTTCCAGGAGCCTGCAGTCCAGTATAGGCAGTGGTCTGTAACCACTATGGTGGATCTTTGGGTCTCAGTAGGCCAAACTCCCAAGAGAGATCCTCCTCACTGCACTAGCTCAGGACAGGCGAGCCTTCACCAGCTACATAGTCCAATACACTGACTACTTCAATATCATTTCTATGGGTCACAATTCTCTTCTGTATCTTCCTTGGCATGCCGTACAACCTTCTGCCTGGCCATTGCTTCTCAAGGGCTCCCGTATATTGTTGTATGCAGTTTTGCTCACATATTGCAAGAATCTTGACTCACCTACAGTAGTTTCCAACTGTCTGACTTTTTCAGGCTACAGAGTATAGTCTGGACCCAAATAAGGTGATGCACGATCCAAATGGGCACGTCGCCAAACTCTCTCTGACACAAAATCTCAATACATATACATTTCCAGACTGACCAAAAATTAAAGTAGCGCAGTAGCGCAACACCACAGCGTCTGCGCATATTACCTCTGACTCCGCCAAGCTTCATGTCCACCTCTATACCATCTTAAAGACCCACTCTATCTGTGAATACCATAAAATAATATAACAGTCTAAATTAAAACATAATATTAAAGGGGTTGCCCACTCTCAGAAATTTTTGGTGCCTGGATGCAGCTTGTTATAAAAAAAAGCAAACTACTTTTTGATCACCGGTCTTAGGTCAAAAACTGAATCTCTGATGCTGCTCATGGTATCTAGTATTGGCTGCGGTGCTGACATCATGTCTATGGTGTAGCAGCCAAACAGTGAAGCAGTGGCGACCAAGGCGCCAGACCATACAACCACGATTTTCTGAAAGGGAAATTCCTCTTTAAATTAACAAAATAATGATAAAATTAACACATCAGTAACCATATCCAAAATGTAATTTTTGAGGAACAGTAGATACTGCTAAATTATCCTGATGTCCAGCAGCTTCATGAACTTGTCCTTCAATACACTGAATTCTCAGAAGAGTCTAGAAGAAATTCCAGGACCCAGCGCTACCATGTGCTCATGTGCAGAATGATCTTTATTTCATCCAAAAAGTTCTGACTTGGGTAGTGCACTTTGGGGATAAACCCCTTCTTGCAAGAACTGGGATTAGAGCTGTTGGGACTGGAGTAGATAGCCGAGGCTTGATGCTCCTTTAGGAAATAAAAGTAGATGTATATTTATGATTATTTACTTACAAAGTAACAATACAGAAAACACAATCGATGAATTGTCCAATTTATAGTTTGCAGCTTATCTGGATTCGAAGATGGGAAAAAAACCCCCTCTACGGTTTCACCGGACAACTCCTTTAATGTTGGCCACATTGCAGTTTAACCCTTTAGGGTATTTAGAACCTGAGCTCCTATTCTCCCCCACTACTCCACGTAAGCAAACATAGAAGTGGAGTGTCACTCTAAAGGTGCTATCACACTTAGCGATGTACCAGGGATCCCGACCAGTGATATGACGCGGTCAGGATCGCTGGTGCATCGCTAAGTGGTCGCTAGTGAGCTGCCACACAGGCAGATCTCACCAGCGACATCGCAGGGGTCGGGGTCGCTACTTACCTGTCAGACGCGGCGATCCTGACATCCTCCCGTCCGCATCCACACGTCGCTCGTCGTCACAGCAGGAAGCCCCAGCAGGAAGCTGACGATGAGAAACGGTCCAGGACGTTCTCGCGCGATCAGCGATAACCAGCGGGGGAGCGGTCGGAGGTAAGTATCAGACATAGCAATATCGCTAGTAATATCGCTATAACGTCACAAAGCCAGTGACGTTATAGCTATATCCTAGCGATATCGCTTAGTGTGACAGGCCCTTTAGGGTTATGTCCCATTATGCAAAACGGGAACTTTGTATTTTAGAGAATCGGTTGGAAATACAAAGCTAAAAGAATTTCTGATTTCCATTGGGGATCCAACAAGGAAGGGACAAATCATTTTATTTCTATAACGTCCCCTCTTGGATGGATGGGAATTGTCCCTTCTCATTCTTAGATAGGAATTAGAGGAGTGTCTTTTAGGAGAAGCCTCTTTAGGGCATTTTTATACCTAATAGGACCTAAGTGAGGGGTTGTCTGTAATAAAATATGATCCAGTCCAGGTTAATCGCTTAAATAATACAATTGGAAAAAAATAGTTGAATTTATAACCTTGAATAAAAATAACAAAGCCTTTTTTTTAATTTGAGTTCTGCTGTAATGCTACCACATTGTCCCAGTAAATTAATCTGTCTCTACAAAATAAAGTTTGCGCTTATGCATGCTGGCATAGTACATTTCATTACTGCTGATAGCTAAGTCATGCAAATGTCTGAACCTGCCCAAGCTTGTACAGTGATTGCACCCTTGCATAACACAGACATGTAAGCACCTAACTACTAAGCCGGCTTAGGACACAGAAGATATTTCCTTAGGTGTTGGATACAATATATTGTTCTTACCCCCTTAATTAATACATTTTAGAAGAATACATGCGCACCCTTCCATAATAGCTCAGCGCTCTATTCGGATTTGTAATTTCATTGAATTTTTAGTGAAACAAACATAAGGTACAAATGTTATTTCACCAGGTGGAAGACTTGGGTCACCCTTGTGCAAAGCTAAAGGGCTATCTAGAGCCGGCTATACTTATCGTTCATCCGATTGCTCCTGTGCTCTTTATGAGAAAGCCGCCAACTGACACGTCGTCCATTGGCTTATCTCCAGGAAACGTTGCGATCGGCAGTCTAAAATCGGACATGTACAAATGACATCTCCCCTGATGGTCAGTCGGCACCATACACATTAGACTGTCAGTCGAACCCGTTGATATCGTCAGGCTCAGCAGATATTATTATAAGGCATATGGAGGCCTGACGTCAGTTGGTTTATCTTTAGGATTTAGATATAACATGAAGGGGCAAACAATACATTTTTAATTGGGGAAGAATTCCTGTTTTTCTCAACCAGTCCTGATTATACTAATGAAATTGTGAGGAGAATAATTCAGCAGATCCAACAAAAAATGAATAAAATATATCAAAAATTCATTGGAGAATCTTTAAAAATATGGATTTCATGGATGTAAAAAGCTGACGCGTTCCTGGCATCCAAGCGCCCTTAGTCATAGGATATTAATGTTTTTAAATATTCTCCAATACATTTTTGATATATTGTATTCATTGTTGGATGGATGTGCCAAATTCTTTCCTCCTCACAATTTCAGTACTTTGCTTAACTTCACCAGCAGGACCGGCACCCTCCACGCGGATTTCAACCTCCAGCATTGGACTGCAAGGCGTCGTGAGCTCAATATCCCCCTCTCCTCCCTAATTCACAGGTCTAAAAAAAAATATTTTTTGTAATCATCGCAGGTGACTTTGTACTTTTCTGAATCATCTTTTTGTCCTGATTTGAAAACTGTATATAGTTTTTCTGTAACACGTATAGTTTCCATGAAGCAGCAGCATTATAATAAGGTATAGGAAGTATACAGGCAACATTAAGAAAACAATGAATAACAGGATCTCAAATTCAGATATCATAGTCAGAATTCGGGGTCTAAGAAACGTAAGAGTAATACCCCTGTGAAGCTCCCAAATACCATACAAACACCAAAACATGTCGCGGCTCAATCCATGCCAATGACATGCGCACATGTAACAGAAGCGAATAATACCACCTAAAGAGCCATATTATTCAATATTATTATAGAAGATGGTTTCCCACCGATACATCTGTATATGGAAATTTTTCTCTACATAGGATTTGCCCCGTTCTTTGTTTCACACTGGTCTTAATGTTGTAGTACTACTCTTTTTGCACTATGTACTGTATATATATATATATATATATATATATATATATATATATACATATACTTGTTGTTGTTTTTCACTGGTATCACGTTATACACATTTTCATATATGTAAAAAAATTTTTTTAGTTATGAATTATATTTATTATTAATGTATTTTGATATATTTAACTTATTTGCACTTGCACTTTACCAGCGTGTTGTAAATATTAGTCATTTTAACATACATATAGTGTTTAAGTCAAATGAGTGGGGAACCATGTATTGATAGTATCATTGTGGGCTAGTTTGCCCACGAATAATATGGCGCTTTTTTATTATTATTATTATTATTATTATTATTATTATCATTATTTATTTATATAGCACCATTAATTCCATGGTGCTGTACATAAGAAGGGGGGTTACATACAAAGTTATAGATATCGTTAACTGTAAACAAATTTACATTGACAGACTGGTACAGAGGGGAGAGGACTCTGTCCTTGTGGACTTACAGAAGGTTGGGGGTGCAGCAGCTCTGGTAGTGATGAGGCGGCAGCTCAGGCGGTGGTGAGGCAGCAGAATGGTTATTGCAGGCTGTAAGCTTTCCTGAAAAGATGGGTTTTCAGGTTCTGTTTGAAGGATCGAGGGTGGTGGATAATCGGACGTGTTGAGGCATGGAATTTCAGAGGATAGGGGATATTCGGGAGAAATCTTGGAGGCGGTTGTGTGAGGATTCGGAACGAATAAGTGTGGAGGAGAGTAGGAGGTCTTGGGAGGATCGGAGATTACGTGAGGGAAGATATTGGGAGATTAGTTCAGAGATATAGGGAGGGGAAAGGTTGTGGATGGCTTTGTAGGTCAGTGTTAGTAGTTTGAACTGGATTCGTTGGGGAATTGGGAGCCAATGGAGGGATTTGCAGAGGGGAGAGACAGGGGAGTAGCGAGGAGAGAGGTGGATTATTCGGGCAGCAGAGTTGAAGACAGACTGGAGTGGTGCAAGAGAGTTAGCAGGGAGGCCACAGAGGAGAGTGTTGCAGTAGTCAAGGCAGGAGATGATGAGGGCATGTACAAGAGTTTTAATAGATTGAGGGTTGATGAAGAGACGGATTCTGGAAATATTTTTGAATTGGAGGCGACAGGAGGTGGCAAGAGTTTGGACGTGTGGTTTGAAGGACAGGGCGGAGTCGAGAGTTACTCCGAGGCAGCGGATTTCAGGTGCGGGAGAGAGCGTAATTCCATTTACCATAATAGATAGATTGGGTAGGGAAGATACGTGAGATGGAGGAAAGATAATGAGTTCAGTTTTGTCTACATTGAGTTTTAGGAAGCTAGAGGTGAAAAAGGAGGCTATGGCTGATAGACACTCCGGGATTCTGGACAGCAGAGAGATGACATCTGGGCCAGAGAGGTAGATCTGAGTGTCATCTGCATAAAGGTTGTACTGGAGGCTATGGGACTTTGAGTTGTCCTGTGCCAAGAGTATAGATGGAAAAAAGTAGGGGCCCCAGGACAGAGCCTTGGGGGACTCCAACAGAGAGGGGGCGGGATGAGGAGGTAGTGTGGGAGTGGGAAACGCTGAATGTGCAGTCAGAAAGGTATGAGGCAATCCAGGACAGGACGAGGTCTTTGATGCCAAGGGAAGAAAGAATCTGTAGCAGTAGGCAGTGGTCAACTGTGTCAAAGGCAGAGGACAGGTCGAGAAGAAGGAGGATGGAGAACTGTCTGTTAGCTTTGGCTGTGAGTAAGTCATTAGTAATTTTGGTCAGGGCAGTTTCAGTGGAGTGGTGGGGGTGGAAGACAGATTGCAGGATGTCAAGGAGGGAGTTAGATGAGAGGTGGGAGGAAAGTTGAGCATGGACATGCTGTTCAAGGAGTTTGGAAGCAAACGGGAGCAGTGATATGGGGCCATAGCTGGGCATAGCAGTTTGGTCAAGGTTTGATTTTTTGAGGATAGGTGTTATGGTGGCATGTTTGAAGGCAGAGGGGAAGGTACCAGAAGTTAGGGATAGGTTGAAGAGATAGGTTAGGGCTGGAATGATCATGATAGTGAGGTTGGGGAGCAGGTGGGAAGGGATGGGGTCAAGTGCACAGGTGGTGAGGTGTGATTTGGAAAGGAGATGAGTAAGCTCTCCTTCAGTGATGTTGGAGAGGGCGGTTATTAGAGAAGGGCAGAGGTCTGGTATGTGCATTGGTTGGGGTGGTGGAACTGTAAAGGTTTGCCTTGTTTGGTTCATCTTGTTTTTGAAGTAGGTGGCAAAGACCTCAGGAGAGATGAGGGGAGTTGGAGGTGGTAGTGGTGGGCGGAGGAGAGAGTTAAATGTGCTGAACAGTTGTTTTGGGTTGTGGGATAATGAAGATACAAGGTTTGTGAAATAGGTCTGTTTAGCAGAGGTGAGGGTTGATTTAAAGGGAAGTGTAGCTTGTTTGAAAGCATTGAAGTCGTCTGGCAGGCGTGTTTTCTTCCAATGCCGCTCTGCGACCATGGATGCTTGTCGAAGTTTTTTGGTGAGGTTGTTGTGCCAGGGTTGCCCATTGGTTTGCCGCTCTTTTCCATGCATAAGAGGAGCGACTGAGTCTATGGCTGATGTGAGGGTGGCGTTGTAGAAAGCGGTGACACTGTCCGTGTTGTGGAGTGAAGATATGGAGGACAGAGGTAGAAGAGAGTCTGTGAATGTCTAGGTGTGCGAGGTTTCTGCGAGGATGTGCTAGTGGCATGACATGGGGGGCAGGTGAGAAGGACAAGGATGGGAAGGTGAGTCGATGGTGGTCAGATAGGGGGAAGGGAGAGGTTGCGAGATTAGATAGGGAACAGAGGCGGGTGAAGATGAGGTCTAATATATGTCCATCTGTGTGGGTGGCTGTGGAGGACCACTGAGTAAGTCCAAAGGATGAGGTGACAGGAGTTTGGAGGCTTCTGGCTGATGGGTGTCAATGGGGATGTTTAAGTCCCCCATGATGATGGTGGGGATGTCAGAAGAGAGAAAGTGGAGGAGCCAGGTGGAGAATTGGTTGATGAAGGCAGTGGCTGAGCCCGGTGGTCGGTATATGACAGCCATTTGGAGATTAGAGGGAGAGTAAATATGGACAGAGTGATCCTCGAAAGAAGGAAGGATAAGGGAGGGTGGGGGTTGGATTGGGGTTGAAGGAGCAGTTTTTAGAAAGGAGGAAACCCACTCCTCCACCATGTCTGTTGCCAGGGCGAGGAGTGTGGGTAAAGTGGAGGCCGCCATAACTCAGTGCGGCCGGGGAGGCCGTGTCAGGGGGTGTCAGCCAGGTCTCAGTGAGGGCCAGGAAGGAAAGGTTGCGGGAGGTAAAGAGGTTGTGGATCACGTGGAGCTTGTTGCAGATGGAGCGAGCATTCCAAAGTGCTCCAGAAAGAGGGTGGGGGAGGGAGGGGGTCAGTGGCACAGGTTTTAAGTCTGAGGGATTGCGGTAGTTTCTCTTAGTGTGAGAAAGATAGGGGTAAGGATTAGTGGGATGTATGAGGCAGGGGGGTCCAGGATTGGGGGATATGTCACCAGCAGTGAGAAGAAGCAGAGAAAGGGAAAGCAGGTGGGTGAAGGAGAGTGATCGTCTTGTATTGTATTTTAGTAGCAGAGGTCTGAGGTTAAGGAGTATGTCTGCAGATAAAGCGAGGTCCTGGGTAAGAGAGAGGGGAACATAGTTATTTGGTTCAAGGGTGCAGGGGTTTGGGGATAGCGAAGGAGAGTGAAGATTAGTGCAGCAAAAACGGTGGTGTCAAATGTGAGCATGGTTAAAGAGCAGTGTTAAAAAAAGCAAGTAAAGTAAGAAAGCAGTGGTTAGTCTTACCGTCTGACCGATTTCTGGACTATTTCTGATATATTTCTCATGTATCACTTTAAAGATGTCACTTCAAATTATGTCAAATCTGACCAAGGTCATATCTGACCTGCTCTGTTTAAAGCGGGAGTCACACATAGCAATCTCGCTAGCGATATCGCTGCTGAGTCACAACTTTTGTGACACAACAGCGATCTCACCAGCGAGATCGCTGTGTGTGACAGCGATCAGCGACCGGCCCCCCCTGCCGGTATCGCTGATCGCTGCAAGAAACCTCTGGACATATTTTTCGTCGCTGGTCTCCCGCTGGCCAGCACGCATCGCTGCGTGTGACAGGCGGGAGACCAGCGATCAGCTGTAAAAAATAATAAAAAAAATAAAAAATATTGTTATTCTCACCTTCCGACGTCCCGCGCAGCCATCCCACCTCTCTCCACGCTCCCGGTCCCAGTGATCCATTGCATGAATGACCGCGAGACGTCGCGCTGCTGCGAGACTGTGACTTTCTCACGGTCATTCTCGCAAAGGATTACTGGGACCGGAGCGTGGAGAGAGGCGGAAATGCTGCGCGGGACGTCGGAAGGTGAGAATAACAATATTTTTTATTTTAATTCTATTTTTTTACAGGGATATGGCATCAGCGCTAACGAACACAGCGATGCCGGGTGCTCGGCATCGCTGTGCTGATCACTGGTGAAGCTGTCTGTTTGACAGCTCACCAGCGATCACATAGCAACTTACCAGCGATCCTGACACATTGATATTGTTGTCGGGATCGCTGGTAAGTCGCTATGTGTGACTCCAGCTTTACTTATGCCATTCAAATGTCCATGAAATGAAGCCAGGTGAGGGAGAAAGGGAGGAGGAGGGGGCTGGAGGACGGTTCACAGCAGGGAGCAATTAAAAGATTGCAGTTAATAGGACATTTGACTAGCATCAAAGTTGAAGAAAGAGGTAGGATAAGATGGAAGGATAAGACTAGGTGTGAGGAGCATGAGTATATCAATATGCATACAGTCAATTTGAAGTATGATACATGGAATTGAAGTCAGGGGAAAAAACAGAGTACAGACATACCAATTAAAAACAGAGGGTGAGAAATGCATGAGGGTTCAGGGGTTCAGTGGGTATTCTGGATTAAGCGGGGTTCAGTAGACATACCAATTAAAAACAGAGGGTGAGAAATGCATGAGGGTTCAGGGGTTCAGTGGGTATTCTGGATTAATCGGGGTTCAGCAGACATACCTGTGGATGAAAGCAGACGGATCAGGACATGCCAGCATGAAGGAGAAAATACCATGGTTTATCAATCTGGTATATTTCTCATGTATCACTTTAAAGAGGTCACTTCAAATGATGTCAAATTTGACCAAGGTCATATCTGACCTGCTCTGTTCAACTTATACCATTCAAATGCTTTAGTTGGTATTATCCGCTTCAGTTACGTGTGCGCAAGTCATCGGCACGGATTGATCCACGACATCACTTCCGGCTTCAGTATATGACTTATGTGGTTCAGTGATGTCATCGGGGCTACCCTGTGAACTGCATCACCATCTTGACGCTGCTCGTGATGTTACAAGCGGCTTCCATTTGACCAGCCACATGCGCCACCAATGGTAGCAGACCTTGGACTATTTAATGATGACAATGGGGACTCTTTTCATCATCTTGGCCCACCGAGGAAGCCATTGTGAAACGCGTGTCGGGGCACGTGTACTACAGATGGACATTAATATGGGTGAGAGTTATGTTTGACATTTTTGGTCCCCTTAATTATTAGGTAGTAAGTCCCATTTGAGTGGTCACTGACTAGAGGACTGGGAGAAATCTCCATGCTAGTTTAGCATTACTTACCTATATGGCATTTTGGATTTAACCGTCCTTATAACTCTTTGGGAGTATGCACTGGCACTTTATTTTGAATGGATTATGATATTGGGGATCTGTCTTGATGTAGTATGTATTACCCTGCCCTATTGTTATGTCCTGTCTGTGGTACTTTGCTGTACATCTAGGCATCTGTGGTCTTATTCGGAAAACTCTGTATTATTCAGTTCAGGGATTGTTTTATATTATTTATTATGTCATTAAAGAAATTTATATTTTATCTTATTTGAGAAATTCTGGTGCTTATGTTCTTGCTCCATGTTTTGGTGTTAGTATAACATTAAGAAAACAGTAATCTACATATCAGATAAAAATGCTTCACCTTACAAAACAGTTTTTATTGAACCAAAATAATTTCACATGCAAAATAGAAAGCAAAATATGAGCAGAAATTAAAATTGCTTGACACTAGACTGTCGCTGGTACGATTTTTTTAGGGTTGTCCCTATATAACATCCAACAGTAATCTGCCATCATTGAGTCATTCCAAAAACCCTGGCAGCGGTGATCCATTACTTTAATGTCCTGGTGAAACCGTTCGCCTTGTTCATTGCTTACATCCCCAAGATTTTGAGGGAAGAAATCTAAATGTGAATGCAAAACGTGCATTTTCAGAGACATGTGACATCCAAGACACTGGTACGCATTTAGCAGTTCCTCAACACCTTCAACATATTCTGGAGATTTTTGTTTTCCTAAGAAGTTTTCCACTTGAAGCTTTTCCAAGATCTCACTTCCTTATCACTTAGCGATTCTTCAAACACATCATCTCTCGTAAGCTCTCTGATCTGAGTACCAACAAATGCCCTTTCCTTCAGTTTTACTGGTGAAATGCTGGAAAATTTCTGTGAAATATACTGGAACCCTTGTGAATTTGTCTTTGCCATGGCTTTCACAAAGTTTTTAATCAATTCCAACTTTATATGTAGTGGAGGAAGAAAGATTTTGGTTGGAACAACTAAAGGATTATGCTGAACATTGTTTCTACCTGGAGCATAGATGTTTCTCTGTCCCCAATCACGATGAACATAATGCTCTACTGTATTTCTACTGTCCCATAAACACAAGAAGCAACAATATTTTGTGAAACCTCCTTGCATTCCCATTAGCAGACCAGTCACTTTCAAATCTCCAGAGATATTACATTGATGATGATTATATTGTATAGCATTCAAAACAACTGACAGATTTTCATAACTTTCCTCTAGATGACATGAGTGAACAATAGGGATTGATGGTTTCATATTTCCATTGTGAAGCAGCACTGCTTTCAAACTTCTCTGGGATGAGTCAATAAACAGTCGCCAACCTGCAACAAAATACTCTTGATTCAGTTCTTCAAAGAGGCCATTCACATTGTTACAGTACACCATTGGTCCATCAACTGTGAAAAATTGTGTTAAAGTGTTAATTGTGTTTCGGTAATAACACACTCTGACATCATCATGAAGAAGATTCTTCTGTTTCAACCTAGATGCAAGAAGTTAAGCTTTATCTTTTGACAATGAAAGGTCTTTGATGAGATCGTTTACTACATGTTAACTAAAGTGTTTCGGCTGCTCCATCAGGTACATACTCATATTGACTTGAGGTCTCCATGTCTTCGCCAGTAGCTTTAGCTCCATAGTCTTCATATTCTACTTCATTTTCATCCAATCCAGACAATAGTGGTACAAGAACTGGCAGGGTACCATCATGTAGAACTGGCCTAATCGCAGATTCAAGTTCAGGATAGTTAATCTTATGTTTGTTCTTTGTAGAAAAGCCCTTCAGTTTGACAAAACAAAGTAGCAGTCATCACTATGATTTTTGGGTTATCTCCAAATCATTGGAACAGAAAATGGCATAGCCACTTTCCTCATATTCAACCAGTCATGAAGACCATTTGAACAACTTGAACATATCATATGAGGGGTCCAGCTTTTGTCTTGTTCACCAAGTGGACACTTAAAGTACATCTGGTACATCTTTTGAATATCATGAGTGATTGAACGTACTTGGCCTTTTGGTGTAAAAGAACCATACACATAACTGAATCTGTTCGGATGATTGATACACTGTTGGGGCATTTTTCTCCTTTAAATCAGATCAAACAGTAGAGTAAGTTCAGTTCAATGGTGGTGACAAACTAAAAAAAAAAATGAGATGAGTTCACCGACTATATGTATATATTTCTCCAGAGATGACAGAAGCAGCTTGTATTTAGAACTGATTGTACTGGAGGTAATCTGGTAGATAACTATATTCAGTTTTGAGGTAAACGGGGCAACCTATTCCTTACAGATGAACATTTGCAGACAGGCAGTTTCTCAGAGTGATATTGGCTGCTTTCAGGTTCTTTCTCTGTGGAGACCCTCACTCAGTTACACCTCAGTGGCTGAGCTGTTTTCTTCCCTCTGAGGCGACTTGCCCTCCCAGAAGTGCAGTGAAAATCCTCTCACAATGGCGGCTGTCTGCTGCCTTCCCTTCTATCTCCCTGTGGCAGGGCTAAAGACCTGTCTCCTGTCAGTCTCGCACACCAGTCCTTGCTGCCATCACCATCCTTTTCTGACTGACTCAAATCTTACCGCCTCATAACAGTTAGCTCCTCCCCATAACCATATCTCAGAAACTTTATGTGATAGAGAAAAACTAAGCATATTTTTGGAATGAGCACATTAAACTCCATAAAACAGACATATTACCTTTGCTGATGATTTTGTTGGTGTTGACCAGTGATACAAATTTTACCAAATTTTTGATTTTACTAAGTAGTTATTGCCTAGTGTTGCTATTTGGGTAATGAACAGGTTAACATTAATAACTCTATATACATATGAGGCTGTTGAGTTCAGATCAAGAAACCAGTGATTGGTGCAGATATCGAGGTCCTTCAATGTCAGGTGGATGAAACCGACTTAATATTCCTGTTGGTCTAGGGTGAAACGGGTTAGCTGTTTATTACTCAATATCAATAATTGTACAGTTTATTAATTGTTTTATTCTTCTAAACATTTGCTTCTAAATGGCTTAGGCAGGGGTTATATTATAGTTATTATATATATATATAAACTGTATATATATATTAGATCACTTCTTAACCTCTTATGGGAATCGTACTATCAAATGTTTAAAAAAATGTTTTACACGATCAGACAAAATTGGGGTTCATTAGTTTTCCTGTGCCCAAAAAAGTAGGGCTCACCACATCTTGGAGACGAGGGGTCTTAGTGCAGACTTTTGGTCCCTTAAGCATCAATTCTTGAATTTTACAATTGGTTGTCTGCGGATCAGTTTTTCTCCTCCTCATTTTCAGTCTTTATTGGGCCAAGAGATATGCAGTCCAGGCCTGCTGATTCCTTGAGGATAAAGAAGAGGAGTTACACTATGTTGGAATAGCTGCTTGTTGCAGTTAGAAGTTTTCTGGGGTTGGTGGTATCAAGCCATATTTTGATCCTCTGCAGATTTCTTTTCTTGCTTAATAAAGGGGAATCTGTGACCAGGTGTTTGCTTCCTTATCTTAGAGCAGCATATTGTAGCGATAGAGATCCTGATTCCAGCGATGTGTTACTTACTGGGCTGCTTGCTGCAGTTTTGATAACATCCCTGTTTCCATGACTGCAGATCTAGCAGACAGCTCTGAATGCTGAGCTCTATATAACCCCACCCAAGCCACTGTTTGGCAGCTTTATGTGTTCACTGTGCATAGGCAGAAAGCTGCCAATCATTGACGGGGCAGATTATACAAGGTATGACTATGGAGGACAAAATGGCAGTAAGTTTACTAGTCCTCTAGTGATAATCTCCTGCTGACAAAAGTTTTTGATCAAAGCTATAGACAACAGCCCAGTAAGTGAAGGTCTCTTAATGTAGTGATTTTTAATAATATACCACTTTCATCACAGCGAGCAATGAGCTTACATAGCCGTGTTTCTTCAAAACTGCCATGTTTATAAATTAATTAATTTGGTGTAGTCTGAGATTAATATATAAAATGTTTAATATACCTTTGCTATTTAACTCATTTAATTTGGACCTTTGAGTGACAATTCAATTTAGAAACACATATCACTTGTTTAGGGGACTGTAGTGACAATTAGGGGTTGCAGTGGCACCCTACCCTGGCGCACAGAGCCCTTTGGCCCATTTGAGAAGACATACAATTAAAGACCTTGGGGCCCTCGGTGGAGATTTTGCTCTGTGACCCACAATCTTCAAGTTAAGACACTTGTTAGATGACAAAAGTATGTCGATGAAGCCAGCCATTAACTATGGAATTATGACAAGCAAGGAGAGAGGTAAAGTACCACGCAATAGCGTCATATTTTGTTTCAGTGCAAAGCAAATAATTTATGGAGCCGTATTATGACTTTCGCATCTGAGTCTTTAGACATATTATATAATAGGAAAAAAGTTGGAGCACTAATTTTATAATCTATCAATGAAGCACAAATTTGAATGTTTTTCCGCAAATTATTCTTTAACTAAAATTACTTTCCAAAATAAAATATTTTACCCTTGAACACACTCTGCTCTTTTATTTCTATTATTTCTCTGTAGAATATTTTTTTTCTTACTTATAACCAGAGATATAATTATAAACAGGACTTTGAATTTTTGCTTTAAACTGCATTGTCCTCAGATTTGGAAGTTGTCCTCATTCCTGCAGCCATTTTGTTGTAGTCATCTGAATCTACAGTATATATTCGGTTTGAGCCATGGGAAAATGTCCATGGTTTACTTTGTAAAAAGAAAAATAGAAGTAATCTTTGCCTGTGGCAGAGAAGGAAGTGATGTACAAATTGAAAGAAGTACACACGCATCTCGTGGCAGGAGGGGGCTCTTGTTAAAGTTACGGCCTGTGTGGTCTTAGCAGACTGGAAAAATAGAAGATCGACAGACAGAAATGAGGTGAGGTCGCCAGGAGAGCAGCAGGAAGATACATGCTCTAGGAATTTGGAAACACAATTTATTTGTATGTTTTACAAATCTGGAAAGGTACTGGTTTTCACTGAGGAGATCCAATGGATTGGCAATGCTCTATGGGAAAACAAGTATGCAAATTGTCTCTCTTTAGAGCTCGGCTGTAACACCCTATGTTACATGAATTGTGGTAGTCATTTAGGCAGTGTTGGACCAACAATGACATGGAGTCTTCACCGTGGTTTGTCCTGATGAGGAAGATCGAAAGTTCGAAACGCGTTGACTAATAAACCGCATACTTTGGATTCCTGTCTCCTTATCATCCCTCCGATGGCAGCGCAGATTTAACTCATCTATTTCCAGCTCTCTGTAGTTCCGTCTCTGTGGGTCTGCAGCAGACTAAGTTTTTTTCAGTGGGTGTAACCACACAACCTGAAACGGTGAGCATGATTTTCCATTTTTTCTTAAATCCAGATAAAACCCTATTCTGCTTTTCGTCCTTCCAATTTTTGCACTTCATAGTAGTGATTCAGGCAGTGTCGGAGTGGGGAGCCAGGGGCCCAACAATAATATTACATTATCATTATTCACAAGTCCATCTATGCTTCTATGTAATAATAGACTGAGATTGTAGATTGTAAACTGAATGATGCTGATGCTCTGTACATGGTAAATCAAAGGAATTGTGCCAGCTACTGCTCATGCAGGGGGCTTACGCCAGTTCAAGCCTGAATGTAGAAACAATTGGCTAAAGACAAGAATAAACCATTTTAGGTTAACACAAATCATCTTTTTTTTCTGGATGAAAATTAGAAGATTTTTTTTCTACACTTGTGTGAATTTAGCTTTACTATAAAAGGGGCCATTCATTTTGACTTCTATATAACTATGATGAATTAGAATGTCCTTGTAATACTGAGTTCACATCTGTCTTTTCATTTTCAGCACAGGAACAGAAATAAAAAAAATGATGGAGTGGTAGATTTGTCTCATGATGGACACCAATGGCATCTTATTAATTTATAATGGTGTCTAACAAAATCTACTGGGATTAGTAAAGTAATAAAGATTCAATGGGAAAAGACATGGAGGTTGACCCATATGAATATATACTTACATTTTTCTTTTTTTAAAAGGAAAAGTTTGAGAGAAGCTGGATTCTTCCATTCTGTTCTTACAAAGAACTACAGGGTGGGCCATTTATATGGATACACGTAAATAAAATGGGAATGGTTGGTGATATCAACTTCCTGTTTGTGGCACATTAGTATATGGGAGGGGGAAAACTTTTCAAGATGGGTGGTGACCATGGCGGCCATCTTGAAATCAGCCATTTTGGATCCAACTTTATTTTTTTCAATGGGAAGAGGGTCATGTAAGTACAGCTGTCATAGGCCGTCAGAGGCTCCAGGCTCTCACTGTCAGGGCTGTGGAAACCACTGGTAAGTGTCCACCTGGCGGTTTCTCCTGAAAAAGATGGTGCACCATCACTTTATGGGTCTCAGGTCCGAGCTTTCCTACAAGGAATCTGACCCCCTTAGACTAGCATTTCTTCTGCGGTGTTGCTATAAGTGTGTCAAGAGTGGGAGAAGAGGGTTGCATTGACAATCCAACACAATAGGCAGCACTTTGATCACATTTTATAAGTGGTCATAAACTTGTAAATAACTCATGAAAGAATAAGGTTACATTAAAACCAAGCACACCATTGTTTTTCTTGTGAAATTCTCAATAAGTTTGATGTGTCACATAACCCTCTTCCCATTGAAAAAAATAAAGTTGGATCCAACATGACCGACTTCAAAATGGCCGCCATGGTCATCACCCATCTTGAAAAGTTTCCCCACTCCCATATACTAATGTGCCACAAACAGGAAGTTGATATCACCAACCAGTCCCATTTTATTTATGTGTATCCCCAGTTTCTGTGCACACTGTGCATAGACAGAAAGCTGCCAATCAGCAGTGGGGGGCGTGGTTATGCAAAACTCATGAATAAGGAGGACAACATGGCAGCAGGTTTACTAGTCCTCTAGTGATAATCTCCTGCTGATAAAACTTTTGATTTTATTAAAATTACAGTCAGCAGCTTAGTAATTGACACATGACTGGAATAAGGGTCCCAGCCTCTACATTTAGCTTTCTCAGATTATATAGCAAAATCCTGGTGACAGATTCCCTTTTTTAGGCTACATGCTCATGATCAGAAATAGCAGCGTATTGGACGTAGCACATGTGCGCTGCATTCAAATCATTGCGTTCTATATTACAAGCACATCGGATGGGATTTATAGACATCCCATGCCCACTGTGCTTCTATTTAATGCTGCGTAAACTCACCCACGGTGCGGGTTTACGAGCCGCTGCATGTTAGTATCGACAGGGAGACGCTAGTCTCCACGGTGTAGTTTCCCCCATAGCCAGTCATTAGATGTGATAAATTCGTATAGTTCACCAAGAACATGCAGATTTAACTGCATGATTAGAATGCAGCATTTTGGAGGCAGGGAAAATATTCAGTGTCCAATTCTTGATGGTAGACACATAGCCTAAAGGGTTATCCCAAACTTTGAAAGTTATTGCTGCCACAAAATAGGTGATAACTTTCTGATCTGTTGGATTCGACCATTGGTATCCTCACCGATACCAAGAACAGTTGGGCTGAACATGGCTATTTCTGACTGTCCCATAAAGTATGAATACAGTGGTGGCGCCCCAACTCAATTTCGACAGGACATTTGGGATCAGTATGAATATATAATTTTATTTACTTATCAATACTTCAAATATTGATACTAAAGGTTTCCTTATGCGTTCTCTCTGCTCATGTTCCTGCTTCTGCCCTTGTGAAAATTTTTACAATATATTGTAGATATTTGCTGGATATTAGTGCTGGATTAAATTCTCCTTATTCATGGCATTTTACTATATTCAGATGTCTCTAAAAAGGACCTTCTTACAGTTTTATAGTCAACCCAGCCGCTGCCGGTTGTCAAATAAGTCCTTTAATATCCAAACCTCTACAAAAATTGGCGCATCTCCCATCGTCTTTATTTAAGCAATAGCCCCTCTGTGATACTAGAGGATGGTACTAAAGCCACGGGGGGGACCAGCGTCGAGCACCCAGCTGATAGATGTGAGCTCTGTAATTATTTCATTCTGTGGCTTATGTAAGAGTGGTAGAAGAAGAAGATGAAACAAGAGAATATTGCCATGCAGTGGGTGGCTAATTATAGTTATTAATCCCGTAGTTCATATAGAAGACATAAAGAATCGCTCTGATAAAAGCGAATGGATTATGAATTTTACTTTGTAAATTAGGCCAGCTACGTCTACGAATAAAAATTATATACATACACATATATATATGTATTTACACCAGTGAATGTTAATTCTATTAATACAATCAAGGGACTTTAATAAATTAAGGACTACATAAATTGCATTACTAAACATTTGGGATTGAAGATGGTTCTTATATTTTCGGATATAGTTGTCATAAGTAAATGCAAGGCGGCTTTTTTGACATCACGATCTGTATAAAAAATATAAACAAAAAGTCTTGTAATTTTCATACTAGCCCTTGGGGTATTCTAGATGCTAACTTAATGTTGTTTCAGGAAATCCACAAGTGTGTGTACAATAGACTGACTCAAGCCTTAGCTTTTGCATTGAAGCATCTAATGAGCATGTGCAAATGTCATCATGAAGGAATGAAGAGCAAAGGAGCCGTTAAATCACCTATTGTGATTGGTGGATCCTGTGTTATCAACTGTCCATAGAGGTGTTACTTGTCCTTGTAATTCTACCTCTGATGATTAGGAAACTGTTATAAACTCTTCCTGAAAGGACAGGAAGTAGGAGTCAAGTGCAAGATTACTAATTTATTTAACTATTTTTAGACTTTAAATGTCTGGCGGTCCTCACTTTACTCTGCACTGACATTTTAAAATGTCAGTGCAGAGTTAGCAGATTTTAGGAGATTGTGCAGCTTTAGATTTGGAAACCTGCTGTCAGATGCAGCCAGAATCCTCACAGAGAATGCACAGAAAGTTTATTATTCTTTTTGCCTTCAAGATTGCTCTATACACAGTGCAGAACAAGCATTTGTGTATACAGATTAGGAATCACTATTAGTGCTCTTTTTTCAGGAACCAGTGTTCATGTGATTTGCTGGGTGCAGGGAGGAAGCAGGATTTGTTTTCATCTTATGAGGCTCAGTCAGCTCTGCTAAGCAGGTAGAAGGCTGGATTTCCACTGTAACTGGGGCTAATGTACCAGTCCCAATTGCTGGTGTAATCAGCAATAAAAAGAATGTATTAATAATAAATTAAAATGTAAAAAATGTTAAAAATATCAAGTTTCTCAGGAAAAATCCACGTGAACAGGCGAATTTGAATCTTGCCTGATATTCTCATCTCTAGTTATCCATCATTATTCTAATATCCAAACAATACTGATGCTTAGAATCCATTAATTTGTAAAGATTGTGATATAAAAAATTGTCAAAATTTGTATAAAATACATGTAACAGAAAATCCTGCCATTTTTGATGACACAAAGTACTGTAAATGTCCACCTTTAACACTATGGTTCTTTCAGCTTCTAAAAGGATGTGAGTGAAAGAGAAAATGAGAATGCAATCCATAATACACACTTTTAGATCAATCTCTGAACTATTTCAGTAACATTTTTTCAAAGATTTCTTTTATCCTGATAATTACTGTTTTTTGAGTGCTTTACAAATCTTCATCTTTTAACTTCCTAAACTAATTTACAGTTTTGACACAATCAACAATTTCTGGAATTGTTCTTCCATCAAGCCTTAATCTAACAGACATATTTGCCGATCAGTGGTCAGTTAATGGCCTGTTTAGACTGGCCAACTGCATATCCCCTACACACTGAACAATCAATAATAGATCTTTCTGTGCCTATAGACTGTTATTATTCTCGGCAGCACATCTCCTGTTTAAACGGGACATTGTGCTGATGAGCACAAAGATTTTTTTTTAATAACTGTAATTTTTATTACATTTTATACAATTCTGCAATCAGAAATGAGACAAAACAATCACAATTTGGCTTATGAATTTGAGGGTCAGAAAGAATGGAGTACAATTAGAATGAAGTCTTGGAAGACATTTCCCCCAGTGGCATCAAAACACAATGTGCAATAGAACAGAAAAAGACAAAGTCCAACAGCAGTTCTAAATGATGCCAAGTTAAGATGACTCCATCCCTATACTCATGTTAGAATTTTTATAAAACCACAATACTAAATGAGACAAGACATACATATAGGGTAGGGAAGGGAAGAAGAAACCTGTTCAAAAATGAACATGCTCCTAACTGTTGTTTTGGGCCCTAAAATAGTCCCAGGGAGCCCAGACGAGCATGATGATTTTTAAGCAATCTTAATCATTTCACCCAACGAATGAGTATTTTGGTTGTTCGTCGAGTAATTGGCAGCCTGTTTACAATGCATGATTACTGGAAATTATTAGGAATGCTCAATTATAATAATAATAAATACAAACTTTATTTTTATAGCATCAACATGTTCGGCAGCACTTTACAACTCATGATAATATTTCCGTGAAAATGCACCTTCTCATTTATAAAACTTGACATGTATGAGATTTGTTAAAAAGAAGCTTATAAAAATGGAAGATCTCTCGGGAAACATTGAAATATATATATATATATATATACATGCATAATATGTGTATGTATGTAGATATATATGTATATACAGCGGGGAAAAAGTATTTAGTCAGCCACCAATTGTGCAAGTTCTTCCACTTAAAAAGATGGGAGAGGCCTGTGAATGACATCATAGGTAGACCACAACTATGAGAGTCAAAATGAGTAAGCAAATCCTGAAAATCACCAAATCACTTTGTCTGATTTGGCAAGATTTATTTAGCAAATTATGGTGGAAAATAAGTATTTGGTCACCTAAAAACATGCAAGATTTCTGGCTCTCACAGACCTATACCTTCTTCTTTAAGAGGCTCCTCTGTTGTCCCACTCATTACCTGAAGTAATGGCACCTGTTTGAACTTGTTATAAGTATAAAAGACACCTGTCCACAACCTCAAACAGTCACACTCCAAACTCCACAATGATGAAGACCAAAGAGCTGTCGAAAGACACCAGAAACAACATTGTAGCCCTGCACCAGGCTGGGAAGACTGAATCTGCAATAGGCATGCAGCTTGGTGTGATAAAATCAACTGTGGGAGCAATAATAAGAAAATGGAATTCATACAAGACCACTGATAATCTCCCTTGATCTGGAGCTCCACGCAAGATCTCACCCCGTGGGGTCAAAATGATCACAAGAACGGTGAGCAAAAATCCCAGAACCACACGGGGACCTAGTGAATGACCTGCATAAAGCTGGGACCACCGTAACAAAGGCTACCATCAGTAACACTACATCATCAGGGACTCAGATCCTGCAGTGCCAAACGTGTCCCCCTGATTAAGCCAGTACATGTCCGGGCCCATCTGAAGTTTGCTAGAGCGCATTTGGATTATCCAGAAGAGTATTGGGAGAATGTCATATGATCTGATGAAACCAAAGTAGAACTGTTTGGTAGAAACAAAACTCATCGTGTTTGGAGGAGACGGAATGATGAGTTGCATCCAAAGAACACCATACCTAGTGTGAAGCATGGGAGTGGCAACATCATGATTTGGGGCTGTTTCTCTGCAAAGGGACCAGGACGACTGATCCATGTACATGAAAGAATGAATGGGACTATGTATCGTGAGATTTTGAGTGATAACCTCCTTCCATCATCAAGGGCATTGAAGATGAAATGTGAATGGGTCTTTCAGCATGATAATGATCCCAAGCACACCGCAAGGGCAATGAAGGAGTGGCTTCGTAAGAAGCATATGAAGGTTCTGGAGTGGCCTAGCCAGTCTCCAGACCTCAACCCCATAGAAAACCTTTGGAGGGATTTGAAAGTCCTTGTTTCCCAGCGACAGGCCCAAAACATCACTGCTCTAGAGGAAATATGGATGGAGGAATGGGCCAACATACCACCAACAGTGTGTGCCAACCTTGTGAAGACTTACGGAAAACATTTGACCTCTGTCATTGCTAGCAAAGGATAAATAACAAAATATTGAGATTAACTTTTGTTAATTACCAAATACTTATTTTCCACCATAATTTGCAAAATAACTAAATAAATCTTGCCAAATCACACCAGGTGATTTTCTGGATTTGTTTTCTCATTTTGACTCTCATAGTTGTGGTCTACCTATGATGTCAATTATAGGCCTCTCTCATCTTTTTAAGTGGGAGAACTTGCACAATTGGAGACTGACCAAATACTTCTTTTCCCCACTGTATGTATGTATATATATATATATATATATATATATATATATATATATATATATATTTATATATGAAATTTATATTTATATTTATTGGACTTTTTCATTACTACAAATTTGTTAAACTAAATCTTGTTTCTGACAGATACAGTTTTAAGAACCCCCGGATTGAGCACACCATCAACCATGTGCAGGCTGGCTCCACAATGTCAGTTGTAGATAAACCACTCTTCTATGATTCTATGACTGTTTTCAAACTTTAATGTCTGAGAAAAGAAAAGATAATTACATGTGTTTGACAATAGAGAAGTACGGTACAAAGAAGTAATCGAGTAGGTGAAAATTGCCAAACTTGAGAAGATAAAGTCATCCCTTTCTTACCTTGAAGTGTCTTCAGATCGGTTATATTGGTAATGTGAAAAAGCTTGTTGCTCCATTATCTGATGCTATGATGCTACTACTATCATTCAGTATTACATAACCAACAAGGATATGTATGATGTTATGTGAACAAAGGGAATGGAAAAATACCCAGGATGCTTGCATAATGAAAAAAACAGCTCAAAAATGTCACTCAAAGTGTCTATTGCTTGTAAACCAGTCAAGTTCTGGGTTGGAAAGTCAGCTCCTGGTGGTATCAATTGACATAAAAGGTCAATGATTGACCATGGCACAGTTTATCAAAGCTATGCCACTAAATTAATTGCATTTATGTCATTAATATGAAAAAGTCAATGAGATGACTTTAAAGACTTTGCAGCATGACATAAATGTGGTCCATTGGAAGTCACCACTTGGCAAGAAAACATCTAGTCTTAAAATGGTCCATCAGGATATCCAGAACATGTTTATTATTTGGATAGATATGGAAACGAAAACTTCAATTTGGATGGAAGAACTGTGATTTTTCTGACTAACAAAGAGTACAGATTACTTTGAAAGTATATACCAGTCTCCATACCAAGCCATGTATGGCCAGAGCCTCAAGATGGGACTGTCCACATTTCACTTACGGAAGCAGCAGAAACTTAAACAGAAGAAGAACTATAGATACTGCTGTAAATCGTAAAAAGAGTATAAGATTTGAAATTACAACTTCTACCTGAAAATAAAAAATGCTACCTATATCTAAAATATTGAACTATAGTCACTTTTAATATTTCCACCAAAGAAACCATCAGTGAAGACTTCTGAGTATAAAGAACAATGTAGCCCATAATGTCACAGAAATAAGATTGCTTCAATTAAAAATAGTTATAATGAAGACTGTAAAAATATATATTAAAGTTTTAAAGGGCACTTGCCACCAGCCTATTATCCAGGGCATTGACAGTGTAAGTTTTATGAAAAGGAAAAAGGAGATCTCCTGAACAGTCAAGATAACCAGTCTCCCTCCTGGCTTGAATAATATCCTGTAGGATGGTTAGAATAATAGAATCCTAAAATGTTAGAGTTGGAAGGTACCTCAAGGGTCATCGTGACCAAAACTTTTTTTGCAAGCTAAACATTCCCATATCTTTTAATCGTTCCTTGTAGGATGATGGTTCATCATCACAAGCATAGTAAATTACACTGCATAGTATGTTTCATGCTGAAATACTGTAGCGTTTCAAAGAAAAACTAACTGTAAAAGACGATGAGGACCGACCTTCATGGCACACTAGTCAGACAGGGAGGTCCCTGGCAGCTGCTCCCTGCCAGCTGTCAAAGCCTGACAGGTTTCTCTGTAGACTCGCACGCAAGGAAAGACCTGTCACTCCAGGGTGGCGGGCGGGGAGAAGCTGCTGGGGACCCACCTGTCTGACTAGTCTACTGTGGATTGGGCAGCATGTATTGCTGCGTAATTCTCAAATTACCTTGTGGTGATGTGTAAATTAAATGCATATTTTTAGGTTTCCGCACAATTTGGAGGTCCAACAGCAGGTAACCCTGATCAGCATCTCATTGGGGATGTCCAAAGTGTATGATTGAGCTTCTTTAATGTAGACTCTCATAGTTTTGTCCATTAAACACAGTATTACAGTAAAAAAAAAAAAAACTTTGTTATGGATTCCTAAGAGGTGCCTATACACATTAATAAAATATTCTTGTTGTGCTTATGATTTGTATTTCTTCCCGTCTGAAATGTGTGAGTTTTCTGCAGAGTGTATAATGAAATGATTCTGCGGCATGAGACAAACAAAAGGCTCTCTCCTTTGATGTATGGACTCCTAACTGTGTGCCAGATGAAATGACTGCTAAATGTTGGCAGATGCAACAGGGACACGTTTATCGCTGAGACTGTTACATAACATAAGTGTCTCACTGCCAAATCCTACATAATGCGTGTGCCAATATTGTCTCAGAAAATGAGTAAACACCTCATTGGACATTAAAGATCTCCACCCTCGCTGTGAAATGGAGCTGTGAGAATGGATCATTATGGACAATGTATGGTCGGACTATTTAATTACAATCTACTCTCTTTAGGGAAACCCACTGAGGTTCTAACCACTTTTTCAGCGTTCTCTATTATTTTACTATAGATGTTACATTGTTCCATGAACTTCTCTGAAGTCACCTAATTTCACACTCCAGCAAGTGAGATGGGTTAGAGTCTAGAGACTGCCAAAACATATTAAAGAACCCCTAAAAGGGAACCTGACCCAATGTACCCTATTAAAGAGAACATCTAACTGACCCACGAGCAGTATGTATCAGACAGTGGCTGCATGATACCTGCCATATATGTTTAACTCTGAAATTATGCAGCTTTTCGAGAAAAACATAGCCGTATAAAAGACCAGTCAGACTGGCGAGTCCCTGGCGGCTTCTCCCTGCCCCTTGTCCTGGATTGACAGGTCTCTCCCTGTATACATGTATAGAGTGTGACCTGTTACTCCAGGGCAGTGTGTGATGAGAAGCCATCGGGGAGCCACTTGTCCAAGTAATCTTCAGCGCGACTCGATTCCTATGTTTTCTCTGAACTACTGCATCATATGTGATCATATTTTATGCTCTTAGCCAAATATTTGTAAAATCCCATCAGGACATACCAAATGTTGTCCAGTAAACTGGAAGATGTTCAGGGACCATATGTTACCCATGGAGTTCTTTTTGTTACGAAGAAACAGAACACATCTGAGGAAAAAAAAATAGGAAATGTTCAAAGCCCCATAGAATATTATGGGTACAAGCAGGGCTGCCACTAGGAATTTTGGGGCCCCATACTGGAAACATTTTCGGGGCCCCAGTGAATCTCTGCCAGGCTCCACCCTAGCCCCACCTCCACCCCTCAAACCTTCCACAGTCCCACCGCCCTTCTCTTAGAAAAACTCCACTTCTGTACCACATCCTCACGAATCACACATTAACAGTTCCCATCAGCAGATCACACATATAGCCAGCAGCTTTTGTTTTGGCCAAAAGATTTTTAAATCTGCCACAAAGACAAGGTAGACTCTTCTTGCTGGGCTCTACTCTACTGTAACTCATTAAACATTTGTTAAAATATCCAATACAATTTTACGTATATTTTTATTTACTTTTCAATATTTGAAATGACCAATAATATCACATGCAAGGAACAAATACCACCGCACCATGACCAGATCACATATTGCCACCACAGTGACCGAATAATACCAAATACAGGGAATAAATACCGCCACACCATGACCAGACAACATATTACCACCAGTTTTTTGACACTGTGCGCCATTTCCTTATCTCTTTTCATTTTTTCTATGATGTGAGTCATTGTAATTATTTTGTAATAAAGATGCCATATACTTTTTTACATTTTGGACTTTGAACTCTATGTCTCTTGTAGGTTGATACCACCAAATGGAGACCAATATTATCACATGCAAGGAACAAATACCAACCACGCCATGACCAGACCACATATTACCACCACATAGTGACGGAATACTACAATACTGATCATTAAAAAAACCCACAATACTAATGCCAATATACACAGGAGCTCTGTACTTAGTATACAGTGTCTGGGTACAGGTAATAAGTGATCACCGGTGACATTATACATAGGAGCTCTGTATATAGTATACAGTATACAGGTAATACAGTTATCACCAGTGACATTATACACAACAGCTCTGTATATAGTGTAGGGGTGGTGAGGGAAGGCAAATTAGGAGCTGATGCTGATGATGATGCTGATAGGCGGAGAAGGTGTGCTGATCCAACAGAATTGGGGGGGTGATCCACTTCTTAGCGCAAACAGACCGGAGACTGAGACAGTACTGTAGTTCAACAGGTCTGGTTTTATTCACCAACTTTGCCGACGTCCACACTTTAATACAGGACTGTTCACTTTTCCTCCCCACACAGACTTGGGTACCTTAGATGCCTCTGTGGTGGTGTCCTCTGCGGTTCTCCTCACTGTGGCTGCCCTAGGCACTTCCATCACAGCGCTTCCCCGTTCAAAGTACACAGGTACCTATTACGTTCAGACTGTCTCCGTCTAATGCTTCTGTGTTCCTGGGTCACCCCCTGTTACCGTCTCTACTGTCTGGTGCTCTCTGAGGGCTCTCTACTGTGCAGCAGACCCTCCTTTCTAGTGAGCTCCCCTGGCTGACTGGACTTTCTGGAAGCTTCTCCCAGCCTTTATACTCCCAGCCTAGGTAGCTCCTCCCACTGTCACCTGACAGTCACCTTTGACCAATGAGTGTGAACTTGACCTGTGGCAGTTATGTAACCACTCTCTTCTGTGCTCCCCACTGCCCTCTAATGGTCACACTCAATATGGCACCCTTTTTCCTTCTTCTCAGTGCCTCTATTTCTACACTGAATTATTCCCTCTGCCTTTTACTAAAAGCAGATTCCTCTGTCATGTCAACCTCCCCACAATAGTGTCAGTGTCAGTGTACAGTTAATACCGTGATCACTGGTGACAGTATACACAGGAGTTCTGTATATAGTATACAGTACATAGTATAAGTGTGTAGGTAACACATATACTCACCGGTGACGTCTCTAGTTGAAGTCCTTCATCTTCGATTTTCTTCTTCATCCAGTTCAGAACGCCAACACTTCTTCCAGCCAGGACTCATCTCTGCAGAAAATAACACAGTTATCTAGGGCACATTCCCCAACTGCTATACTATGCCAGATGAAAAAAAATGCAAACGTGTCACCCTGCACAGTAACAGGACCTCTCCTCCTCCACACTGAAAACAGTATCCTCAAAATAATATCCTTTAATAAGCCTCTACAGTAATATCCCATAGTCATATATAGTATAATGCATCCCATAGTCATATATAGCAGTATAATGCAGCAACATAGCAGTACAATGCATCCCCATAGCAGTATAATGCAGCCCCATAGGGGTATAATGCAGCTCCACGATATAATGCTCCCCATAGGGGTATAATGCACCCTCATAGGGGTATAATGCTCCCCCATAGGGGTATAATGCACCCCCGTAGGGGTATAATGCACACCCATACCACAGCTTTACAAAAAAATAGAAAAAGGTTCTCCTTACCTGGCCGAGCTCCAGTGATGTCCTCGGCTAGATACATATGAGGCATGCAGAGTCGTTCCGGCGTATGACAGTGATGTCATACTCCGGTGATGTGCCCGCTGACGTCAGCTGCCGGCCTGTGATTGGCCGGTGGCTATTAACTGTTGTCGTGCGGGAGTCACTGTCGTCATTCTCTAGGCGACTCAAAACGTCACACAGGTCCTAATGTGGGTCAACGATTCAACCTGATAGGCTGAAAGTCCCAGATTGGTAAGTTATTCAGTACACTTGTCACACTGGGCACCTTTATTTTTTGAAGCAAGGTCTCAGGCCCCACTTTGTACCGTGCGTCTACACTGGAAGCCACGGCTCACACAAATGTCCCTCCGCTGCAGCCTAGTTGACTCTCTCTCTGTCCTGGTTCTGCTCGCTTGGCTCAGCTCTCCCGGCTCTGGTCTTACTCAGGTCTTTACTCCGATCTGGTCTCTCATTTTTTTTACTCGGATCTGATTTTTCAGTTTCTTTACTCAGATTTGGGCTCTCGCCTCCTTTACTCGGATCTGGTCTCTTGGCTCCCTTACTCTGATCTGGTCTCTCAGTATCTTTTCTCGGATTTGGTCTCTCGGCTCTATTGCTCAGATCTGGTCTCTTGACTCCTTTACTTGGATTTAGTCTCTCAACTCCATTACTCAGATTTGGTCTCTCTCGAGTTTTTCTCGGATCTGGTCTCTCGACTCCTTTACTCGGATCTGGTCTCTCAACTCCTTTACTCAGATCTGGTCTCTCAATGCATTTACTCTCAATGGTGGCTGAGACAACACAACATTTATTCTTAATTATGCAGGGCATATTATTCAGTAGACATGAGGTATTGTTCATATGAGTCAGAACATTGACTCTTTTTAAAGGTTGAATTGATGTTTGTTGCTTTATTAAATGTTTCTGATTACCTATTGTATCTGCCCATACAGATTATTGTTCTGATATCCTTGAGGGACAAAGACGCAAGTTAATTGAACAATTTATGTTTGTTAATTTGGTGACTGCCTGCTGACTACCTATTTTATCAGTCCATGCAACTTGCTGTTCTGCAAACATTGAAGGACAAAATATACAGGTTAATTGAACCCTCGAATAATGAGAGATGACCTCCTTCCACCTGGCCCCTAACCATAGAATCATAGAATGGTAGAGATGGAAGGGACCACCTGGGTCCTCTGGTCCAACCCCCTGCTCAATGCAGGATTCACTAAACCATCCCAGACAGATGTCTGTCCAGCCTCTGTTTGAAGACTTCCATGGAAGGAGAATTAACCATCTCTTGTAGCAGCCTGTTCCATTCACTGATCACCCTCACTGTCAAAAAGCTTTTTCTAATATCAAATCTGTGTCTCCTCTCATTCAGTTTCATCCCATTGCTTCTAGTCTTTTTGTCATGACTCTGGATAGGATGGTTCCGCCTCCACCCTGGTCAGGTCAAGGTTAATTCAGTCCCCTTCGCTTTGGTTTTGGGGCAGCTATTTAATGTTGGCAGTACCTGCATTTAGTGTCGGTGATACTTCTGTATACTTGGTTAGTGGTTACTGACCCAGGTAACTCATCCTTAAACATGTGCCTCTGTGCTTTTGTACCTTGCTGTGTATGATTCAGTTTGTCCCCTGACTTCGGCCTCTGTATCCTGCTTTTTTACTGCTCTGTCTCTCCTGGCTATCTGACCCCCTTGGCTTGTCCCCGTTTACTCTTTGACTTGTCCCTAGTTAATGCGCGTTCATTTAGCTTCTGACTCTCAGCTTTCCTTGACCATGTTTACTGTCTTTGCCCTGTGCTCTGCATGCTCAGTGTCTTTCCCTGCACTCACGTGCAGTGGCTCCGCCCCGTGGTCACGTGATCACTTAGTGACATGTCCTGTGCTCACTACACTATTATCAGGTCCTTTTGCACTGCGTGTCTTCTGCCTGCACTCCCTGCACTCATTCACGCGCCCCCTGATAGCGTCCCCTAGGCAGCACCAGTGACATGGTGCCATTAAACTTTCCTTGTGCAAATGAGAATAAAGATGATCCTCCCACAATGTGACAGCCCTTGAGATATTTATAGAATGCTATTAAGTATCCTGTCTTCTTTTTTGCAAGCTAAACATTCCCAAATCCTGCAACCGTTCCTCATAGGACATGGTTTGCAGACCGGTCACCAATCCAGTCGCTCTTCTCTGAACTTGCTCCAGTTTGTTGATGTCTTTTTTAAAATGTGGTGCCCAAATCTGGGCACAGTTGTCACGATCCATTTTTGGGTCTGTGGCAGAACTGGCTTCTCAGATTAAAACTTTTCTTCCTTTCAGGCCATCGTGGGTTAATGTCAGTTTTTTCCCCCTCTGGCCTGCTGGTGTAATTGCATTGCTGCTGGGTCTGCTGATGTGCGTGGTGAACACTCCCACCATTCTTTAAGAGGTCACCTGGTGCATCAGCTGATGGTCGGTGTTAGAGGATTCTACAGTGGCCAAACTGGAGGAAGGAGCTCGCTGGGTGCAGTGGTGCTTTGCTGAGTTCGCTGATCTGGTGTCTTTATCCTGCTGTGCGGTGCTTTTCAGCAGAAAGCTAAGTGTTGCATTTTTAGCTACATTGTCCCTTTTGGTGTCTGTCTTTCCATTCCTTTTGTTGTATTAGTGCAGCAGTGGGACCATTGTTCTCACCTGCCAGTTCCCTTCTTAGGGATAAGAGCAGTACAAGTGATGGATTAGGTATCATGCTTGGCGACGGGGTGAAAGAACCCGTATAGGGATGATAGTGAGATCAGGGCACATCCTCAGGTAAGTATAGGAGGTGTCCATTTCCCCATTCCCAATCGACATGGCCCACCATTATTATAGTTTCCCTGGTGTGCTGTGCCGTTTGATGACCGACCAACCATTGGGTTGTGTCACACTGGATCAGTCACTCCATGACAACAGTATTCCAGATGAGGTCTGACCAAAGAAGAGGAGAGGTGGATAATGACTTCACGTGATCTAGACTGTATGCTTCTGTTAATACATCCCAGAATTGTATTTGCCTTTTTTACTGCTGCATCACACTGTTGACTCATGCTCAGTTTATGATCTATTAGTAAACCCAAGTCTTTTTCACATGTGCTGTTGCTTAGCCCTATTCCTCCCATTCTGTATATGCTTTTTTCATTTTTATTGCCCAGATGTAGTACTTTGCATTTTTCCCTGTTAAAAAACATTCTGTTAGTTGCTTCCCACTGCTCCAATTTATTTATATCTTTTTGAATCCTCTCTCTCTTCTCTAGTATTAGCTATCCCTCCTAGCTTTGTGTCATTAGCAAATTTAATCAGTGCACCCTCAATTCCTTCATATAAATAATTGATAAAGATGTTGATCAATACAGGGCCCAGAACAGAGCCCTGTGGTACCCCACTTGAGACATTCTTCCAACTGGATGTGCCCCGAACGACAGCTGTGGGTATAAAAAAGGATCTCTCTCCTTATACAGAGAGACTCTAAAGGACAGCAGCCATGGAACAATGGCTACAACCGGAGGAACACAGATTTGATCCACTGCCCATTACTGAACCCATGGAGATGTTTGGAGAACCCCACTGACCCTCGTGTCTCCACAGAGGCTATAAGCCAGCTTGCCGTACTGAACGTCCATCCTGGTACAGGTTCGGGCACCAACTCCTTCCCTTCACTGCCCTTATGGGCTTTTAATAATTACTAACTGTGCCACATCCATCACCTGACCTGGTGTGTCCTCTCAGTCTCTCCCCCAAGGGAACATGCACTTCACTCTTAATTTCTTCTGCTTTCACTTTCTCTATTGTCTTTACCAGTAGATGGTGATGTTTGCTTGAAGTCACTCTGTTAAACATTAACTTTGCTTCTTCCCACTTGTCTATATCCTTACAGTGATGAAAAGCGATGATGTCCTGGTATTCATTCACCTGACCAATGAAACCCATAATTGGCTGAAGAGTCAGGTAATGTCATCCAAGTCACAGAATTATGCATCATCCAAGGCACACCTTATGTCCTATTCCAGCTTGTGACTATGCCTTCCTATTTTCCTTTAATACTGTCCCTGCAGATTAGAATTTTTTTTAGGGTCAGTACAACACAAATAATGCAATGTTTCCAGGATCACATACTCTATCCAAAATCTTTTCATCCATTTGTCTTTTGACAGCAACCAATAACATTATTGCATAAAATAAATTCTAATTCCTTAACTGTGTCACAATGTGAGACTTTTTCAGTATTTTCCACATTTCTTTAATGGTTTTCCTAATCTCTGAGACAAAAGACTCAGAAGAAATGGAACAAACACAAAACATCTAAGTCTTTTTTCAGCCAATATCTCCATCCAATTGTTTTGTTCCATTTGTTGCCCCTTCTGGTTTGGGTTTGCACTCATGAAAAAAAAATTGAAAGAGGACCAGCTGTACATATGTCAGACATCGGATGCCTGTGTTCAGCACAGCCATGCAAGGAACCTAGAGGCAACTACAAACGTCACCAGTACAACTGCTTGTTCAATTTGCCAAGTAGCCAGATGCTATTTTATGGGAAAAATGTCCCTTCCTCAGCTTGAATTCTCAGTACTGTGATTTCTGGCCAAATATGGAAAGATGTTCAGAAGATAGCAGAGCTGAGATCCACAACCAAAATCTTTTATTTCACTTTTTTAGAAATAATATTTTAATTCATCAGTCATTAATTTGGGAAGAAGAGATGTTCTTAGGACTCATACTCACTTGCGGGAAATGAGTGCAATCTGATTAAAAAATCGGATTGCAGTCGGACCAATGTTACTCAATGGGTGACATCTCATCTGCGATTTTTTTCTCAGCTGAATTTGGACTGAGAAAAAAATCGCATCATGTTGCGTATTGCTGCGCATCTTGGATGAGACTTGCCAATGTAAGTCAATGGGTGCGAGAAAAAAATCTCACAACACTCGAACCATGCGCGTGCTGTCTGATTTTTACGCACCGGCGTCCTTTGAAAAGACGGCAATTGATGTCCGGCTACTGTAAAATCACTGACAGCTCACAAGTGACTCACACAATATATATATATATATATATATATATATATATATATATATATAGTGCCTTGCGAAAGTATTCAGCCCCCTGGAACTTTTCAACCTTTTCCCACATATCATGCTTCAAACATAAAGATTGCCAAATGTAAATTTTTGGTGAAGAATCAACAACAAGTGGGACACAATTGTGAAGTTGAGCGAAATTTATTGGTTATTTTAAATTTTTGTGGAAATTCAAAAACTGAAAAGTGGGGCGTGCAATATTATTCGGCCCTTTTAACTTAATACTTTGTTGTGCCACCTTTTGCTGCAAGTTGCTTGGGGTATGTCTCTATCAGTTTTGTACATCGAGAGACTGAAATTCTTGCCCATTCTTCTTTGGCAAACAGCTCGAGCTCAGTGAGGTTTGATGGAGATCGTTTGTATGTATACACTGCTCAAAAAAATAAAGGGAACACTTAAACAACAGAATATAACTCCAAGTAAATCAAACTTCTGTGAAATAAAACTGTCCACTTAGGAAGCAACACTGTTTGACAATCAATTTCACATGCTGTTGTGCAAATGGAATAGACAACAGATGGAAATTATTGGCAATTATCAAGACACAATCAATAAAGGAGTGGTTCTGCAGGTGAAGACCACAGACCAAATCTCAGTACCAATGCTTTCTGGCTGATGTTTTAGTCACTTTTGAATGTTGGTTGTGCTTTCACACTCGTGGTAGCATGAGACGGACTCTGCATCCCACACAAGTGTCTCAGGCAGTGCAGCTCATCTAGGATGGCACATCAATGCGAGCTGTGGCAAGAAGGTTTGCTGTGTCTGTCAGCGTAGTGTCCAGAGGCTGGAGGTGCTACCAGGAGACAGGCCAGTACACCAGGAGATGTGGAGGGGGTCATAGGAGGGCAACAACCCAGCAGCATGACCGCTACCTCCGCCTTTGTGCAAGGAGGAACAGGAGGAGCACTGCCAGAGCTCTGCAAAATGACCTCCAGCAGGCCACAAATGCGCATGTGTCTGCACAAACCTACTCCATGAGAATGGTCTGAGTGCTCGACGTCCAAAATTAACCCCCCAGTACTTTCAGACCTCAAATAATGCAAAGAGAACAAGTTCATAATCATTTAGAAACAACAATACTAATGTTTTAACTCAGGAAGAGTTCTGAAATCAATATTTTGTGGAATAACCATGATTTTTAAAAACAGCTTTCATGTGTCTTAGCATGCTTGTCACCAGTCTTTCACACTGCTTCTGGTGCAAAAATTTAAGCAGTTCTTCTTTGTTTGATGACTTGTGACTATCCATCATCCTCTTGATTACATTCCAGAGGTTTTCAATAAGGTTCTGGTCTGGAGAATGGGCTGCCCATGACAGGGATTTGATGTGGTGGTCTCTTAATTTTTGCTAGAGCTGCATGTATATATATATATATATATATACTGTATATATATATATATATATACAACCTCTGGAATTTTGAATGGGGGCAAGATGAAAAAAATGCCAGAAGAAATATATAAGATTAAAAAAATCTTTATTCATTAAAGTATGATAAAAATATTTAAAATTACAATTATATGGACATCAAGCTAGCGGAACATGATGAAGAACAACACTGGGAAAATGTAAGGTAAGTACCAAAAACACACACAAACTTTGTTTGAAAATCAGTGCATGAAGTCATGAAAATTAGAAAAAGTAAAAAAAAAAAAAAAAAAAGGAAAATGTATGTGACAAATTATTCAATGCAAAAGTGCATAATGCATGTGAAAATACGTTATCTGAATATCTCAGAAAAAGTGATTTAAAAATTATATCAATGATGATAGATGTGCTCACCACATGCTTGCAATAAAATAATCATGCAAAAGACAAAAAAACTGAAAAAACTCATTAGTGTGAATCAGAGTATAATTGCATGCAAGCTGTTGCACATGAAAAAAGAAATGACAAAATGTTGTCATCACAATGTGTCATAGAGTGTTAGATGTGCAAAAAAACAAAAGAAATGAATTGGTTAAATAAGACAAATGCTCATATGCTTGAAAAAAACTCCTCATTAAGGTAAAATCAGAGTATGAATTGCATGGACCTGAAATGTTACAGTCGATGTAATCTGAAGCTAGTAGACATGGAAAAAAAGAAAAGAAAAAATGTGTTATAGCAACAAGTCTTACAGTGTTCAGTACACAGATGCAAAAACCGCATGCAATTAAATGGTTAAATGAAACACTTAAGATTCTTATATGCCAGTAAATCTTTTCAATGGAGTGAATTCAAAGTGACAGATGCATAGAAGAAGCACTTTGCGAAACGGCGCTGTCGGGGTTGGAGGATACTCACTGGGAGTCCGAACACACATGCACTTTAAGGTATATTGCTATATGTCATACTCTCTTTATGCTTACTAGTCTGCAGATCATTATAGTGCACTGAAGCGCTTTATATCTATGCCTGGATCTGCCACCCACCCCAAGGTACGTTTCGATATATTCTTCCGGGGACGCCCCAGAAAGAAGAATATATCGAAACGTACATTGGGGTGGGTGGCAGACCCAGGCGATTCCCCTAATCAGGTAATGAATCTTTATATAGGCATTTAGTTGATTGCAATGGCTAACAGTAGTCACATGCATTTTGGTTATTGGGTTTGGTCCTTTGAAACAGACAAATGAAAAAACTAAAAGTTATTATGCAGACAAGATTCATAGAACATGTGGCACTAGGCACTTTATTTTGATTTATATAAAATCATGATCTGGAGATTATGCTATGGCATTTTGATAATACAGTTAGGCCCATATATATTTGGACAGAGACATTTTTCTAATTTTGGTTCTAGACATTACCACAATGAATTTTAAACAAAACAATTCAGAAGCAGTTGAAGTTCAGACTTTCAGCTTTCATTTGAGGGTATCCATATTAAAATTGGATGAAGGGTTTAGGAGTTTCAGCTCCATAACATGTGCCACCCTGTTTTTAAAGGGACCAAAAGTAAGTGGACAGATTAAATAATTGTAAATAAAATGTTTGTTTCTAGTACTTGGTTGAAAACCCTTTGTTGGCAATTACTGCCTGAAGTCTTGAACTCATGGACATCACCAGACGCTGTGTTTCCTCCTTTTTGATGCTCTGCCAGGCCTTCACTGCGGTGGTTTTCAGTTGCTGTTTGTTTGTGGGCCTTTCTGTCGAAGTTTAGTCTTTAACAAGTGAAATGCATGCTCAATTGGGTTGAGATCAGGTGACTGACTTGGCCATTCAAGAATATTCCACTTCTTTGCTTTAATAAACTCCTGGGTTGCGTTGGCTTTATGTTTTGGGTCATTGTCCATCTGTAGTATGAAACGACGACCAATCAGTTTGGCTGCATTTGGCTGGATCTGAGAACACAGCATGGCTCTGAATACCTCAGAATTCATGCTTCTGTCCTGTGTCACATCATCAATAAACACTAGTGACCCAGTGCCACTGGCAGCCATGCATGCCCAAGCCATCACTCTGCCTCCGCCATGTTTTACAGATGATGTGGTATGCTTTGGATCATGAGCTGTACCACACCTTCGCCATAGTTTTCTCTTTCTGTCATTCTGGTAGAGGTTGATCTTGGTTTCATCTGTCCAAAGAATGTTCTTCCAGAACTGAGCTGGCTTTTTTAGATGTTTTTTAGCAAAGTCCAGTCTAGCCTTTTTATTCTTGATGCTTATGAGTAGCTTGCACCGTGCAGTGAACCCTCTGTATTTACTTTCATGCAGTCTTCTCTTTATGGTAGATTTGGATATTGATACGCCTACCTCCTGGAGAGTGTTGTTCACTTGGTTGGCTGTTGTGAAGGGGTTTCTCTTCACCATGGAGACTATTCTGCAATCATCCACCACTGCTGTCTTCCGTGGGCGCCCAGGTCTTTTTGCATTGATGAGTTCACCAGTGCTCTCTTTCTTTCTCAGGATGTACCAAACTGTAGATTTTGCCACTCCTAATGTTGTAGCAATTTCTTGGATGGGTTTTTTTCTGCTTTAGCAGGTAAAGGATGGCTTGATTCACCTGCATGGAGAGCTCCTTTGACCGCATGTTTCCTTCACAGCAAAACCTTCCAAATGCAAGCACCACACCTCAAGTCAACTCCAGGCCTTTTATCTGCTTAATTGAGAATGACATAACGAAGGGATTGCCCACACCTGTCCATGAAATAGCCTTGGAGTCATTTGTCCAATTACTTTTTGTCCCTTTAAAAACAGGGTGGCACACATGTTAAGGAGCTGAAACTCCTAAACCCTTCATCCAATTTTAATGTGGATACCCTCAAATAAAAGCTGAAAGTCTGAACTTCAACTGCATCTGAATTGTTTTGTTTAAAATTCATTGTGGTAATGTCTAGAACCAAAATTAGAAAAATGTTGTCTCTGTCCAAATATATATGGACCTAACTGTATGTTGTAGCATTAGCACCTTAATTTAATTCAGTTGGTAATTTTGTTGCTGCTATATACTAATAATTTATTTAGGCACTATAGTACTTTTACATCAGTGTATTAATTACTGCTTTATTGGATGTCTGTATTAACACTTTGTTATATCTATATGGATTAGCCCATATATGAACCTTAGTACATTGTGTAGCTTTGATTTATACCTATATAGAGCTGGAATCAAATACAATCTGTTTGGCTAGAGGCATCATTATAATTGGTTTTGTCAACATCAAAAAAACATTTTGTGTAAAAATGATAAAATATGTATTTTTAACCATAACATTCCTGTGTCTGTTCAGTTCAGTGGGTAGCCTTGTTTATATCTTGCACAAAGGTTAATGATGGCCCTATAACATGCTCCATATTAATATATGCCCCATATAATGTTGCACAAAGGTTAATGGTGGCCCCATAACATGCTCAATATTAATATATGCCCCATATAATGCTGCTGCTGCAATTTAAAAAAAAACCAAAATGACATACTCAACTCTCATCGCTGACCTCTGCTCTTCAGCGTCGCCAGCTCTCTGTTCAGGCAGAGGGTGCACACTAAACACGTCGTCGCGCCCTCTGACCTGAACGTCACAGTCAGAGGACCCGGGAGACTGAGCGCAGTGGTGGAACGGGCACAGGTGAATATCGCATGGCTCACTCTCCCCTAGTCCTACTCACCCTCCTGGCATCTGCATATCAGGCTCTGCTACATCTCAGTCCTGGCATCTCTCTTCCTGTCGTTTTCTTGTGCGGTCACATGGTACCAATCATTAAAGTAATGAATATGCTCTCCTCCACCCATATGGGAGTGGAGACGCGTCCATATTCATCACTTTAATGAGCGGTACCATGTGACCGCACAGGAAGAGAGAAGCTGTGACTGAGATGCAGCAGAGTCTGATATGCAGACGCCAGGAGGGTGAGTACGATGTCTCCTGCTCACCTGCTCCCCCTCCCTCACCAGCATAGTTAGAATAGTATTTGTGCAAATTTATGGACATGTGTTTAATTAATAAATGATTATCTCATGGAAAAAAATGGCGTGGGGTCCCCCTATAATTTAAAGTCAGCAATAGCTATGCAGACAACTGAGAGCTGATATTTATAGCCTAGGAAGGGGCCATGGATAGTGCCCCCCCTGGCTACTGGATCACCCCCAGGGCTGTGGGGATTACTCGGTACCGGGCCGGTGTCTTAAAGGGGAAGTGTCGCGTTGGCAGTGACCCAGTCCGTGGCCCTGGGTGTCCATCTAGAATAAGAGAAATAAAGTTTATGTGTAGATAAGTTTGCGACACCACCTGTGGTACCTGGTCAGAAGGGGACCAGCGCTGCAGTGCAGATCTTCTGGGACAGATGATGTGTTGCAGCAGAGATGTAATAGCTCTCCACAGGCAGAGCTGTAGTCCCAGGGCAGTGGTAGAAGATTTTGAGGTAGATGGTGTAGTGATAGGCACAGAGATGTAGCAGTGCTGAGTAGGTGACACAGGAAGAAGGCAGAGACACTGCTGAATGCAGTTCCAAAGCTTTACCCACGTTTCTGGCATACACAGGTGCCTGCTTCAGCGCTGTGTCCTCCAGGTGAGGGGCTCAGTCAACTCCCAGGCAGATGGAGCACACCTTTCTAGCACTACCTTCCGTATGTGCCTTTACTGAACGTCTCCTTACTACAGCTAATCTGAATTACTTGCAGTTATGAATTATACTAAAGTTCCTCTTTCTTGCTGTTACTTAGAACTTCACTCGCATGACAGGTAGCTGTAGCCTACTTCAGGGACTCCTTACAATCAGGTCCCGGCTCACACACATTGCTACTGTGTCGTTGAGTCTTAGGTGGGAATAAAGTGTTTACAACTTATGGTCCTCCGGTTTCTGCTGTAGAACCATTAGCACACAGCCTCGGATACCGGCGCCCGGCCTTTGACGCATTAACTTAGGGAAGGGCTCTACTCTAGCCCTTGTCCCCAGCTCTCTCCTCCTCACGTCCCGTCCTTTCGTATCTTTACTTCTGGAGAACTGATCCTTCTGTTCCTCTCTTCTTTCCAGCAGCTCCAACTCACAGGAGGCTGCTGCATAAATGTCCTCTCTCTCTGCATCCCCCCTCTGGGGAACTGATCCTGACTTCCTATCAGTTTTCCCCCTCTCTAGCACAAAACTAAACATCACCCACCTCCCAGCACCCTTCATGAACCAAGCAGAGGTCATAGAGGGTGCCCTGCTGTTCTAAGGTTTCCGTGCTGGGTGCAGGTGCTGGAGCCTGGTCAGGTGTCCCCATCAGACTTAGGAAATGAGATACCACACCTCAGGAGGAGGTGCAGTACCTCTGTGGTGACTGAACCCTCAGGGGTGCCACATACTTTCCCATTAAACACAGCACGCCCATGGGCTGTAACAAGTAAGAAAACAAGATGTTACTGGAACATACAAACTTTTGATGATGCATCACAACAGATAAACAATATTAACTACAACTTTCCAATATGGGAGGCACTTATAACTTGAACGTTGCTTAACATAATTTAACACATTACCTATATTTTACTAATGTTATCTTATATATCATTACATTGTAAATTGCTACTGATAGCAACCGTTATCCATCTATTGGTTCACTACCATAGCAAAGTTCCTTCATTACCGCTGAAATACTTTTTACATTTTCTCTATCATTTCTAAGCTTGGTGACAACCACCAGTCCAAGGTTCGCCACCTGCTATAACATCTTTGTCCCTAATTAACCATTTCTATTTCCATTTTTCAAAAAGTGCTTTTAAGATCCTATCTAATGTTATCATTTTTTCTAACTACATCCATTATCAATATACCTAACAATTGCGTGGCACCTGTTATCAATATCTATATCCTATTATCTACATTATCAACATACGTTTCTTGCACACAGCCTAATAATTACAGTTAGAATCATAGAATCATAGAATGATAGAATCGTAGAGTTGGAAGGGACCTCCTGGGCAATCTGGTCCAACCCCCTGCTCAAAGCAGGATTCGCTAAATCATCCCAGTCAGATGTCTGTCCAGCCTCTGTTTGAAGACTTCCATTGAAGGAGAACTCAGCACTTCTCGTGGCAGCTTGTTCCACTCATTGATCACTCTAACTGTCAAAAAGTTTTTTCTAATATCTAATCTGTGTCTCCTCCTATTCAGTTTCATCCCATTGCTTCTAGTCTTTCCTTGTGCAAATGAGAATAAAGTTGATCCTTCTACAATGTGACAGCCCTTTAGATATTTGTAGACAGCTATTAAGTCTCCTCTCAGTCTTCTCTTTTGCAAACTAAACATTCCCAAATCCTGCAACCTTTCCTCATAAGACAGAGTTTGCAGACCGGTCACCATTCTGGTCGCTCTTTTCTGAACTTGCTCCAGTTTGTTGATGTCTTTTTTAAAATGTGGTGCCCAAAACTGGACACAATATTCCAGATGAGGTCTGACCAAAGAGGAGTAGAGGGAAATAATGACTTCACGTGATCTAGACTGTATGCTTCTGTTAATACATCCTAGAATTGCATTTGCCTTTTTTGCTGCTGCATCACACTGTTGACTCATATTCAGTCTGTGGTCTATTAGTATACCCAAGTCTTTTTCACATGTGCTGTTGCTTAGCCCTATTCCTCCCATTCTGTATATGCTTTTTTCATTTTTATTGCCCAGATATAGTACTTTGCATTTTTCCCTGTTAAAAACCATTCTGTTAGTTGCTGCCCACTTCTCCAGTTTATTTATATCTTTTTGAATCCTCTCTCTCTTCTCTAGTATTAGCTATCCCTCCTAGCTTTGTGTCATCAGCAAATTTAATCAGTTTACCCAAAACTGGACACAATATTCCAGATGAGGTCTGACCAAAGAGGAGTAGAGGGAAATAATGACTTCACGTGATCTAGACTGTATGCTTCTGTTAATACATCCTAGAATTGCATTTGCCTTTTTTGCTGCTGCATCACACTGTTGACTCATATTCAGTCTGTGGTCTATTAGTATACCCAAGTCTTTTTCACATGTGCTGTTGCTTAGCCCTATTCCTCCCATTCTGTATATGCTTTTTTCATTTTTATTGCCCAGATATAGTACTTTGCATTTTTCCCTGTTAAAAACCATTCTGTTTGTTTCTGCCCACTTCTCCAGTTTATTTATATCTTTTTGAATCCTCTCTCTCTCTTCTCTAGTATTAGCTATCCCTCCTAGCTTTGTGTCATCAGCAAATTTAATCAGTTTACCCTCAATTCCTTCATCTAAATCATTGATAAAGATGTTGAACAATGCAGGGCCCAGGACAGAGCCCTGTGGTACCCCACTTGAGACATTCTTCCAACTGGATGTGCAGCCATTTACGACCACTCTTTGGGTCCGATCACTAAGCCAGTTATGAATCCACCTAACAGTTGCCTTGTCCATTCCATACTTAGTCATTTATTCAATAAGGATTGTATGAGATACTTTGTCAAATGCTTTGCTGGAGTCAAGATATACTATATCTACAGCATTTCCTTGATCCACCCTATCAGTGATTCCGTCATAGGAGGAAATTAAGTTAGTCTGACATGACTTATTAGTTACAAACCCATGCTGACTCTGTTTAATCACTTCATTCTTATCCAGGTACTGACATACATGTTGTTTAATAATTTGTTCAAAGATCTTTCCTGGTATAGAAGTCAGACTCACCGGCCTATAGTTGCCTGGGTCCACTTTCTTCCCCTTTTTAAAGATAGGAACAACATTTGCTCTTCTCCAGTCTTCTGGCACTTCTCCTGTTCTCCAAGAATTTTCAAAGATTATGGAGAGGGGTTCAAAAATTTCTTCTGCTATCTCCTTCAGTACTCTGGGGTGTAATTCATCTGGACCTGGAGACTTGAATTCATTTAGCTTAGCTAAGTGTTTCCTCACTATCTTTCTGTTTATAGATATCCTGGATTCTTCTATTCCCTTAATAGGACAGTGAAGAACAATCTGATTTGTGCCCTGCAGGTTCTGCAGACAGCATTATATTATCACTTTTATTATTACATCCAAAAGGCTTATTTATTAAGTGAAGTAAGTGGTAGATACTGTTCCAGCTGGTATCTTCAAGTGTCCTTACTGTATGGAGGACCTGCTCAAAACCTCCAACGGTGGTCCTGGGTGGGCTGCAGGACATCCCTGGTCTCCCCTCAGACCCTGTCTTCGGCCACACCCCATGAGTTTTGCTTCAGGTCTATTGCTGTAATGTGATGATGGATTCCTATTGTACTAAAAGGCATAAGTAAAACCAAGAAGGAGCACCTAAACAGGTGCTGAACTATATACAGTACAATGTCCGGATCATTCAGTGTCCATGATCTCTCAGTCTATTCCTTACTGGTGCCTAATTATTTGAAAAGGAAACTGGAAAACATTTTGCCAAATACCCTCCTGGGATAAACTATTTACAACGACTTGCTGGATATTGTTTCAACTCCTAAGGACTGGAAACATTTGGCTTTGGTCGCCTCCAGGGTAAGACTTCGGTACTCTTTTTGCTAGGGTACACAAGGCATGCATTTTCACTTAGCATGTGTTGTAACGCTTCCTGTAATTGTTCTGGAGTAAGAGCTGCCCGTGGTGCAATTATGGCAGCCTTTGGCTTGGTAGCAGCCGGTGACAATGCTGCTGAAGGTGGCTCAGATAATTTACCTACCTCTGGTTTGGCTGGTAGAGCAGTTTTAGTAACTGTTGGGGCTTTGGTGCTAACTATTGCCCCCTTGTGGTCAGATGAAACATTTGGTTTTAGCGCATCCTGGTGTTCTTGCGGGGCTGCTATCTCAGCGGGAATCCTGCGAACATGAAGCACATACCATCCCCTGTCTCCAAGATGGCGGGTGAAGGAGACGAACTCCCCCGGAAACAGGTCACGCTCCGGATGCCCGTGGATTAAATGAAATTCTCCATCCCGCCTGTTGACAAATAGATCAGGGGCTTTCTTGGAGTCCTGAATGAAACCAAACCCTCTGTCATTATTAGTGTTGAGCGATACCTTCCGATATCGGGAAATATCAGATCGGATTGGATCGGACCGATACCCAAAAAGTATCGGATATTGCCTATTCCGATACCGGAAACCAATGCAAGTCAATGGGATAGAAATATCGGAATTAAAATAAACCCTTTCTTTCCTTGTAGGTTAATTCTACATGAAGGAAAACAACTAAGAATAATGTAGAATGTATTGGGGGAGGTGGAGGAGACATTAAAGCCATAGAGGTTTAGCCCAATCAAATGGAATAGCAGGAATTAATTTTTTTTTTAAGACGTTCGGAGTTATAAAGATATTGACTATGTTAACCTTTTTTATATTTTGTCACATATGTATGTTTCACTACTTCCATGCTCTTCACCTTCGTTTTTACTTCTCCCACACTTTATCCTTCATGATCCTCAGCAGGAGCAGCATCTTTTTCATCAAAAACTTTTTCACCTTATTCATCTTCTTCTTCATCATCCTTCTTACCTATTATTCTTTTTTTCTACATTCTTCATATTCTTCTTATTCAACTTCTTCATCTTCTTCCTATTCTTCTTCTTCATCATGTTCTTATTTGTGACAAGCATTCCTGTAGCTGTTATCTATAAATTTTGAAGATTACACCTTCCGTTCTGCCTGTCACAAAAGATTTACAACAGGATTTGTCTGCGTTCAGTTTTGCCTGCAGCAGCAGGCATTTTCCAGGGGCACCACGAGGAGGAACGGACTCACCCCCATACACTGCTTAGTCTCCTTCTGCTTATAATTTAGATAATATCTTTTGCTCTGATTTTTAGTCTTATGCTTAATGTTCTTCTGCTTTTTGTTCTTCTGCTTCTTGGTCTTCTGTATCTTGGTGGTTGTCTTCATGTTCTTTGTCCTTTTGGTCATCTTCTTCAGGGTCATCTTTTTGGTCTTCTTTGGGGTGGTCTTCAGGGTCGTCGTCTTCTTCGGGGTGGTCTTCAGGGTCGTCGTCTTCAGGGTCATCGTCTTCGGGGTCGTCGTCTTCTTTGGGGTGGTCTTCAGGGTCGTTGTCTTCAGGATCGTCATCAGGGAGATCCAGAGTGATTACCAAAAACCATTTCTAAAAGCTTGAACTTGGAAATGTAGCAGAAGGCACAAGAAGGCTGAGGAACTGCCGAGAACCAGCTGATGGTACTGGAACCCGGATGGGTAGCAGAAGGAACAAGAGCCAATGGCACTACCGAGGACCAGCTGATGGTGCTGGAACCCGGTCACTAAGCAAGAGGTACCTGTGCTAGAAAGCACTACCAAGGACCAGCAGACGTTGCTGGAACTTGGATACCGAGAAGGAGGCACCTAAGCCAAAGGCACTGCCGAGAACCAGCTGACTGTGCTGGAACCCAGATGGGTAGCAGAAGCTACAAGAGCCAATAGAACTACCGAGGACCAGCTGACGGTGCTGGAACCCGGAGGAGCAGCAGAAGGAACAAGAGCCAATGGCACTACCAAGGACCAGCTGATGTTACTGGAACCCGGTTACTAAGCAGGAGGTACCTGTGCCAGAAAGCACTACCAAGGACCAGCAGATGTTGCTGGAACTCGGATACCGAGAAGGAGGCACCTAAGCCAAAGGCCCTGCCGAGAACCAGCTGACGGTACTGGAACCCGGATGGGTAGCAGAAGGTACCCATGAAAAACAAAGTTGCAAGGCCGCGAGCCGGCCGCAGTTACCGAAACCCACAGTCCTAAAGGGGGTGCTTGTCCTATTGGCACTACGGAACCAGCCTTTATTGCCAGATCCCGCAGCCCACATAGGAAGCACCTAAACTGCAGGCACCATAGAGTCGGCTAACCCGACCGCAACCCGGCAGGACAACATATTGGTGGCAAAGTGACGTTGACACTACCCGGAAACAGCCGGCGTGCTGGAACCAGGCTGGGCAGGAGGGAGTACCCGTGCCAAAGACACTGCTGGGAACCAGCTGGCAGTGCTGGAACCTAGGGTAAATACTACAAACAGAGTGGAGACAGAGACCTAATTGGAGCAAGTCTAAAATCTGTAGTTGTGTGTGTGGACAGAGCAGGAGAAATTGCCGGACACACAGCTGGGGATCAGCTGACATTACAGAACCCCAATAACACTGGAGCATATGTTGACTGTGCAGACGGCACTCTTGAACAGCAACAGGTGTTGTTGGAGCCCAGGGTCAATAGTACAAACAGAGTGAAGGCAGAGGCCTATTTGGAGCAAGTTTAAAATCTGTAGTTGTGTGAGTGTGGACAGAGCAGGTGAAATTGCCGGACACACAGCTGGGGATCAGCTGACATTACTGAACTCCAATAACACTGGAGCATATGTTGACTGTGCAGACGGCACTTCTGAGCAGCAACTGGTGGTGTTGGAGGCCAGGGTTAATACTACAAACATAGTGGAGCCAGAGGCCTTATTGGATCAAGATTAATATCTGTTGTAGACTACTACTGATTTTAAACTTGCTCCAATTAGGCCTCTGGCTCCACTCTGTTTCTAGTATTTACCCTGGGCTCCAACACCACCAGTTGCTGCTCAGAAGTGCCGTCTGCACAGTCAACACTTGCTCCTGTGTTATTGGGGTTCAGTAACGTCAGCTGATTCCCTGCTGTTTGTCCGCCAATTTCTCCTGCTCTGTCCACATTCCCACTACTACAATGTGGACAGAGCAGGAGAAATTGCCGGGGATCAGCTGACGTTACTGAACCCCAGTAACACAGGAGCAAATGTTGATTGTGCAGACGGCACTTCTGAGCAGCAACTGGTGGTGTTGGAGCCCAGGGTAAATACTAGAGACAGAGTGGAGCCAGAGGCCTAATTGGAGCAAGTTTAAAATCAGTAGTAGAGTATAGAAAGTGTAGTCAGCTTACCCATCTGCAATGCAATCCCCAAGCCTGCCAACGCCCAGCACGGACTGTGGTGAGCATCCACATCAATTAGGAGCAAGAAGAAAAAAAATTAATCCAGCTTGAGACGGAGGCGGCTGCAATTTTACAAAGCTTTATTGGACAACTTAAAAATATGTTGGCTCTTTAAAAATCTCTTATAGCAAACACCAAGCACACCAGTGAGGAGGATCAACGCGTTTCAACTAATAAAAAGTCTTAGTCATGATCTTAGTCAGATCATGACTAAGACTTTTTTTAATATCTGATGTTAAATATCAAGCAAGTTTAATATCCGATGTTGTGTGAATGTGGAGGGAGCAGGAGATATTGCCGGACACACAGTAGGGGAGCAGCTGGCGTTATTGAACCCCACTAACACAGGAGCTAGTGTTTTTCTCTGTGCAGACGGCACTTCTGAGCAGCAACTGGCGGTGTTGGAGCCCAGGGTCATTCAGGGTGTAGGCTGAGGCCTAATTGGAGCAAGTTTAATATCTGATGTTGTGTGAATGTTGAGGTAGCAGGAGATATTGCCGGACACACAGTAGGGGAGCAGCTGGCGTTACTGAACCCCACTAACACAGGAGCTAGTGTTTTTCTCTGTGCAGACGGCACTTCTGAGCAGCAACTGGCGGTGTTGGAGCCCAGGGTCAATCAGGGTGTAGGCTGAGGCCTAATTGGAGCAAGTTTAATATCTGATGTTGTGTGAATGTGGAGGGAGCAGGAGATATTGCCGTACACACAGCAGGGGAGCAGCTGACATTACTGAACCCCACTAACACAGGAGCTAATGTTTTTCTCTGTGCAGACGGCACTTCTGAGCAGCAACTGGCGGTGTTGGAGCCCAGGGTCAATCAGGGTGTAGGCAGAGGCCTAATTGGAGCAAGTTTAATATCTGATGTTGTGTGAATGTGGGGGGAGCAGAAGATATTGCCGGACACACAGCAGGGGAGCAGCAGACATTACTGAACCCCACTAACACAGGAGCTAGTGTTTTTCTCTGTGCAGACGGCACTTCTGAGTAGCAACTGGCGGTGTTGGAGCCCAGGGTCAATCAGGGTGTAGGCTGAGGCCTAATTGGAGCAAGTTTAATATCTGATGTTGTGTGAATGTGGGGGGAGCAGAAGATATTGCCGGACACACAGCAGGGGAGCAGCAGACATTACTGAACCCCACTAACACAGGAGCTAGTGTTTTTCTCTGTGCAGACGGCACTTCTGAGTAGCAACTGGTGGTGTTGGAGCCCAGGGTCAATCAGGGTGTAGGCTGAGGCCTAATTGGAGCAAGTTTAATATCTGATGTTGTGTGAATGTGGGGGGAGCAGAAGATATTGCCGGACACACAGCAGGGGAGCAGCAGACATTACTGAACCCCACTAACACAGGAGCTAGTGTTTTTCTCTGTGCAGACGGCACTTCTGAGCAGCAACTGGCGGTGTTGGAGCCCAGGGTCAATCAGTTCAGGTGGTAGAAACAGTAACACAACAGGAGACCTGGATACTGTTGCCAACCAATTATTTAACCTGGAAGAGGACTGGTAAATTCTGGCGAGATCCAGGCCTTGTTCATTTTCAGAAAAGTAAGCCTGTCAGCGCTATCGGAGGATAGTCGCATGCGACGGTCTGTTAGTACACCACCTGCGGCACTAAAGACGAGTTCCGATAATTCACTAGCAGCAGGGCAAGCCAGCACCTCCAATGCATACTGGCTAAGCTCTGGCCATGTACCCAGCTTAGAGACCCAGAACTTGAAGGGGCAAGAGCCGCTTGGGAGTACACTGAGAGGGCAAGACATGTAGTCTGTCACCATCTGACAGAAATGTTGCCTCTTGCTGACTGGAGCCATCTGTGATGGTGTAGACATTTGTGGCGGGGACACAAAACTTTGCCACATTTGGGCCATACTGGTCTTGCCTTGTGATGAGGCGCTGCTTCTGCTCCCTCTTTGTGCAGAGCTTCCTCCACTGCCTCGACGCACAGAGCTGCTTTGTAAAATACTAGCAGCACTGCTCCCGGGTGGAATGGGGAACATGCTGGAATGCACCAGTGTGTCTTGGTACTCCCGCATTTTGCGCTCCCGGTTCAACGGTGTTATGAGGCTTTGTAAGTTGTTCCGGTAGCGAGGATCTAGGAGGGTGGACACCCAATAATCAGCCGTGTTGAGAATGTGGGCGATGCGGCAGTCGTTTCTCAGGTACTGCAGCATGAAATTAACCATGTGCTGCAGACTCCCAACTGGCCAAGAAGCGCTGTCCGCTGCTTGAGGCGTCATCTCTGCCTGCTCTGCATCACCCCACGCTCACTCTACATACTGACTACTAGAGCATTGTGTACCTCCCTCCTCTGGAGAGATGTCTTCCTCCTCCATTGACTCCTCCTCATCTTCCTCACAAAGTGTCCCTAGGCCTTTGTGAGGAACCATGTTGCGCAGACTGTCCAGAAGCAGATGGCATTTGTGACTCCTCATCCTCCACCTCTTCCACAACCTCCTCCCTAGTGCTTGCAGTGTTTTTTCAAGCAGGCAGATAAGGGGGACAGTCATGCTGACTAGTGCATCATCTGCACTCTCCAATCGCGTGGAATCATCGAAGGCACGCAAAACGTGGCAGATGTCCTTCATAGAGGCCCACTCAGTGGTGGCAGATGTCCTTCATAGAGGCCCACTCAGTGGTGGTGCAGTGCGACTTGTTTGCGCCTGATGCAGCTGGTACTCCATTACTGCTGCCTGCTGCTCACACAACCGCTCCAAGATATGTAACGTTGAATCCCACCTGGTGGGTAGGTCACATATGATGCGATGTACCGGAAGGCGGAATCGGCGCTGCAGAGCTGCAATGCGCGATCTTGCCATGCTGGAACGCCGCAAGTGAGCGCACTCTATGCGGACCTTGTGCAGCAGTGCATCAACATCCGGATAGTCCTTCAAAAAACTCTGCACGACCAAGTTGAGCACATGTGCCAGACATGGGATGTGAGTGAGGTTGCCTAGGCCCAGAGCTGCCACCAGATTTCGGCCATTGTCACACACTACCAAGCCTGGCTGGAGATTCGCTGGCACAAACCACACGTTGCTCTCCTGCTTGATGGCATTCCAGAGCTCCTGCGCTGTGTGGCTTCGATTCCCCAAAGAAATTAATTTCAGTACGGCCTGTTGACGTTTGGCCACGGCTGGTCTCATATCGGTCGTAACAGGTAAGCGTTCATGGGTCCATGTGGAGGTAGACCGTGACGGCTCCTGCAGCGCTGATTCAGAGGAACTGGAGTATGAGGAGGAGTCAATGTGTACAGACTGGATTCCTGCAATCCTTGGAGTTGGCAGAACACGTACAGTGCCACTCTCAAGATCTGTACCCGGCTCCACAACATTTACCCAATGGGCAGTGAGGGAAAGGTATCGTCCCTCTCCATGGTTACTGGTCCACGCATCGGTGGTCAGGTGGACCTTGCTACTGACGGCGTTTAGTAGCGCATGTTTAATTTTTCCCTCCACATGCTTTTACAGGGCAGGGATGGCTTGCCTGCTGAAATAAAAGTGGCTGGGCACGTTGTATTGTGGGACTGCCAGTGCCATGAAGTTACGGAAGGTGTCAGTCTCCACCAGCCTGAATGAGAGCATTTCAAGTGACAGTAGTTTTGCAATGCCAGCATTCAGAGCCTGTGCTCGGGGATGGTTTGCCGAGTATGGCCACCTTTTCTCCCATGCCTGTGCTACCGATGGCTGTAGAGTGGCCTGGGAGTGTGAGGATGACATAGAACGTGGTGCTGTAGGTGGAATTACACTGGGTCTCTGTACAACAGTGCCAGAGGTTCTTCCATGGCGATCCTGTGAGGAAGCCGAACCAGCTGTGTGTGAGCTGGAGGAAGAGGCTACAACACGAGCTGAAGAGGTGGTAGGTGGTGCTGTAGGTTGGCCTACGTCTTCAGTGTGTCTTTGTAACTCCACCACGTGCTTGGCCGCACAAGTTTCCACATATTTGTGGTATTGAGGTTGCTGACACTTTTCCCTCTTTTGACTTTCTGATTACACAGCTTGCATTTGACAAAGCAAATGTCATCTGCAACTGTGTCAAAAAAGGACCACGCATTGCAAGTCCTGTGAGCGCCCGCTATCGGTTTTGGAAGAGGAATGCTCCTAATGGGTGCCGAAGTGGAGGCTACAGGCAACCAAGTCTGCCCCCTCCCTCTACCTCCTGTTTTGGCCGTTCGAGGAATCTCTTCCTCAGAGCTGCTCCCACCACCTTCCTGTTCCTCACGCCATGATGGGTCAAGGACCTCATCATCTACACTACCCTCTTCAAACACCTACTTCTCCTAGGTAGTCTCGCCAGCACAGTACACACCAGAAAGTGGCACCTGAGACTCATTATCAGATGCGTACTGAGGTGTGCTGACCATAGGCACTGGCCCACCCGCCTCTTCAGATTCAGAGAGACAAAGCTGTTGCGCATCACTGCATACTCCCTCTTTCTTCACATTCTAGAATGCTGCTTGGCTGGCCCCCTCTTTCCAAGCCAAGAGATTCAGAGAACAGAAGTAGAGATGGCACCTGTCCAGGGCTCTCTGACTGCCTGGGCAATTTGGCAGGTGGTGAAGAGACAGATGGTTGCTCTTCAGTGCTCTGGACCTGAGAGGATGTGGAAGTAATTGAAGTCGATGCGTTAGCTGCCATCCATCCAACAACGGCTTTAATTTGTTCCTCCCGCAGCTGTGGGGAACGGCGAGCTCCTACAAAGCTGGGCATAAAGGACTGTTCCCTGGGAAAACTGGGGGATGCTGAGTCACTGGTGCCCGCAGCAGGCACAGAATCCCCACGTCCTCTCCCTGCTGAAACTCCACGCCCACGACCACGTGCCTTACTCCTTGCCTTCTTCATCTTGGTAGACTGATAAAGATAGGCAGAAATGTACTGAGGACTTAGTGTGCTTATTCCTGAACAGCTGCTAACAGGTATAAGAAACACTAATTTTATAAAGTGTGGACTACACTTTAATATGAGCTAATGTGGCCTACACAACTGTAAAGTGGAGTGTTTGGTGAACTTTTTTTACGTGTTTTTTTTCACAAAAAAAAAGGATGTGACCAAAGATGTAAAAGCGATAGTATCACAAACTTTTTGTAGCTATTACAATGCAGGAAGGTAACCTACAATGCAATAGATGAGGCTACAAAAAATAGGCTAATACTAATCTGGCTGGGGCTGCAGGGCACAAGCCAGCAGAAAGGCTCCTCTATCTACTCCTATATAGTGTTTGCAACCAATCTAGCTGGATACGGATGGAAGCACACTAATAGGAGAAATTCAGGAAAAATAAGCAGCACTACAGAAAAAAAGGACAATGTATGAGGCAGTGACGCACGCTGAGCGGACTACAACCAGAGGTGGCTGCAGAACACACTACAGCGTGAGCTGCACTCACACACAGAGACCTCACAGACAGCCGTGAACAGTGCAGAGAACTGTGCCCTAGCACTGAAAGGCTGCAGAAAGGCTCCGCTATCTACTCCTATATAGTGTTTGCAACCAATGTAGATGGATACGGATGGAAGCACACTAATAGGAGAAATCAGGAAAAATGAGCAGCAATAAAACAAAAAAAGGACTATGTATGAGGCAGTGATGCACGCTGAGCAGACTACAACCAGAGGTGGCTGCAGAACACTACAGCGTAAGCTGTACTTACACACACAGACCTTGCAGACAGCTGTGAACAGCGCTGCAAGGAAAAATAAAGCTACAGCGGTTGATAAAGTAGCCTGGGTAAAGCACTATATAGAATATCGCTATCTCTAACTGTCCCTCAGAGTCTGAACAGCAGCAGCGTCCTGTCCCTAACTGAATTCACAGCAGAGTGAACCCAAAATGGCGGCGGCGGCTTTTATAGTGCATCATGACATCATTTCAGCAGTCAATCACAGCCATGCCACTAGTTAACATGCCTACATGCCTAACAGGATGTGCCCACACTTCTTAGGATTCCTCATTGGCTGAATCAAATCAAACTGGTTCATAGCAGTATGGGAACTTCTGATTCCGGTATACGATATGCAAAAAGTATCGGAACTCAGTATCGGAATGCTCAACACTAGTCATTATTAAAGCTAAGGACCCTGCCCCATCCCATGGAGTTGCAGTCATCCAGTTGTTTCCTTCGTGCCTGCTTTTTGTGTCTGAGGTCCCGTTCCGCCAGGGCCTGCTTCTGCCTTTGGCGCTCCTTTCCTCCTGTTCAAACTGGAGTACCTGCCTGCGGCAGAACTCCTCTGTGGAGATGGGAAACCCCCTGACATCAGCTCCCTTTTCTTCTTCCCTGAGGAACGCCGGCCTGCTGCACGTGGTGGAAGGTGACTTTGGTACGGGAGCAGGTTCCAGGATACCCCCCCGGGCGCCATTTTCCGGTCCCAGGCAACGTCCATGATGACCTGGCCGAATTTTGGGATCGGTGGCAACCCGATGGGGCCTAGCAGGGCATCTCATGTCCCAAGGGCAGCGACCATACCTGCTCCTCCAGAGCCGCGACGCTCCTCGTCAGCCTCCGGTGACAGGGAGACTGTTGCAGCAGCGGGTACTGGTGATGATGGCACCGGGGATCGGCAGGTGGGTACCGGTGGTGAGGGTACCAAGATGGCGGACTCCTGGGCAGCCTGTCTTTTTCACATGAGAAGAGCCTGTTTCTGCTGTAAACTCCTGTGCAGCTCTTCCACTTCTCTCTCCAGCTGCGCCAGGTCGAGCTCTGCTGAGGGGCTGGAGCCTGATTCCACAGAGCCTGGAGAAGTTGACATCTCTCCACCACGCTCCACAGGCCTCCTGCTGCTCTCCATGATGGCCTCCTGGTACTGTGTCTTCTTCTTTACTCCCTATCCCACCATGGAGCTTCTCTCCACCCCCTGGGGGCAGTGTCTCTTTCCTTTGCCACCATACCAGGCCGGGATCCGGATCCCTGTTTGGGTCGGCCATGACGCAGTTGCATAGTAGTACAGGCAGGGGAGATTCATGTTGTTTTGCTCTCTTTCTTGGGTACAGCCCACGACGGCACACCTCACTGCACACCTCGTGGGACCGCCATAGTCTCCATCTTTACAGTCAAAATCACAGTTCAATTCACAACTCAATAAGCTTGTTCCTTTGCACATTTTGGGCTTATCATCGCTCAAATCAATCAAATCTTTGGCACACAGGACCCGGTGGCAACGGCTTCGTAATCCTGCTTGTGATGCCAAAATGGATCACCCCAGGGCTGTGGGGATTACTCGGTACCGGGCTGGTGTCTTAAAGGGGAAGTGTGGCAGTGACCCGGTCTGTGGCCTTGGGTGTCCATGTAGAATAAGAGGAATAAAGTTTATGTGTAGATAAGTTCGTGACACGACCTGTGGTACTTGGTCAGAAGGGAACCAGCGCTGCAGTGCAGATCCTCTGGGACAGATGGTGTGTTGCAGCAGAGATGTAATAGCTCTCTACAGGCAGAGCTGTAGTCCCAGGGCAGTGGTAGAAGATGTTGAGATAGATGGTGTAGTGTTAGGCACAGAGATGTAGCAGTGCTGAGTAGGTGGCGCAGGAAGAAGGCAAAGACACAGCTGAATGCAGTTCCAAAGCTTTACTCATGTTTCTGGCATACACAGGTGCCAGCTTCATTGCCTTGTCCTCCAAGTGAGGGGCTCAGCCAACTCCCAGGCAGATGGAGCACAACCTTCCAGCACTCTCCTCCATATGTGCCTTTACTGGATGTCTCCTTACTCCTTACTAATTTGAAGTACTTGCAATTATGAATTACACTCAAGTTCCTCTTTCTTGCTGTTACTAAGAACTTCACTCGCATGACAGGTAGCTGTAGCCTACTTCAGGGACTCCTTACAATCATGTCCCGGCTCACGCACATTGCTACTGTGTCGTCGAATCCTAGGTGGGAACAAAGTGGTCACAACTTCTAGTCCTCCGGTTTCTGCTGTAGAACCATTAGCATTCACACAGCCTCGGATACCGGCGCCCGGCCTTTGGCGCATTAACGTAGGGAAGGGCTATGCAATAGCCCTAGTCCCCAGCTCTCTCCTCCTCACATCCCGTCCTTTCCTATCTTTCCTTCTGGAGAACTGATCCTTCTGTTCCACTCTCCTTCCCAGCAGCTCCAGCTCACAGGAGGCTGCTGCATAAACGTCCACTCATTGCTTCCCCCCTCTGGGGAACTGATCCTGACATCCTATCGGTTTTCCCCCTATCTAGTGCAAAACTAAAGTCCACCCACCTCCCAGCACCCTTCATGAACCAAGCAGGGGTCATAGAGGGTGCCCTGCTGTTCTAAGGTTTCCGTGCTGGGTGCAGGTACTGGAGTCTGGTCAGGTGTCCCCATCTTACCTGGGAAGTGGGATACCACACCTCAGGAGGAGGTGTAGTACCTCTGTGGCGACTGAACCCTCAGGGGCGCCACACTACAAACACCAGCTCTCAGCTGCCCCAAAAATGTGCATCTGTAGGATGCGCCAATTCTGGCACATAGCCTTGCTCTTCCCACAGCCCTGTAGCGGTGGCATATGGGGTAATAGTTGGGATATTGAAGTCACCTTTGTGACATCAAGCCCGAGGTTAGCAATGAAGATGCATCAATTAGACGCCCCCATTACTAATCCCATATAGTCAAATAGTAAATAAAACACAGACACCTATTAAAAAATCCTTTATTTTAAATAAACCCCCAGACTCTTTTATTGTTCTTAATTAAACCATACTTACAACCTCTGTTAATTTCCTGAAGCCCTCGTTCTCTTGTAATAAACATAAAATAATAAGCTAACAATATACCATACCTGTCCATTGTTTTGTCCCACGCAGTAGTCCATATCTGGGGGATATACAGTTTGCAACCAAAACGGTGCTAAGATGCGACCGTCCCAGCTGCAAACTACTGGTGAATGAATGAAATGCTGCCAGAGCAGACTCAGTGACTAGCGCTGACGGCACTGATTCCGTGCTCCCTCAAAGCCTGAACTGTGATGAACTCTTGAGCATGGGAAAATGCCAGTTGATTTTCCCACGCTCAAGAGTTCATCGCAGGTCAGGCTGTGAGGGAGCGCATCATCAGTGACATCACCTCTATTCACTGAAGATGTTCTCGCAGCCGGGCTGAACTGCTGTAACCCAGCCCTAGCATTTTCCCACGGTCCTGAGGTCACAGCAGTTCAGGCCGGCTGCGAGAACAGCTTCAGCTGACATTATATATATATACAGTGGGGCAAAAAAGTATTTAGTCAGTCAGCAATAGTGCAAGTTCCACCACTTAAAAAGATGAGAGGCGTCTGTAATTTACATCATAGGTAGACCTCAACTATGGGAGACAAACTGAGAAAAAAAATCCAGAAAATCACATTGTCTGTTTTTTTTTTTCATTTTATTTGCATATTATGGTGGAAAATAAGTATTTGGTCAGAAACAAAATTTCCTCTCAATACTTTGTGATATATCCTTTGTTGGCAATGACAGAGGTCAAACGTTTTCTGTAAGTCTTCACAAGGTTGCCACACACTGTTGTTGGTATGTTGGCCCATTCCTCCATGCAGATCTCCTCTAGAGCAGTGATGTTTTTGGCTTTTCGCTTGGCAACACGGACTTTCAACTCCCTCCAAAGGTTTTCTATAGGGTTGAGATCTGGAGACTGGCTAGGCCACTCCAGGACCTTGAAATGCTTCTTACGAAGCCACTCCTTCGTTGCCCTGGCGGTGTGCTTTGGATCATTGTCATGTTGAAAGACCCAGCCACGTTTCATCTTCAATGCCCTTGCTGATGTAAGGAGGTTTGCACTCAAAATCTCACAATACATGGCCCCATTCATTCTTTCATGTACCTGGATCAGTCGTCCTGGCCCCTTTGCAGAGAAACAGCCCCAAAGCATGATGTTTTCACCACCATGCTTTACAGTAGGTATGGAGTTTGATGGATGCAACTCAGTATTCTTTTTCCTCCAAACACGACAAGTTGTGTTTCTACCAAACAGTTCCAGTTTGGTTTCATCAGACCATAGGACATTCTCCCAAAACTCCTCTGGATCATCCAAATGCTCTCTAGCAAACTTCAGACGGGCCCGGACATGTACAGGCTTAAGCAGTGGGACACGTCTGGCACTGCAGGATCTGAGTCCATGGTGGCGTAGTGTGTTACTTATGGTAGGCCTTGTTACATTGGTCCCAGCTCTCTGCAGTTCATTCACTAGGTCCCCCCGCGTGGTTCTGGGATTTTTGCTCACCGTTCTTGTGATCATTCTGACCCCACGGGGTGGGATCTTGCGTGGAGCACCAGATCGAGGGAGATTATCAGTGGTCTTGTATGTCTTCCATTTTCTAATTATTGCTCCCACAGTTGATTTCTTCACTCCAAGCTGGTTGGCTATTGCAGATTCAGTCTTCCCAGCCTGGTGCAGGGCTACAATTTTGTTTCTGGTGTCCTTTGACAGCTCTTTGGTCTTCACCATAGTAGAGTTTGGAGTCAGACTGTTTGAGGGTGTGCACAGGTGTCTTTTTATACTGATAACAAGTTTAAACAGGTGCCATTACTACAGGTAATGAGTGGAGGAAAGAGGAGACTCTTAAAGAAGAAGTTACAGGTCTGTGAGAGCCAGAAATCTTGATTGCTTGTTTCTGACCAAATACTTATTTTCCACCATAATATGCAAATAAAATGAAAAAAAAACAGACAATGTGATTTTCTGGATTTTTTTTTCTCAGTTTGTCTCCCATAGTTGAGGTCTACCTATGATGTAAATTACAGACGCCTCTCATCTTTTTAAGTGGTGGAACTTGCACTATTGCTGACTCACTAAATACTTTTTTGCCCCACTGTATATATGTGTGTGTGTTTTGAAGAATATTTTTTTTTAAAACGATTTGTAAAGGACAGAGAACTGCTGTACGTAAAAGCTCATGTTAAAATCGCATTGCATACGGATTGCATATGCATGTCATATGGATGTCTTACAGATGTTCTGTTTAAAAATCGCACAGAAATGGCATTGCATTCGCATGACTCACGCATGACACTCGCATGGCACTCGTCCGTTTTTTTGGTCCAGAAATTGGACCTTTTTTTTCTCGCAGATGGGTATGAGCCCTTAAACATATACCTTAAGTGTAGTGCAGTATAGACTTGATATAAATGATTTACAGGTAATAATTTTTTCATAGATTTATATTGTTTCATTATTCTCCATATTCTAAGTGAAAAGATGGTTTAAAGCACATTGGAAAATTCAATATCTATGCCCAAAATTATGCATTTTTAGGATCAGCATTTAAGATATCGTTTTCCAGTGTATAGATGCAGCACAAGAGAAGTTGTCAAGGATACATAGCCAAGGGGAGTCTTTCAAATCCCACATACTTACCTTTTGTCAGGGGAACACAATTCCTCTGCCGCCAATCGTCAGTACAATACGTAACTAGCCAATGATTTATGGACAAAGCAATGGATGGTTGCACTACTAGGCTGGTTATTGGAGAACTAACAGTGTGCGTATGGTACATGCACCTCCGATTCCAACGCATGGAATATATATACACCCCAAACACTTTTTTTCTATTTGGACGTGCCAGTCAATCTTTTCATATTTCTATACTTAGGCACTCTGACTGAGCACTCCACCCCTAAATGTAGGCTTTAGCCTGATAGAGGATTCACGCAGGCTGGTTCCCAGTGACAAGAATCACCTTATCGTGGCTGCTGGGTACACATGAATTGGCTATTTTATCCACTAAGTATTCTCAATTTTTTTAACTTTCTGGAACAATAATTGAATTCAAATTTCATATATTTTATGTTTACATGCTATAGCGCTTCAGGGTGCATCTTTATTTGTTGGTTATATATGGAGATGGCTAGTCTTAGTAAGCACCTGTTCACACCTCTTTTCTGGTTGGATGTTTCAGTCAGTCTTTTGATATTTGTATGCCTCCCATACAGTCACTGCCAGCTCCGCAATGTAATAAAAAGAACAACTAGCTGATACAACCAATTGTTTAATTGTTTATATAGGCTGATTGGACACCCATTACAGGTAGCATATGACTTCACAGGTGTGGTTTACAGAGAAAAGGCCCCTTTACATTTAGCGATGCACCAGCGATCCTGACAACGATACGACCCGGTCAGGATCGCTGGTGCATCGCTAAATGGTCGCTAGTGAGCTGCCAGACAGGCAGATCTCACAGCGATGCAGCAGCGATACAGCGGTCATTACTTACCTTTCAGACGCGGCGATCCTGACGTCCTCCCTCCCGCGTCAACGCGTCGCTCGTCGGCGCCAGCAGGAAGCCCAGCAGGAAGCGGCCGACGAGAAATGGAGCTGCGCGATCTCGCGCGATCAACAACAGACAGCGGGGGAGCCGGTCGGAGGTAAGTTTCACACATAGCGATATCGCTAGCGATATCGCTGCTGCGTCACCAAATCGGTGATGCTTTAGCAATATTGCTAGCGATATCGCTATGTGTAAAACCCCCTTAAGAGAAACAGAACTATTACATTTTATGTTTAATCCAGAAATATAGGAAGGGTTTTTAAAAATATACAAAAGATTTTACAAAGGGGACAAAACAATACAGCATATACAATTACATAAAATAAAAAAGTATAATGAAAGAAAGTTACTAAACCTGGTCACAGAAATGGCTCAGATTTAAGGAGGGAAGAACTCCTGCGAAAACTTGGATCAATCCTAAACAGCAATGTATCTTCCTGGCATTGAACAAGGATCATAATTGGCATTGACTTTTTATTAGCACAAGTTACACTAACACCCCTCCCTTCTGGTGACTCATACCAGGTCTGGACTTTAGAGAACCATAGGATGTGTTATGAATGAGTCACCGTAGGAGGCAAAAACAGAAATGCTAGCTAAGTCCAGAAAACCAGAGAAGTTGGCAGCTCTCGGATTGCAGACCCCTGAACCTATCAACAACAACTAGCAGTAGCCGTGGGGGGTTCCTACGATGCCCTAGACCCCTCGATCACAGCCGGAGAACTGCCTAGCCTAAAGACAGAAAGGGAAATCTAAACTGCCCCAGAGCAGACCCCAAAGCAATAGGCAGCCCCCAACATATAATGACGGTGAAGCAAGAAGAAAAAACACTAACACAGATAGAAAGATAGACTGAGCAAATGATGGGGCCCAAGCTAACTAGATAGGACAGGATAGGAAGGCTGCTGTCTGCAATCCATGAAAACCCCTATCAAAATAAGAGCCAACAGACTGACAGGGAAAAAGGCCCTGAAGACGCTAGGCTTCAAAAAGACTATGTCAGTACTCAGGTATTTTCTGAAGACAGAGCAAACCGACAAAAAGGAATTCAGCTCACCCCAGCAGGGAATGGCAGAATCCAGAAAAGCAAGGCAAACTAAAACTAAAACACAAATGCAAAAAGACAAAGCAGAAAACTTAGCTTTTGAGGAGCAGGAATCAGACTGGTCTCCTAGAATTCCACAGAGAAATCACCAGCGAGGCAGAAGGGCGTCGGCTGCCTTATATCCAGTCAGAGATCCCCGTCGCCCAGTCATCCTCTCCCAGCTCAGGTGCTTGGTAATCAGCCTCAGTACCTTCCTTCACCAGAAGAGGGAGTTCATCAGACCTCAATGGTGAAGGGGAAAATGAACTCATAACAAGGATGTGTCTAAGGTTTAAAAAATGAGATTCCCAACTCTTACGATATCTTCGCCCCTGAAGGTCTCAGGCGGGGGATTTTATTGTCATCTTTCCTACCACAAATTTATCTGTTCATAGAGAGAAGACATGGCATAAATATTGTCATTTACCTGGTTGATATCCATTTGAGGGGACGCTGGCTATCTCCCAGCGAATCAAAACCATGCATTGCTTTCGACTTTTCATTAAGTATCTGAAAATATCATTTAGCTATCTATTATATCGACACAGTTCATAAAACCTCACTTCATAATTTGTTTTAAAGTAAACAAAGGGATTTTACGTTTTCTGTTCACTGTTGCTCTTATCTCTACCAGTCATAAATCTGCCCTTTTCTGCATTCTTGTGTTCAGCCAATACTGGTGTAACAAGAGCGGTGCAACCACTGTGCCGTGGTCCGAGGAACGCCTGAAGGGGCATAACTAGGTGAGCACCTGACCCTTCACTAGAGCCCCTGATAGTGGGGTTAGTCTTGGTTCCCAATGAACACCAGTTGCTACTTCAAGACAGACCTTGGACGCACGGCAGCTGACCCCCAAAGGACTGGAAGCTGGAACAACCCGGAGGAAGGAACAGCAGATGCAGGCAGGCACTAAAGAAATACAAGAGCCACGGATACAGACAGGTCTGTCTGGTAGACAGTTATGCACTGTGAGGTGCAGGCTGGTCCAGTTGGTTTACAGATGAGCACTGGAAGGTGCGGGCTGGACTTAATGTCATACAAATGAGCACTGGCAGGTGCTGGCTGGACCGGATGACATACAGATGAGCTCTGGCAGATGCTAGCAGGACCAGCTGACAAACAGAAGAGCACTGACAATTGCGGACTGGACTGGCTGCTATGCAGATGAGAATTGGCAGGTGCAGACTGGATCAGCTTGAATGCATATAAATAAGCAAATACGTACAGACAGGTACTGAGTTAGAATACTGGCTTGTGGATACTTGGGGACCTGCCAACTAGCAAGCATGCTATGGGCTAACTAATCACGTTGCTCAGGCTCCTCCATGCTAGAGGAAGTTCCTTAAATGGTAGGTTTCCCCCTGCTATTGGCTGGGGGCACTTTAGGACAGCAGGCGCAGCCCCTTTAAGAAAGAGGGAATGTGCGTGCGTGCCCTAAGCACAGTGCCCAGGGATCTGCACGCCGCAGGCATCGGCAGATACGAAGGTAAAGTGGAATGGGGCCATGGTGGTAAGTTGACGTCTCTGCCGGGATAAGAAGGGCAGCATGCAGAGACGCTGGCACTACAGTATCCCCATCTTTACTCCCCCTCTTCAAGCCTGCAAGAAAACTCTCCAGGAGGAGAGGGGCATGGATGTTCACCTTGGGCTCCCAGGACCTCACCTCAGGACTAAACCCCTTCTAATCCACCAGAAAAAAAGATTTTTCCTCTTACCCTCTTGGTGGCCAGAATTTTCTTTACCTCGAAAACTTCTTCAGTGCTGATTGTAGCAGGATGGTACCAGGATCTTCAAAAAAAGGACTGAAGATGACAGGCTTGAGGATAGACACATAAAAGGAATTGGGGATCCGTAAAGAGACTGGGAGCTTGAGCTTGCAGGCTACCGGAAATATCTGTTTCAAACCCTCGAAGGGACTGATGAGGCGAGGACCCAGTTTATGTGAGGGTACCTTGAGACAGACATATTTGGACACCAGACCTTGTCCACAGGACAAAACAGAGTTGGATCCAGATGTCACTTGTCTGCGTGAATTTTCATCCGCTCAAAAGACTTCAATAAGGAAGACTTGGTGTCCGCCTAGATTTCAGAAAAACTGTTGACATGGGATTTAGCAGTTGAAATTTCGAGGTGGTAGACACAGGGAAAGTAATATTTGGATTCTGACCGTAGACCACAAAGAGCAGAGATTTGGCAGAGGATTCACTGATATGGTCATTGTATGAGAAATCTGCCCAAGGCAGGAGTTTGGCCCAGTCATTGTGGTGGGCATTGACAAAGTGCCAGAGGAAGTTAGTCAAGATTTGATTGATCCGCTCTACCTGACCATTGGACTGATGAGAAATCTTATGTGACATTCAGAAGCTTGCAGGTGGCCCTCCAGAAGCATGAAGTAAACTGGATGCCTCTATTCGAGACAATATAGAGTGGCACAACATGGAAGCAGAAAACATGAAGAATACATTTCTCTCCAAACACTGGAGCAGATGGAAGGCAGGGCAGAAAAGAGAAGTGAGCCATCTTGGAGCGATCCACCATCGCCATGGCTAGTCAGGATAGGAGCATTCCAGGAGAAAAAATGGGGAATGAACTGGCCGTAGTAATTTGTGAATCCTAGAAACTGCTGGATAGCTTTCAAACCATTGGACAGGGCCACTTGAGGACGACGGACACTTTCTCAGGATCCATCCACAGGCCAGTCTCAAGATAATGTATCCAAGAAACGGAAGAGAAGTCTGCAAAAGACGCACTTTTCGTATTTAGCGACCAGACAATTCTTCCATAACCCCTGCAGAACCTGGTGGATATCTCTTTGGTGTGAATGCAGATTGGGGGAAACACCAAGATATCGTCCAAGTAAACTACTACACATGAGTAGAGAAGTTCCTGGAAGACATCACTTACCAACTTTTGAAAGACTAGTGGTACGTTACAGAGTCCGCACGGCAAAACCCCGTACTAGTAGTGGCCATCACAAGTATTAAAGGCCGTTTTACATTCTTCTCTCTGGCGAATGTTGTATGCTTGCTAAAGGTCAAATTTAGTGAAGACTCTGGAACCTTTAAGACAATCGAACAGCTCAGAAATGAGAGGCAGAGGATATTTATTTTTGATCATTATAGTCGATACAGGGTCGAAGGGGCCATTCTTCTTTACAAAGAAGAATCCTGTTCTAGCCAGGGAGGAAGATTTATGGATAGATCCTCTAGCAAGATTCTCTTGAACATATTCAGACATGGTTCGGGTCTCAGTATTCAACAGGGGGTGGATTGGAACTCATGGAGGGCATGCTTCTGAAAGGCGATCAATAGGACAGTCGTACGGCCTATGAGTTGGTAATGTCTCAGCTTCCTTCTTGTCAAAGACGTCGGCGTACCACCAATATTGCGTGGGAAAGCCAGGTAAGTTGGATGGAGAAGCTGGGGGTCGAGCAGTAGAATGGGTATCAGTCATTTTTCGTGGCATTCTTGTCCCCAGCGGAGGACTTCTCAGGATATCCAGTCCAGTACAGGCTCGTGTTTCCATTGCCATGGCAGACCTAGTAGCAGAGGGTGAGAGAGACCATACAGCATGTAGAGAGGAATCTTCTCCAAATGTAGAATTCCAATCTGAAGTACCATAAGCTTGGTAACAAACAGGAGGGTCTCAGAAAGAGGTTTCCCATCCACAGAAGAAACCACAAATGAATCCTGTCGATGTTGAATCAAGATTTTATACCGCTCCACAATGGCCTATTGGTTAATTACCTACGGACTCAGAGACCAAATAGGCCGAATCGAGAAAATGGATGTTGCTGCAGGAAACGGACACTGTCCGCAATCCACAGGAGTGTCTCCTGCCTAGGGTAGCCTCCTGGGCAGGATTGAATAAAATGTTCAGGACTGCCACAAAATAAGCAACTTCCCTCAGTACGAAGAACCTCCTGATGGTGCTTAGCCATTTTTACCTGTTCAAGCTTCATAAATTCTAGAGGAGGTGCCAAAGCTGAGGTTTGCTGTGTGACCGGCCTTTAGAAGATTGGAGATAGGCGCACAGATCTTCTTTTACGGATCACCTCTTTGTATCACTCTGAAACCTGATGTCTATCCGGGTCGTCAAGGAGAGTAAATCATCCATTGAGGTGGGTATATCCCGACCAGCCAGCTCGTCCTTGATTCGACTAGAAAGACGCTCCCAGAATGTAGCCACCAGAACCCCATTATTCCAGGCGAGTTTGGATGACAGAATGCAAAAATAAACAGCATACTGGCTTATTGTGAGGTCTGAGTCAGAGTAGAGAAAATGCTGCAGAGGAGGTATGGTTGGGCTTGTCCAAGACCTTCTGGAAGGCCTCTAGGAAGAACTGGAAGTTCGACACAAGAGGGTCTTTACCATAGGGGATTGAGCTATGCCAAAGTTTCACCAGTGAGATGGGTCATGATGAAAGCCACTTTGGCTTGGTCGGAAACAAACTGGTGAGCCAAGAGTTCAAAATGCAGTGTGCACTGATTAATAAAGCCCTGACATAGGGCAGGGTCACTGCCATAATGTGGAGGAGGTGACAGATAGGGTCCGGACAAAGTTGCCTCAGCTTGGGAAGATGCGGCTGGGGTTGTCAGCGTATCAAGGCGGGTGGTCACAGTTCGCCGATAGGAAATTATTTTATCCTGCTGATCATTGTAGCGGGAGACCTCCTGGTACAGGTCTGAGATAGAGGAGGCCTGGGAGCCAATAGATTCCATGGCCTGAGCAAACTGTAAAGGGAATTGTGGAACCATTGTGCCATGGTCCGAGGAAAGCCTGGAGGACTGGAACTAGGTGAGCACCTGACTTAACACTAGAGCCCCTGATTGTGGGGTTAGGCTCGGCTCCTGATGAACACCATGTGCTACTCCAGGACAGATCATGGAAGCACTGCAGCTGACCCCCAAAGGAATGGAATCTGAAACAGCCCGGAGGAAGGGACTGCAGATGTAGGCAGGCACTGAAGAAACACAGGAGCCATGGTTACAGACGGGTCCGACTGGTAGACAGTTAGGCACTGGCAGGTGCAGGCTGGTAAGGCTAGTATACAGATGAGCACTGACAGGTGCAGGCTCGACCGGATGACATACAGATGAGCACTGACAAGTGTGGACTGGGCCGGCTGAGATACAGATGTGCATTGATACAGTAGGTGCAGACTGGACCGGCTGATGAGCACTGGCAGGTGCGGGCTGGACTTGCTAAAAATGCAGATAGACAAGCAATTACACTGAACTAGAATACTAGCTGGCTTGTACCTGGGGACCTGACAAGTGTGCTATGGGCTAACTAATCATGTTGCTTAGGCCTCTCCCTGCTGGAGGAGGTGACATAAATAGTAGGCCTCTCCCAACTATTGGAGGGGCGGCACCTTTAAGAAAGAGCCTCAAATGTGGTGACCAGGGATCTGTGCACCTTGAGTCAGTCTTTTATGAATTTGTGTCCCTATCTCAATGGCTAAAATGTGAGCTGTAGCGTCCTATCACCATTCTGATTCACCATAAAATAGCTGCTGCATTCCCTGCCTCAGCTTTTATACAGTCCATGTTAGTCCTTCTTGATTGCCTGTTCTACAATATGTGATAAGATACCTGTAGAAGCCCGCCTGAGGTCATGTGATCCTTTCAGGCCCGGATTGCTATTCTGCCCTGTTATATATATAGCCACACACATACATGTATAGTCTCTGGTTGATATAATCTTTCGTAATACATATTGGATTATATAAATCCCTGTTTTTTATTACATACCGTCCTTGCTTGTTAGATATATAATGCAACGATGGCTGATGGAGCACAGGAAAACTTATTTTTCAATGAAGGAGATAATGGACTGGTAGTCTGGTCACCGGCTCCTCCATAAGCAGTCATTTTATATCTAACAAGAGAGCGGACTATAATAAAAGAGGGCACTGTGAATAACAAAAATAACAAGAATACACTATGTATAAGACAGTACTGTACATAACAGCAGAGGAAGCTATATAATAAGGGAAGGCACCATATATAACTAGAGAGGATTATATGCAATAAGGGACGGTGTTATACATAACAAAAGAGGAAAGTATGTAACTGAGGGATGGCGCCATACATGATAAGCTAGTACACTATATACTAAGGGACTGTGCTATGTATAATAAGTGAGTACACTATATACTAAGGGACTGTGGTAAAGGGAACCTGTCACTTGTTTTGGCCGCTATAAGATGCAGCCACTGCCTTTCAGAGCTTATCTACAACATTCTATAATGCTGTAGATAAGCTCCCAATCCTACCTGAAAGATAAGAAAAATAAGTTTTATTATACTCACCTGGGGGGCGGTCCAGTCCGATGGGTGTCGCAGGTCTGGGTCCAGCACCTCACTTCTTGCTGCCCTCCTGCTTGCTTTATGGCTTCCAGGCATCGTGCTTCTGCGCAGTCATACTTATCTGCCCTATTGAGTACAGAGCAAAGTACTGCAGTGAGCAGATGCCGGGAAAGGTCAGAAAGGCCCAGCACCTGTGCACTGCAGTACTTTGCTCTGCCCTCAACAGGGCAGATAAGTAAGCCTGAGCCAGAACACGTTTCCAGGGAGCCACAAACCAAGCAGGAGGGCAGCATCGCAAGACGATGATAGGCGTCGGACCCGGACGTGTGACACCCATCGGACCGGACCGCACCCCCCTGGTTGAGTATAATAAAACTTATTTTTCTTCACTTGCAGGTCATTTCGGGGGTTTATCTTCAGCATTATGGAATGCTGTAGATAAGCCCTGAAAGGCAGTGGCCTCATCCTATAGCGGCCAAAACAGGTGACAGGTTCCCTTTAAACATAATAAGAGATAATAACGTTTTTCTCAACCTCCCCGTGTTCCTAAATCCATTCCTAAATCCATTCCTAAATCCCCTTTCCTCCCTTCCCAATCACCACACCCCTCCCTGTCCTCCTCCCCCGCATCCTATTATTGTCCTCTCCCCCACCCCCATCATTGCCTTCTCCCCCAGCACCTCATTATTGCCTTTTCCACCACATCTATCATTGCTTTCTTCCCCACCACCCCATCATTGCCCATTCCACCACCTCCATCATTTCCCCTATCGCCCCTATCATTGTACTTTCCACTACCATCATCATTGGCTTTTTCTCCATCACCCCCATCATTGCCCATTCCATGACCTCCATCATTTCCTCCTCCCCCACCACCCCATTATTGCCCTTTCCACCATCACAATCATTGCCTTTTCCCCACCACCCCATCATTGCCCATTCCACCACCTCCATCATTGCTTTCTCCCCCACCACCCCCATCATTGCCCATTCCACCACCTACATCATTTTCTCCTCTCCATCACCCCATTACTGCCTTCTCCACAATCAACCCCATAATTCCCCTCTACTACACACACACACACACTCACTCACCTCACCGAACACTCTCCTGCTGCAGCATCACCTTCGCTTGCAGCTACACACACACACATACACACTCACTCATCTCACCACACACTCTCCCACAGCATCACCTTCATCTGCAGCTTCCCCTCTCTGGCACAGCCGTCAACCGTGGTGTTGGATGATGTCATCCAGCCGCGCCGCTGACTGCTGAGATAGAGATAGGAAGTGAAGGCAGGAAGCTGGACGGATCGCTGCAGCTCTGCTGCCATTTTCTCTTGTAGGCAGCCGAGCTGCAAGGATCTCTCCCTGCCTGCCGCACATGAGGGCAATCTGGCCAGGGGCCCCCTGGAGCTGGATAAACAGACCAGATTGCCCTCATTATTAGCTGCCCTGCAGGGCCCCCTGGAGCCTCTGGGACCCTATGCAGCCGCACCGGCTGCACATGCGGTGTGTCCGCCCATGGTGCTGTGTATATTAGATGGTGTGGACGCTATACTATATACACAGGCACATCTCTACACTGTATAATATAAATAGAAAAAGGGAACAGCACAATACTTATCTTTGGGTGCAGAGCCCCCAGGCAAACTGTCCATTCATTGCCCCAAATACATACAAGATTCAAAACTGAGTGCTGCCTTACACTGTATAATATACACACTGCTCCATACCAGTCTTTATAACACAGTATATAGTGTGGAGCTCTGTATATGATGTGGACACCCCACTACAAATTACGGTATATGCACAGGCGCAGCGCCCACTAAATAACAATATCACAGTACCACAGGACATGCTACAACTTTTTCCACGCATAGGTACAGTGCACAATAATAGTAAATAGTGTGGAGCCACTACATACACACACACACACACACACTTTTCCTGTCCTGTATACTGGGTGTAATTCTCAGTATTTGTATCAAGGCCATGTTCACACGTTCAGTATTTGGTCAGTATTTTACATCAGTATTTGTAAGCCAAAACCAGGAAACCAGGAGAGAAGCAATCAGAGGAAAAGTATAATAGAAACTTGTCACCACTTCTATATTTGAATAAGAGTAAAAAGCCCAGTCCGAGGGGGCACAAAGGACAGGATTAAGATTCAAAATAGCTCATTTAATAGGATAAAATTAGTCCACAGCGCGTTTCGACAGAAAAAACGGTCTTCATACTTCTGTATTTATCACCCACTGCTGGTTGTGGTTTACAAATACTGATGTAAAATACTGACCAAATACTGAACATGTCAACATGGCCTTATTCTATATATACACTGTATATATACACTTCTGTCTTGTTGTCGGAGAAGCTGCATTGCACTTCTGGATTGTCATTATTGTTTTTTATATTCCTATGGCAAAACAGAAGTAAATCTTAGAAACCGTGTTTAAATGGGTTACCCCAAGTAATCCACCTCTCCTCGGGATATGGGATAACTTGGCAAGTGCTGTAACCCCCATAATCCCGAGACAGGAGCTTTGTAAAGCACCATGTAAATAGAGCTGTGGTCGACCCTGTGCACTGCTGAACTATTAACATGTGACTCATTTAAAGCACCACTCCAGCATTTTTTTTATTGTACGGCTGGAGTGATACTTTAAATGGAAGTTCGCTGCCCCCTGTCTCATACTCACCTTCCGCTGCCTTCATTGGTCTCCAGTATTGCTCCGGTTTGTCTCCTGTGAAAAGTGACCTGCTCGCAGCTCTAGTGTTCCATGGAGTGGCGCGGAGGTTACTTTTCAGTACAAGTCTATGAGAGCTGCGTCCTGGCCTTGTTCTGGCTCTCATAACTTTGTATTGAGAGCTTGTGATGTAGCTTCTGACTTCTGGCTGTCACAAGCTGCGCTTACTAAATAGTGCCGTGGCACCGGAGCAGTGCTGAAAATGGGAAAAATGCCAGAGGGTGAGGAAATCACTGGGGTTAGGGGGCCTACACTTGAAGCGCCACTCCAGCGCTGAAAAAACACAAACCGCTGCAGTAAGTAAATAAAGATCCACTGACTGGCGGTGAGAAATGCTATAGTATGTGGGCTGGTGGGATTTGTGTGGCAGGGCTAATTTTTTGTCCCAGTCCGGCCCTGTATCCGTCTCTGGTTGATATAATCTTTCTTAAAGGGTATCTGTCATCCCATTTTTGGCCTATAAGCTGCAGCCACCGCCATCAGGGGCTTATCTACAGCATTCTGTAATGCTGTAGATAAGCCCCCGATGTAACCTGAAAGAGAAGAAAAATGAGTTAGATTATACTCACCCAGGGATCCGGTCAGGCACCTCCCATCTTCTAGAGATGAAGTCCTCCTTCTCACTTCTGCTGCGGCTCCTGCGCAGTCTTACTTTCTCTGCCCTGTTGAGTGCAGAGAAAAGTGCTGCAGTGCGCAGGTGCCGGGCCTCTCTGACCTTTCCCGGCGCCTGAGCACTGCAGTACTTTACTCTGCCCTCAACAGGGCAGAGAAAGTACGCCTGCACAGGAGCACGCAGAAGTAAGAAGGTGGACGTCATCGCTAGAAGATGGTAGACGCCGGACCGGACTGCGACACCCATCAGACCGGACCCCCGGGTGAGTATAATATAACTAATTTTTCTTATCTTTTAGGTTACATCGGGGGCTTATCTACAGCATTACAGAATTCTGTAGATAAGCCCCTGATGGCGGTGGCCACATCTTATAGGCCAAAAATGGGGTGACAGATTCCCTTTAATGCAGTAACAATTTTAGGTGATTTGCATCAATCGAATTGAAGCTTTTAAAATTTGTTTGGGTTCAGCGAATTAATAAAATTTCGATAAGAATTTGTTTAGCATTTAATCAGTTTGCTCATCTCTACTTCTCTCCTCTCATAAAAATCAGTATGTATCTAATCTAGGTTGGGTACCCGTTTTATAGGGTGTCCATAGCAGTTGTAGAGCTTAACAGTATGATACGTACACGTTGGAGAAGACTGAAGAGAGTTGTGTTTGACCGGTAGGGTAGCAAGTGTAGCCTAAGAGTGATGAATAGCACATGGAATCAAATAAGAAACCAGATATTGGCTGGCAAAGAGTAAAAGTGCAATGGAAAAATTGAATTTTTGGCTTCACAAAGTAACAGTTATAATTAAAGATACAGAGGATGCGTCGACTCTCCTGATACAGAGTTTCTAGTGTTTTGCTTTTACTATTCGTCACACTAAGGTTTTGTAATAAAGTATATAAACACAAATGTTAACTTTTCTTGGGGTAATCATATATAAATCTACATGTGATAATCACCTAGGTGCACTTTCAGTCAACAGAAAGTATAGCACATGACATATTTGACTACAAATGACTTTCTAAAAGGACACAGGTACTAGAAGAAATCATTAAAATGGATTTGTGGAATTTACATAAAGGATATTACCTCTCGGGAAATCAGGTGAATCACAAATGTGTTTATTGACCAGTCTGACACTCAACTAAATCCTGCAAAGGAAACACAAACCTCAAAGGAAAGTAACTGCAGCTCCAGTAAACACTGCATGAAATACTGTATAGAAGGTGTATTGTGTAGCATGCAGCCAATATACTCACTAATGCAGAATGATGCAGGCAGTTGTCAATCATCCACATGTTACATCATAAAGTAAATATTTTATTCTTAGTTTATTAGTGCTACATTTATCCCTGTTCCCCACTTCAAGACTTATTATCTCAGGTAAACAATATAGGCACCCTATTAACCTGCTATATCGATTATTTATTTTTTTAAGTTTGGGAGAACAAAGGAGTACCCATAGCAAACCATGGAGGATGCTCAAAATCCATGTAGATGTTGCATTTGGTTGGAGTGGATCCAAGGTGCTCAGGGCTAGAAAGCAATAGTGCTAAAGGGAATCTTTCACCAGGTTTTTCCCACCTAATCTAACAGCAGCATAATGTAGAGACATAGACCTTGATTCCAATGACGTGTCACTTATTGGGCTGCTTTCTGTAAACTAGTAGACCTGCTACCATGTAGTCCACCAAATTATTGTGCTTTGTATAACCACGCGCCCACCGCTAATTGGCAGCTTTCTGCCTACGAACAGTGTACACAGGAAGCTGCCAATCAGTGGTGTGGGTGGGGTTTAAATACAGCTTAACATTCAGAGAATTGGTAGATCTACAGCAGATAAAACTGTGATTTTATCAGAACAGCAGCAAGCATCCAAATAAGTCATACACCACTGGAATCAGGGTCTCTGCCCCTACATCATGTTGTTCTCAGATGGGGAAGCAAAAACCTGGTGACAGATTCCTTTTATCAAACAAGTCATCTTGCAACATTTACATTAGTTGATTTTTTTTTGCGATATATATACCGTATATATCCAGTTTTATGCCTTTTGCACATGTTAGAGCCATGTCTGAGAAGGGCCATGGAGTCTTGATGACCCATATAGTGCCTTCCAATCCCTCAGCAAGGCATAGCTATAGGTCAACAATCTGTTTTTATATGCCATGATTTTATTGCATTTAGATAGAAAATCTTTGTATGCTTCTGTGTGATTTCTGGCTGACCAGCCTGACCAAAGAACTGAGACGGGTTTCCAGGGCCGCTGAGCGGAGATGGAAGAGAACCCATTCTACTGAGCACTTCAACGCATACAAGCAGTCCCTTGCCAGCCTTAAGTCCACGCTCTCTGCCGCAAAGCAAACTTACTTCGCATCTCTCATATCCTCCCTGTCTCATAACCCTAAACAGCTGACTGACATCCCACAATATCTGTCTGCTATCTCAGCCTTCTTCTCTGCTCGTTTTCTCAAACTGAACATGGACAAAACAGAATTCATCATCTTTCCCCATCTCACTCTACCCCTCCACCAGACCTATCCATCAATGTCAACGGCTGCTCTCTTTCCCCAGTCTCGCATGGCTGGTGTCTTGGGGTGATCCTTGACTCTGCGCTCTCTTTCAAACCACATATCCAAGCCCTCGCCTCCTCCTGCCGCCTCAAACGCAAAAATATTTCCGGGATCTGCTCATTCCTCAACCACGAAACCACAAAAACACTAGTGCACGCTCTTATCATCTCCCGCCTCGACTACTGCAACCTCCTACTCTCTGGCCTCCCCTCTAGCACCGCTCCAGTCCATCCTACACTCTGCTGCCCGACTAATCCACCTGTCTCCCTGCTATTCCCCAGCCTCCCCCCAAAGCCAGGCCCTTCAATGGCTTCCTATTGCCCAGAGGATCCAATTCAAAACCCTAACCATGACATACAAAGCCATCCACAACCTGTCTCCTCCATACATCTGTGACATGGTCTCTAGGTACCTACCCGCACGCAACCTTCGATCGTCCCAAGATCTCCTTCTCTACTCCCCCCTTATCTCTTCTTCCCACAACCGCATACAAGACTTCTCCCGTGCTTCCCCCATACTCTGGAACTCCCTACCGCAACACTTCAGACTCTCACCATCAACGGAAATCTTCAAGAAGAACCTGAAGACCCACCTGTTCCGACAAGCCTACAGCCTGCAATGATCCTCAGTCTACTGAACCACCGCACGACCTGCTCTACCCTCTCCTACTGTATCCTCACCCATCCCTGTAGACTGTGAGCCCTCACGGGCAGGGTCCCCTCTCCTTATGTACTTGTGTGTCCCTTGTCTTACACTTGTATATTACTCTTGTATATATTACACTTGTCTATATTTCCCCTTTTCACATGTAAAGCGCCATGGAATAAATGGCGCTATATAAATGCATAATAATAATTATTTCTGTGATTTCAGAGGATTATGGAGATAGAGTGAGGTCCTATGGAAGTCTATTTTGACTTTATTATGGATTCCTATAACTCTGAGGATTTCTGACTGCATGCATAAGTCCATGAAGACCCTACTCACTTTAATGTTGGCCAAACCTAATGATTTCAGCAGAACCGGATGACCATCTAATGTGGCTAAGAAGGATCAGGGGGTAGAGGAGGAGGACAAGAAGACATGTTTGATTCAACATCCGATCATTTTGTTCCTTTGGATATAAGCCAACACTGGAGGTGTTTGGTACCTTCTCCATTGAAAATGTTCAACCCTAGCATGCACATCTATGAGAGCGGTGGAAGATACATCACCCGAGCTACAATCTGTGATGGATGTGTCAGAGGGTGCAGAATGTTGCACTCCATCTGTCTGCAGAAGGTCTCAGCAGTTTGCTTTGCAGACTTCTGCCTGGCCCTTTTGAAGCTAGGATCCAGTGGCCACCTGTTGGAAGTTGCGGGTGATATTTTCTACCGGGTGAGTCATAAAGGACGGACGTTTTTAAACTAATCATAAAATCGTTAAATATTTATTAAATATAAATGTATTCACAGATTTGGTTACGTATACTAATAGCATTTGACAAATTCAAGTGTGGAAAACAACATCTGCCATGTGGTGGCCATTATCAGTGATGCATTTCCAAAGGCGTTCTTGGAAGTTGGCATCAACACGTTCCAACACAACTCTGTCGATTTGGGCAACTTCCACTCGAATAGCTTCCTTCAGTTCTTGTAATGATCGAGGCTTAAGCTTGTATACACGTGATTTGAGGTGACCCCATAAGTAATAATCGCACATGGACAGGTCTGGGGACCTAGGAGGCCAATTAATATCGCCAAACCTGGAAACGATGCGACCAGGGAAGAGAGGGCGAAGAACGTTCATTGTTGCTCCGGCTGTGTGGGCCGTTGCCCCATCTTGTTGAAACCACACACTAGAGATGGGGATATGTTGCCGTCGTAACTCAGGAACAAAGAAGTTATTTATCATGGCGATATAACGTTGTGAGTTCACGGTAACAGTATTGCCATTATCGCCTTCGAAAAAGTACGGACCGATCACGCCATATTTGCCCATAGCGCACCACACCGTTACCTTAGGGCTGTGCAGCGGTACGTGCCGTTCGTGGAGCCCCCGGTGGTCGTTTGTTCATTAGTGTACCTCGTGTACGGAGTGCTTCAACCCAACGTAGGATAGTGTTACGAGCGGGAACAGCTTGATTTCTGTGAATATTGAAATGACGCCGAAACTCACGCTGAACGGCTGTGATACACTCATTATTCTTGACAAAACTGTCGTACGCAAAAACGCGATGTTCTATCGTCCACGGCACCATAGCTTAAACTGAAACTAAAATAAAAACAATGCTTTCACCTCACAAACATAACCCCGCCTCCCGCACATCTCTACCTCCACCTGGTGGTGAGTTATAGCCACTTCAAATACATCCGTCCTTTATGACTCACCCGGTATTTGCACTTTTCCGTTGAGGCTTGGAGCTGTAGCAATCTGCTACCGTCCTCTTTTGGAGTTGGGAGGGCATCGGTGTTTCTCCCTGAGTCTACTCAAGCTAAGTGTCTCCCTTGTTTTGTTTATCCTAGCTTAGGGTTAGTGGGGTTTAACCAGTGTTTACCCCTTCCTTCCCAAAGCAGGGCTTACTGCTAGGGTCTGTCAGGGATTAGGTATCCTGCTTGGCGATAGGTGCAGAACCTATTTAGGGACTCTCAGGGCATACAGGGTGACGTTAGATCTGCCTAGTGGTCTCTGCTCCCCGCTTCCGTAGTGTTGGGCCCCCCTTCCGCTTATCCCTTTGTGTTGCTCTTAGTCTGTCCTACACTGTGTGTGACACAATAATTGATAAGATCAAAAATCGTATAAAACTCTCCCCTGACCTGGCTTGATTTTTCCTGTATTCAGAAGGTTAAACTGATACATAAGTTTGTGTGTCGTTTGACACTCGAACTATATTGTAAAAAGAAGGAGATGATTATCAAAGCTGCTTGCTCATACCTCCCGCTTGCTGTCTTACACACCTACATGCTACCATTTGAATTTTTAAAGAGTTGTCAATAATTCAGGGACCTCATAAGTAGACGAGGGACCCTACCGAGAAGTGTTAACTACCGATGGACTACACTATGTCATTAGCAAACACATTATTAACTCTGTCATCATTATTCTTTGTTTTTCCTTGGAAATTGTTCATAGAACAATTGAACCTTTTAAAATGTTGGCAGGTCAGTGATCTGCTACACTGAGTACTAGCGATGTTCTACATGGTCTGGGTATAAGATTCTTTCTGCATAGTATGGATCAAATTCATGAAATTTTCTAATGTCATTCATTCATTCATTCTACTAATCTTTACAACATTTTTTTTGCTTTTGACTCCTCAACTTCTGTCAGCTATAAGTTTTTTTTTAGTTCTGTAACTATTTCAGTCCATGTTTCTGTGGGTACGAGTTATACTTTTAAGTATTGTTTTGGGGTAAATATATAGTAGTAGTATTTAATGGTGCATTATTCTGCATAATGAAAAATTGACAATTTTTTTTTACAAAACATAAAAATTAGTGTAAAGAGTATGATATTAAATATTTTTTTTAATTGAGATGTATTTAACTGCTTTTGTTGATTTTGAAGTTTTAATAAGGGGAGGAGTGAGGAGGGAAGAGGAGGGAAATGTAAGGTTTTAGGAAAAGGGGGAGGGGGGTACAATTAGGAAAGGGGGAGGAAAGGGAAGGGAAGGGAAATGGGGTGACAATAAAAACTAGAAAACTCCAAATATACATTTCCATAGCTCTGCATATAAAATTAATGCAGATGTAAACTGTATAAACTGTATCTAACTTAAGTTTATATATAAAAAAAACTGTAGGCACTTAATGATCAGTATAGTAAAAAGAAAAAAAAATAAGGTTGTGTGTTGACCAGATCTGTGGATATTAAATATTTTTGACTTGTTTTCGCTTTGATTAAATAAAACTGATTTATTGAAAGAAATGTCATGTTTTTTGTGTACTTTTAATTTGAACATTTTAAACTGACTTAAAATATGCCTATCACGATTTTCCAGTCAACTATGGAAATTGCATTACATGGACAGGAGAAAGGAAGCCACCTCCGATAACGATGATCTTTTATGATACGCAAAATATTATTTCACCCGATGAAGCATTTTACTCATTCAACGGGTGATCGTCAGCCTGCGTCTGGGCTTCAAAGGAGACTGTCCGTTTCACAATGCACTGCAATACTGTTGTATTGTAATGTATTGCACAAGCAATCAAGCAATCCCTGATTGAAGTTCACTAAGAGAAGAATTTAAAAATGTAAACAATTTTAGTAAAATGTGAAAAATGCTCCAAAATATAAACCTTGAATTACTTTCCCAATTTTTTTATTTTCCCCAAATGAAAAAATAGAAAAAAAGAAAATCTTTGGTATTGCTGCATGCATAACTGCCTGAGTTAATAAAATATAAAACTATGAATTCCATATGATGAATGCTAAAACAAAAAAAATTCAAAACACCAGGAATGCAAAACCTCTTATATGCTTCAAAATGGTATTAATAGCAATGTTAGCTTGATAAGTAAACAAGTCCTCATACAACTGCATCAATGGAAATTTAAAAAAGTTAAATGGGATTCTTCAGGCTTAGGCTGGAGTCACACTAGAGTGGAATACGGACGAGTGCTATGCAAGAAAAAAATCGCATAGCTCTCGGACCACTGTTAATCTATGGGGCAGCTCCCATCACGTATTTTTTCTCGGCCGTATTATACGTGCAAGTGAAATGGCAGCATGCTGCGATTTGCTGCGTATATCGGCCGAGACTCGCCAATGCAAGTCTATGGGTGCGAGAAAAACTCGCACACCACACGGACTATCAGTGTGACTTGCGAGTAATATGCACCCGTGTCCTTTGAAAAGCCAACAATTCAGTGCGGTGTACACTAAAATCACACGGATAGCTTACAATAGAATAGATAGAATAAAAATATACACATAGTATAGGTGTGTGTGTATATATATATATATATGTCAGTGACGCACACGCACATATATATGTATATCTTTATATTTCATAGATAGATAGCAGAATAGCCGATAATTCATTTGTCGGCTTCTGTAAAATCATAGCAGAACCCGATAGGAGACATGGTTTACATACAGTAAACCCATGCATAACAGTTAGATTTATATATGTCAGTGTCTAATACTGTTAGTAGTAAAAGAATGTATTCACAGAAAACACTGGTGTGGGCTTCCGCGCAAAATTCTGCGCCAGAGAAGGAAAGCCAGTGACTCAGGGCAGATATTAATAGCCTAAAAAGGGACCATGGTTATTCCCCCCAGCTAAAAAAGCTAAAAAAAAATCTGCCCCCAGCCACCCCAGAAAAGGCGCATCTGTAAGTTGCGCCAATTCTGGCACTTAGCCTTTCTCTTCCCACTGCCCTGTAGCTGTGGCATATGTTGTAATAAGGGGTTAATGTCACCTTTGTATTGTAAGGTGACCTTAAGCCTGGCTTAGTAATGGAGAGGTGTCAATAAGACACCTACACATTACAAATCCTAAAGTTTGTAAAGGGTTAAATAAACACACACATGCAGAAAAAAAGTATTTTAATGGAATGAAAGAATACACAGTTTTGCCATCTTTATTCTGCTAATCAAAACGATGCCCTCGATCTCCTGTAATAAATAAAAAATAAACAAAACAACACTATACCATACCTGTCCAACGAACAGTCCCATGACGTAATGCATATCTGGGGGTTACATAGTTTTCAACTGGGAGCGGTGCTAATGCTACCGCCCCGGCTGTAAACCACTGAGGAATGAATGAGAAGCTGCTGGTGTCAACATCAGTGATGTCAGCGCAGTCTCCCAGCCTAAACACATCATCGCGCCATCTAACCTGAATGTCACAGCCAGAGGAGGTGGAAGACAGAGCGGCGTGCAGCGGTGGAACAAGGACAGGTGAATATTGCATGGCTCCCCCCGTCCTCCCCATCATACTCACCTCCTCCTGGCATGATCTCTGTAGTCCCTGCATCTCTGGTGCCACAGCTCCTTCCAGTGTTCAGTGGTCACGTGGTACCGCTCATTAAAGTAACGAATTTGCGCATATTCATTACTTTAATGAGCGGTACCATGTGACTGCTGAACGCAGGAAGAGCTGTGGCGCCGGAGACCATCTGAGAAACAGAGACTGCAGAGACCAAGCCAGGAGGGGGTGAGTATTACCTGACAGCCATGCTCCCCCTCCCCGTCGACCCCCGGGACAATGACTTGAGTATAAGCCGAGAGGGGTACTTAGAGCCTAAAAAAATGGACTGAAAATCTCGGCTTATACTCGAGTATATACGATATATGTGTGTCACTGACATATATATGTATATATACCGCTCAAAAAATAAAGGGAACACTATTCCATTTGCAACAGGCTGTTTGTGTTCCCTTTATTTCTTTGAACAGTATATATATATATATATATATATATATATCTATTCTACGTGTATATATCTATTCTATTTATTCTATTCTAACCTATTCTATACTGTACATGGCAGATCATTTGCCTGCTTTAAATCTGTCTATCTATCTATCTATCTATCTATGAAAAAGGCACAGCAGCACCCTGTGAATGCCAAGACATATGATGTCAATGGAACTAACAACTTCCAAACGCTCTGTCCCTCAGCAAGATGTACTTACAAAAGCGAAGGTTCTTAGCGCATGATTTGGCCAATTCATGTGTGCCCGTCAACCGCGGCAAGGTGACACTTCTCTGACGGGTCCTGTCTAAACCCTTCTATATCGTACTGTATATGCCACTTTCTGGTTAAAAAAACCTACTATAATGGACAAACATGTCTCTCCTGGGCTGCAAGCCTACAAGTGAATGGGCAAGTAGAACAGGTTGAGAACACCTGCAGGTTAACGGGAGGAGTGCAAGTGTCAGGCAGAGGGAGTCACCCCCCCCCCTATAAATAGCTATACAAAAAAACCTGACCAGCACCTTCCAAGTGTGAATAGGTGCAAGCAGCAGTGACTACAAAACAAATATGAAAAAGGCACAGCAGCACCCTGTGAATGCCAAGACATATGATGTCAATGGAAATAACTTCCAAAAGCTCTGTCCCTCGTCAAGATGTACTTTGGCATATACAGTAGGATATGGAAGGGTTTAGACAGGACCCGTCAGAGAAGTGTCACCTTGCCGCGGTTGACGGGCACACATGAATTGGCCAAATCATGCGCTAATAACCTTCGCTTTTGTAAGTACATCTTGCTGAGGGACAGAGCGTTTGGAAGTTGTTATTTCCATTGACATCATATGTCTTGGCATTCACAGGGTGCTGCTGTGCCTTTTTCATATATGTTTTGTAGTCACTGCAGCTTGCACCTATTCACACTTGGAAGGTGCTGGTCAGGTTTTTTTTTATAGATATCTATCTATATATATATATATGTTTTGAAGATTATTCGGTATTAAAACAATGTTTACAGTTGTGCTTCACAATGCGATTTTAACATGAGCTTTTAGATGGAGAGAACTGCTGTATGTAAAAGCTCATGTTAAAATCGCATTGCATACGGATGCCATACAGATGTCACACTGTTACTAGATGCGAGGAAATTACATCATCGCATTGCAAATGGATTTCAAACGGATCACTGTTTAGGGAACATGTGCGCGATTCTCGGCCGTCAAAATCGGACCGATTTTTTATACGGTAAGTGTGACTTCAGCCTAATGCCATGTGCACACTTTGAGTATTTCGTGAGTTTTTTACCCCAGTATTTGTAAGCCAAAACCAGTAGTGGAACGGTCAGAGGAAAAGCATAATAGAAACATGTGCACCACTTCTGCTTTTTCACCCACTCCTGGTTTTGGCTTACAAATTCTGGGGTAAAAAACTCAACAAATACTGGATGTGTTCATGTGGCCTTAAGGTTAAAGTCTGCATTGCATGCTATGAGGATGTTGCGGTGCTGGAAGCAGGCGGTTGCATGACTGCAAGTATGCTATTGGCATACACACGTGGTCAAAATTGTTGATACCCCTCACTTAATGACAGAAAAACCCACAAATAGCTCTGGACAGAAATGATGGTAGCCCTGAAAGTAAAGTGATAAAAGGGACATGTTAAATAAAGGTGTGTCCACTAATTAGCACCACAGGTGTCTACAATCTTGGAATCAGTGAGTGGGCCTGTATACAGGGCTACAGATTCTCACTGTGCTGTTTGATGACATGGTGTGTATCACACTCAACATGGACCAGAGGAAGAGAAGGAAAGAGTTGTCTCAGACGTGGCCGCAGGAGGAAAATTGATGACAAATCAAAGAGACGGATAATACAAATGGTAACAAAAGAGCCCAGAAAAACTTCTAAACAGATTAAAGGTGAATTTCAAGCTCAAGGAACACCAGTGTCAGATCGCACCATCCTTTGTTGTATGAGCCAAAGTGGACTTCTTTAGAGACAACCAAGGAGGACACCATTGTTGAAAACAAAATCATAAAAAAGCCAGACTGCAATTTGCAAAACTACATGTTGACAAGTCACAAAGTTTCTGGGAGAATGTCCTATGGACAGATGAGACAAAAATGGAACTTTCTGGCAAGGCACATCAGCTCTATGTTCACTGACAGAAAAATGAAGCATATCAAGAAAAGAACACTGTCCCTACTGTGAAACATGAAGGAGACTCTGTTATGTTCTTGGACTGCTTTGCTGCATCTGTGCAGGGTACAATGAAATCTCAAGACTATCAAGGGATTCTAGACAGAAATGTCAGAAAGTGTCATGGGTCTTGCAACAGGATAATGACCCAAAACACACAGCTAAAACACCCAAGAATGGCTAAGTGGAAAACATTGGACTCTTCTGAAGTGGCCTTCTATGAACCCTGCCTAAATCCTATTGATTAACTTTGGAAAGAGCTGAAACATGCCATCTGGAAAAGGCAACCTTCAAACACGAGACAACTGGAGCAGTTTGTTCTTGAAGAGTGGGCCAAAATACCTGTTGAGATGCAGAAGTCTCATTGACAGTTACAGGAATCGTTTGATTGCAGTGATTTCCTCAAAAGGTTGTGCAGCAAAATATTAAGTTAAGGGTACCATCATTTCTGTCCAGGCCTATTTCATGAGTTTTATTTTTTTTAAATTCTGTGGAAGCATGGTTGAAAAGCAATGTCTGACTTTCACTGGTTCATTTTCATAGATTTTTGATTCATTATTAGTTTTGTCAGATTCAAGTTATTTCTGTGACCATTGTGGGCTTTTCTGTCATTAAATGAGGAGTAACAACCATTTTGACCACGTGTGTACATGCGGTCAGATGCCCACTAGACATACGGGGCCTTGCTCAATGTAAATGAGAGAGCCGGCCCGAGAGATTACGGTGCCCTAGGCGAAACTATTTTGTTGCGCCCCTACTATTCTTGGCAGTAGATGAAAACTTGGGATACAAATTTAGGAGCAAAATAAACCACAACAACAATGATTAATTAACTCTCTCCTAACTCTTTAATCTTCTGAGAAGTTGTATAGGACAAATATATACAAAGTAATCAATAACACAAAACAAAAACGACCATAGGTAATTAAAATTTTTGTTTACTTGCCTTTTTTTTTTTTAAAAGGATGACACTAAGTCACCGAGATTAATTTGTTTAGCAACTTCAGATTCTATCGAAATTGTTGCCAACCCAACCAACCTCTCTTGCGTCATATTTGCCCTTAAATATGTACACTTTTCTTTCCATCCCTAAAACTTTTTGCCTTTTGAAAAGATTTTTTATAATTTTTTCTATTTTTTCTCTGGCGCCCCCTTTGGATCGGCGCCCTAGGCGGCCGCCTAGTTTGCCTATACGTTTGGGCCGGCCCTGGCAAGTGATTTGAGTAAGGCTGTGCAAGTCTAGTTGGAACATGACCGGAAGTATCCAAATCACATTCTTGTGATGATGTGAACACTAAGTGCCGGGTTCACATTAGCGTTTGGGGGCTCTGTGGAGGGCTGCGTACTTCCTCTGTTAAGCCCTGCCTACTTCCGCAAACTTCTGTATGCGTCCTGCATACCTATCTTTAACATTGGGTACGCAGGACATGCGGATATTTGCGGATGAATGCGGATGCGTCATTTTGACATGCCCGCCGTCTGCGCAAAACGCAACTTGTTGTGTTCCTGTGAGGTCAGCGGGCACGTCAAAACAATGCATCCGCATACATCCGCATATCCTGCATACCCAATGTTAAAGATAGGTATGCAGGATGCATGCAGAAGTATGCGGAAGTAGGCAGGGCTTAAAGGAGGAAGTATGCGGCCCTCCGCAGAGCCCCCGAACGTTAATGTGAACGTAGCCTTAATCCCATCATTCGAGCCATAAAGATTCAAAAGTCTGCAGTCTCACAGAGTGAGTACAGACTTTAACCTCAGGCAAATTCAATCCCTTTAAGGGTCTCAGAAAATGGTGACACAAACAATTTTTTTTTCTATAGAGTGCTGAATTTTTTTAACCCCTAAAATAGTAAAAAAAAAACCTTAAACGTTTGTTGTTGATGTTGCTCTAATCACATTGACCTGAAGAATTGTGATGGCAAGTCATTTATATAGCACAATGAACGCTGTAAAAAGTAAAATAAAGACAAAGATCTATAAAAAAAAAATTAAATAAAGCAAAAATAGATTATGTTTTCCGATCATTAACAACCCCTTTAATATCCGTATTATGGCTAAAGTCCCGGACTCCCTGGATTTACAGAACCTCTGATATAAATCACCAGTGATCATAAGAAACATTGTAATACCTATGTAACCTAATTCCAGGCTCAATCACTGCAGTGGGAGAACAGTCACAGAGGAATGGCGTCAGAACGCACACGGTCAGTAGGGTATCGATTTGCTGGCTCCTTCATCTGAGACTCCTCCAGATAAAATCGGGGGTAAACTACAGTATGTGAGTCAATTGTTCCCAGCGAGCAAACAAAACCAGTAGGGTGTCATCACTGGAGAGTTTTCAGCTGCAATAGACAAAACCTAGAAAAGCAAAAAAAAAACAAAAACGCATTTAGCTGCTGCCAGGGAGGCATAGGTTTAAGTTGGCGTCATCTCAAGTAACAAAGAGTTAACCATTAAATACCCACAGCAGGGTAAATCACATGCAAAGGCAGATATCAACAATCACTACTAACACATTGTAGCGTAGCGCACAGCGCGTACATTTATACCGCCGGCGTTGATCTGCTGCCTGAAAATCAACATTTCAATATGGGAACCTTTATAGCGAACAAAACACCAAATTCCAATTAACTGTAATTGTGTAGTCGTCTAAAAATTGCAAAGGACACGTGGGGGTTAATATGTCCCTGCTGGAGCGCTACGCTGCACTTTACAGTAATTTGTACAGATAATATTAGGGAAATGCATAAATAGCAGCTCCATAAACGTGGCATCCATATTGGTTTTTGTGAAGATCCGCTCATAAATTGGGGTTTTTGGACAGGATCGGAGAATTCCTGGATGGGAGTGATGGCCGCTCTGAAGTGGTGTGAAACTATATGATGATATTATTATATTACCGTATATAATCCATGAATGACAGCTGGTATCCTGCCTAGCAATGTGGAGGGTAGTAGTGGGAGCCTTCAAAGGTCTCAAAACCAAATGGTACAAATATGGGGCTGGTTAAATATGGGCCCATAACAGGCCATTTGTGGTGCATAATAGGTCGGTACAATACGGATCCATACATGACTGTATCATTCATAAGGCTGATTAGGCTGAAGCGACTCTATAGGACTGTGGATTGCCAAATCCTGACAGTGTGCAACATGCACGGTGTCAGGGTTCCCATATATTATCAGTCTTGTGGCCGCAAGTATGTGATTTTGCACACCTGCAGTCACGTGTCAACTATGTTCTCACCCGCTTCTCCCAATGATCTACGAGGCGGTAATAGAGGGGAATCCTGACAGTGGGCATGTTGCACACTATTGAGATTCATCAATCTGGAGCGACTGCAGAAAGTCAAGTTGAGCCTGCAAAATCCCTTAAACAAAATGTCACTCTCTAGTTATTTCCTTAAATCCAAATGCACGCAGCCATATTCTGAATACAGGGCCATATACACCCATGGTCAGACCTCTGGGCTTTACTGAGCCCCGAAAACCCATTTAATGTTTCCATACTGGGAAAGAAAAAATTACACACCATTTAGTATTTTGCCAGGCTTCTAAACACTATGTACTGTAGAACCAAAAGAAAAGCTGTATTTGTTGCCCATAGCAACTAATCACAGCACGGCTTTAACTTTACCAGATCAGTGTAAGAAATGATAGCTCAGCTCTGATTGGTTGCTATGGACAAGAAAGACAATTTTTTCTCTTTACATAGATTTGATTAATGAGTGTATTTGTTTGTAATTTTTTGGACATAAAAGGTATTTACATCGATTTTCCTGTCTAACATGGTACCACAATATTATATTTTCGGGCAAAAACACTTTGGCCAAATATTAGCTGGAAGTTAATAGAGACGTACTAAACACACTGTAAACAGTATGTTAATGTGTGACCTTTCTTTCAACACATTTGGTATTTTTGGGGGGCTTTTTTTAGGGTACTTAAAAAAAACCCTGAAAAATTATCTAAAAAAATCATCTTATTCATTTCTACTGTAAAACCACATAGTTGTTCATATGGTCATATGCAGTTTTTGAAATGTTTTTTTTTTTACTGTAGTTGCATCATTTTTGGATCATATAAGTAACATTCCATTTTTTAATGTGATTTTTAAAACCTTTTTGTAAAAAAAAAAATCTGTATTTGTAAGTAATTTTCCTTTTGAAGCCAATAGGAGAATCTGTTCCAAAACCCACTTGAAAAAAAACTGTGTGGGCATATCTTACTGGGAAAAAAAGACCATAAAAACATGTGCATGTAAAAATACCTACACATAAAACATAAATGAGCTGCACAAAAATGCATGTGTAAGAGGCGGCCAGGTCAGCTTCTACCGGCGTACCTGTTTGGATTACTGGTCCACGGAAAGGGATTCCACTGTGGTGTGACCCAGCTCCTGCACACTTGCTTCCAGTGTATAGGGTTGAAATAACGGACACAGATACCGGTTGAGAAGCCAACTCAACGATTTTAGTTTTCTCTTCAACGGTCCTGGACACATCATTTACATTACAGTCCACACATCATTCCCCCGGCACTTTCCCTTTCTTGCTTTCTGTATCTTCACGCGCATTACGGGGTAGTAGTGCCCTTGGCAGAACCGCAGCTTCACTCCTGTAGGACCTCAAGACATAGGGGATCCCGTTCATCTGCTTCACCCCGGACGTACAAGCTTCAGCTCTATTTAAGATCTGCCACATGGTGAACACTCTGCACCCTGCACGACTTTTGGACCACTTCTTCCTTTCCGTTACTGCTGCTGTCATAAACTACAATTTCCCGGGTGCTCCGGTCTTATCCAGCACCCATCTGACTGTGCCCGTACTTCTCTTCTTAAAACAACGTTGTGTAACTGTTATGGCATCCTGGGCTTAGAGCCCTTATGGACTTGTCGGGCGTACTTGCCTTTCTGACTTATTCCTATAGCCTACACTTACTTAACCCATAGCAGCTCCTCCTACAGTTAACCTATATGTGAACTTCCTATCAACTAAACCTAACAAGGCCCACTAGTATACCCCCATCTAGTGGACCACAACAGAACTATGCTTACCCATATCTATGAACTCTATACTAATAGTGCCCTCCACTATTGAACCTGAAGGATGCACTGGCTTACCCTAAACTTAGAGATCAATATGCAAAACATAATACAACACAATCTATACAGAATGGTAACACATATAATGTGGCAGTACCAATGAGAACAGCGGTAATACACAATAGTGTAGCAGTACCGAGCAAAATTATATCTGCACAACATTTACAATATAATAATATTAGTACTCCTTAAAGGGGAGGTGGCATTAAAGGTGTATTCTACTTCAATCCCCTACACATGATAAAGCAGCAAAAACACAATAATAAGAACAGATTGTTATTGAGTATTTTCATGAGGACACCTGCAGGAAAAATACAGCGAGAAATATGCAGGAACATGGCCTGACTGAACCAAATGAGGGGTCCTGGCTGAACAGGTGCAGACTGACACTAAAATCTCATTCAGACGTCCATGATTTTTCTCAAACGTACTGTTTTAGATCAGAGTATCATCAGTGTTTTATTTTTTAACATTACTTAAGCCCCCTTCACATGTCCACATAAGACCGGTACCGGGAAAAAACAGCGCCCATGTCAGTGTTTTGGAACAGTGTGCCATTGGTGTGCCATTAGTGTGCCATCAGTATGCCATCATTGCGACATCAGTGTGCTATTAGTGTGCCATCAGTGTGACATCAGTGTGCTATTAGTGTGCCATCAGTATGTCAATAGTGTGCCATCAGTATGCCATTAGTGTTATGATTGAGTCACCGTAGGAGGCAAAAACAGAAATGCTAGCTAAGTCCAGAAAACCAGAGAAGTTGGCAGCTATCGGATTGCAGACCCCTGAACCTATCAACACAACTAGCAGTAGCCGTGGGGGGTTCCTACAATGCCCCAGACCCCTCGATCACAGCCGGAGAATTAAATAGGCCTAAAGAAAGAAAGGGGAAATCTAACCTGCCCCAGAGCAGACCCCAAAGCAATAGGCAGCCCCCAACATTTAATGACGGTGAAGCAAGATGAAAATACTAACACAGACAGAAAGATAGACTGAGCAAAGACGGGGCCCAAACTAACTAGATAGAAAAGGACAGGAAGGCTGCTGTCTGCATTCCGTGAAAAACCCTATGAAAATAAGAGCCAACAGACTGACAGTAAAAAAGGCCCTGAAGACGCTAGGCTTCAAAAAAGCTGTCAGTACTCAGGAATATTCTGAAGACAGAGCTACAGGCAAAAGGAGATTCAGCTCACCCCAGCAGGGAATGGCAGAATACAGAAAAGCAAGGAAAACAAAAAACAAAACAAAAATGCAAACAGGCAAAACAGAAAACTTAGCTTTAGAGGAGCAGGAATCAGACTGGTGTCCTAGAAGTCCACAGAGAAGTCACCCGCAGGGCAGAAGGGCGTCGGCAGCCTTATATCCAGTCCGTGACTCCACTCAGCCAGTCATCCTCATTAAGCTCAGGTGCCTGATAATCAGGCTCATTACCTTCCTTTACCAGAATAGGGAGTTCACCAGACCTCAGTGACGAAGGGGAAAATGAACTCACAACACATTAGTGTGCCATCAGTGTGACATTAGTGTGCCATCAGTATGTCATTAGTGTGCCATCAGTATGTCATTAGTGTGCCATCAGTGTAACATTAGTGTGCCATCATTGTGCTATTAGTGTGACATCAGTGTTTTTCCTGTATGGTAAAAGTAATTACAAAGCTTCTCCTCTACTTTGCAATGTTAAACACATAAAACTACGTGTTTTACACTGAACCATAGACTTGTATTGGCCCTTGTCATCTGTGCTACGTGAAAAAAACGTATACCACACGCATCAGAAAAACGTACATGTGAAGAGGGTCAAATGAAAAGAAAAAACTGTTAAGCTTCTCCAACACATTGCAGTATTAATCACGGACAGCACATGGATTGAACAGCGATTCCTGCCGTGATTTTCACAGACCCGTAGACTTGCCCGGGTTCAGATGAGCGTCTGCAAAATCATATGTTTTCACCCTGAAAATATTTACATCCATATTGTGTTCAGTGTGTCCGTTTTTTATATCTCTATGCTATCCATATATCCATTTTGTACACCCATGTGGCCTCTGTCTTTTATATGAAAAATTTGTTAATGAAAGGTCAAATGCAGTTTTCTACTTTATACAAAATGGACATATGGATGGGATACAGATGTGCAAACCGAACATATAGATGGCATACGGATGTGCAAAACGTACATATAGATGGTATACGGATTTGCAAATTGGACATACTACCTTGGTCCGTGCGAAATTTTCGCACATTGGTCGTCGGTGGCGCAGGCCATGTCAGCAAAAGCAAGCTGGTCAAATGTAAATGTATTTCATGAGCTGATGAACACAGACAGGTATTTATATATGTAGATTGGTAATACAATAAATTGGTTTGATAAGTAGAGGTCAAAAAATGTTTTCCGGTTGAGGTGCCACCTGCAGGTCATTGTGTCTTTCTGCAGGTTTATGAAAATTAATGTTTAAACTGTATTTAGTGATAAAATCGTGAATGTGTGGTTTGTTTGGCTGTTTTCTTGCTGAAGGGAGCAAGTTTACCTTTCAAATGGTGTATCATTTGTGTGTGGGTGCAATATGAATGGGGATACAAAGGAATCACTGAAAAACAGTGTTTAGAAATAATAGGATCGATAGATGGCATAGGGATGTGTAAAATGGACATTTAGATGGCATACAGAAGTGCAAACCGGACATATAGATGGCATAGGGACTTGAAAAATGGACATATAGACGGTTTACGGATGTGCAAAACGGACATAGACACACATGGTCAAAATTGTTGGTACCCCTCGTTTAATGACAGAAAAACCCACAATGGTGACAGAAATAACTTGAATCTGACAAAAGTAATAATAAATCAAAATGTCTGACTTTCATTTGATCATTTTCATAGATATTTGATTTATTATTACTTTTGTCAGCTTCAAGTTATTTCCGTGACCATTGTGGGTTTTTCTGTCATCAAATGAAGGGTACCGACAATTTTGACCACGTGTGTAGATGGCATATGGCAGTGCAAAACGGACATATAGATGGTATAGGGATGTGAAGTATAGGGATGTGAAAAGTGGAAAAACACTGATTCAAAACACCGATGACCAGGATTTACAAAATGTATAAAAAAAACCTACCCCATTTACAAAAAAATATGCAACATTTACATTACCTTTCTGCTTTATTTTGTGCAACCTTATTGCAAGCACAAGTCATTTATTAACATGGCCAATGTACCGACAGTCAGTTTGTTGATCTGTGTGCATATGCCAAAAAATCCCCAGCCACCCACTGTTTTTAATGCTGCCCATCAATCCTTCCCTTGCTCCTCCCCTGCAATTAAGCAAAGTCAACACAGCAATCAGTAAAGTAGCCTGGAGCTACCTGCAGCAACAGTGCTGAATTACAGGCTTGATGAACATGCCCTGCTCATTCAATGCACCACTACCTCAATTAAGGGAGCAATTTAACGCAAATAATGTTGATGGGCTTGATAACTTGTACACATGCACCCTCTGAAAAAAGAAAACTAAACATCAGCCACATACAGGAGTCAGGGTGGCTTGCAATCACCAAGTAGTATTCTGTAACCATGTCTACTGCAAGCAATGCTGAAGAATGTGCTGGCTGTTGCACAGACTCAATGAAATAGATGAAGAGAATTTGCAGGGCACTTGTACTTTGGCAAAGGTTAGTGGGGAAGCTGAAATGTGGCACTGCTGATATTAAAAACCTCATGGTATTTCATTTATGCACTGTACCAGACAGTGCGGAATTTGGAGATCTTGATCGTTGAAGGGTTAAAAAAAAAGTTGTGGGTTGTTATCTACTGATCAAATATAAATGGCAAAATGATAAAATTACTGATCACAAAAACTTTACCATGAGTAATTTTTTTTTATATTGTGCTGCAATTTTGGTTTTAATTCATTTTTTTTGTTTGTTTTTGTTTGTGCATAAGTGAAATCCGTTGCAAAATTAGCTAAAAAAAAAGTCTTAAAAAGACATGTTAGAAATCAAAAGTGTTGCACACAGCCTAGAGGGTATCCCACATAAAGTCAATTAAAACAACCTTTAATGAACCATTAAAAGGACATAACACACAAAAACATTACAAAAAAGTGCTCATGTGAACCAGTGCTCAATAAAAAATGGTTTGGTCTCACCATTGGTATTAGATATAGCATTCCAGTATCAGGGCGTATCCTGCTGGAGAGACGATCCGCTCATGGGGAGCCGAGACATGGGAAAACCAGTGTTAATGTAAAGTATTCCCCTACACTCCTGGTCCTAACAAGTACAGGCCCCAAGTGGATCCTGTAGTGGACACCCCCACTGATAAGGGGAAAAATAGAGAGAAGCTCCCTACGCATTTCTTCCCCAATGGTGGGGATTCATCAGGGGAGTCAAATAGATATAAAGCATTAGGAAAGGATATATAGAATTAGTGTTATCCGTTAAGTCCACAGGCCCTGCAGTGGCGAGGTGCCTAACAAGCTAGTGTGACTGTCCCTGTCACTACCAAGTGGAGTCCACTTGGTAGTGACAGGGACAGTCACACTAGTTTGTGGGGGTGTCCACTACAGGATCCCCTTGGGGCCTGTCCTTGTTAGGACCGGAGTAACGCTGAGGCACGACAGGGAGTGTAGGGGAATACTTTACATTATCACTGGTTTTCCCATGTCTCAGCTCCCCATGAGTGGATGTCTCTCCAGCAGGATACGCCCTGATGCTGGAATGCTATATCTAATTGGAATAGTGTCAAAAAGCTCACACTATAGCTGAGTGTAGAAATCAAAAGTGCAAAAAAATACCCCATGGTAAATGTTTTTGTTGGTTTTATGCTTAATTCAGATGTCTGATTTTTTTTTTTCATGTAAGCAAAAAAAAATAAATAAATGGTGTGAATTTTTGGCAGTATTTTTGACCCAATTTTCACCAGTATTTGGGTGTGTGCACACAATGTATCGCCTATCGCCTCAACGCATTAACCTAACTGTCCCTGTGTGGCTCATTCAAAATTTTTTACCATAACCAGATTCCTCGCATCATGTTCTCACATGCTTTATGCATTTAATAGCCCTCTGTGTCTGTACTGATATTTAGACTGTTAACCAGTTCAGGCAGCATCACAGGAACACCCAATTCTTACACTATGGCTGGTCCAAACAATAAAAGCAATTGTTCCATAGGCACATCTTCCCTCTTAAATGGATCTCCGGTATGGAAGTTAGGCCGGGGTCACACTGACGAGGAATACGGGAGAGTGAGAGGCGCAAAAAGCACACATTAGACACGGACAAATGATTTTCTATGGGGTCCCTCGCACCAGGCGTATATTTCTCCTCAGTATCCTACGCTCCGTGCCACTCGCAGCATGTTGCGATTGTCAGCGTACTACGCCCGTAATACGCCAATGCAAGTCTATGGGTGCGCAAAAAATACGGATTACACACGGACCACACGTGTGACTTGCGAGAAATACGCACCAGGTGTCTTTTAGCAAAGCTGGCAATTCAGTGCGCTATACAGTAAACTCACACTGACAGGTTTAATAAAGAAATGAAAGAATAGATATAGACACATAGATACATATATATATATATATATATATATATATATATATGCATTCTATGTGTCTATATCTATTCTTTCATTTCTTTATTAAAACTGTCATAGGGCTCCATTATATGTCCATTTTGCAAGCCTGCGAGAAAATCTCACCATACGGATTACATACGGATGCTGACATGCGCAAAATACGCGACCACACCTTGATTACGGATGACATGCGGAGCACTGTTTAGGGGTCTGTCATCCATATTACGCATGTAAAATACTGACCGTATTTTGCGCAGGTTAGTGTGACTCCAGCCTTAGGGCAAATCCCTCAGCGTTCTGATTCTGACCCCAGACTTCTATTAAAGGGATCATTGGTATGGAACTCGGGGCAAATCCACTCTGCGCTCTGGTTCTGACCCCAGGCCTCTCTTAAAGGGATCCCCGGTATGGAAGTTAGGACCGTTACAGTCAGCGCTCTGGTTCTGATCCCAGGCTGATGGGATGATGTGGCATATTAGGGGTAGTAGTCTGGTGGCTCTGACGGGATGATGTGGGATATTAGTGGTAGTAGTCCGGTGGCTCTGGCTGATGGGATGATGTTAGATATTAGGGGTAGTAGTCTGGTGGATCTGGCTGACAGAATGATGTGGGATATTAGTGGTAGTAGTCCGGTGGCTCTGGCTGATGGGATGATGTGGGATATTAAAGTGAATGTGGCTCTTTGGAATGGGTGGGGCTATACACTCAGGTATATATAATAATTTGTTGTAACTGACCATAGTTATTTACTATGACCGGGCAGCGCTGGGCTCTTCAGCTAGTGTTTTAAATAAAACTGCTTTGCTTTTTAATTTTCCTGTTTACTTAGCTGTGATAAAACATTATTGATAAAGCCATGTGTGGATTACATGCATCTTTAGTATTTTTCTGCTTCCTGTATGGGTTTTTTTGCCTACAGATTTTCCTTATCTTGTTCAAATCTATAGGGAAAACTGACATTGTGGATTTCAAGAATACACCGCAGGTCAGTTTAAAATGCGGAAAAAAATAAAAGCTCAGTGGGCATGAGATTTCTATAAATCCCCTTCACTTTGCTGGAACTTAAGGGCAGGTGCAGACGAGGGCATTTTTGGTCCAAGTGCGATCGGAGGAAACATCGGATTGTACTTGGACCGATGTTAATCAATGGGGCTGTGCACATTTATGATACTTTCCTCGGACAGAGACTGTCAGTCAAAAAACGCTGCATGGCCTAGTTTGATCAGATATTCGGACAGCACTCGGCTATGTAAGTTAATGTGTGTGTGTGTGGAAACCATCAGACTGCACTCTGTAGACTGAAATAAATGAGAAGATGGAGAAATGTTTTTCCTCCATCTTCTCACCTAAGAATTGGGTCGCACGCTGATGAGATTGTAATTTGCATAATTGATCTGATTCTCTCGGAAGAGAGAAAATATGGCTGCCTGTCTCTGCCCTAAGATACTTTTTCTTTTTGTGCAAGATTAGCACGGCGGGTTTGGCGCTTGTCTCCTTTAACGCCCCAGCGTGCTACACACAAATGTGGGTCCTGGCTGAGTGTGTAGACTTGTACTATGAGGGCATCACAACCCTGCAGGCTGCATGTAGCCAGAGGTGTGGGCTGGCCAGGATTATAGGTTCCACAATTCAATACAGGGGACTGTCGTTCAAACAGTCTTAACTGAACCATAACTTAGCAAAGATTTATATATAATGGATAGGGTGTACAAAGTTTTATGGTCGTTTCTTCTACAGCACAAAGCATTTTCTCTCACACCATATCCTTCCTCTGTAGTTCTATTCCAGGGCTTTGAAGACACGCTGTTTCGTTCTGCGTCACCACAAGCCAGCCTGAATGCCACAGGCCTGATGAGCAAGTCCCTCTATTTTCTCAGCGGTTCTGCATCCTATTTCGTCCACTACTGACTTCCTGGATCTACTCCCCCCATGAGTCCCACACATTCAGTCCTGTTTAGGCCCGTTACCTTTGACGTTGCAATCTCGGGGGTTCGTGACTCGGCGTCCTCTACACAGAATCTTCTCCTTAAGGCCACTGTGATTATCCAGTCACTTTTCCTCAGGATCTCGCTATCCCTGGCCTTAAGGGTATGTATCCATGGTCAGGAAAAATTGTGGATTGGACGATGCGTACATCCGCAGCATCAAATCCGCAGTGTCCAGATGTTACAGCTTAGTGGAGGGGATTTAATGAAATCCCACCTCTACTATGCGTTCAAAGACGCAGGTGGCAGACCTGCGTATACGCACGTGCGGCGAGTCTTTATAGACCACAGCATGTCTAGTTATCTTGCGGAGATGCTCAGTCTCCACAAGATAGACTGTGTAATTTATGTATAGGATGGGGTGACTCCGCATGTGTTCAATGAACACATGCGGAATCCCCGTGCGCACAAAAGCCGGCAGTGCTTTGGGCGGAGCTGCGTCTAAAGCACAGCATATGCGGAACATGGAGACATACCCTAAGTCTCTTAATCTGGATCACCCCTATGGCAGCACTGCTTACTTAGCACTCCAAACTAGAACTCACTACCTAACAGGCCACCGCTACTTTCCTTAACCCTAGCTGTTATGAATGGGTCACCGAGGAGAAAAAAGCAAAACAAGCTAAGTCACAGAAAACCAGAGAGGTTGGTATCTATGCAGATTGCAGATCCCTGATCCTACCACACAACTAGCAGCAGCCGTGGAGCATACCTACGATGTTCCTAGACGCTTTGTCACAGCCGGAGGACTAAATAAGCCTGAAGCATGAAAAGGGGAAAACTAACTGCCCCAGAGCAGACCCCAAAGGAATAGATAGCCAAACACATGTATTGACGGTGAAACAAGGTGAAGGCACAAACAAAGGCAGGAAAATAGGCTGAGCAAACAATGGGGCCCAAACTAACTAGAAAGGAAAGGAAAGACACTGTCTGCAACCTGCAAAAAACCCTACAAAAATAATGTCCAACACTTGTGATAGCAAAATTAACCCTGAAGTCACTAGACTTCTCCCACTATATCAGCACTCTGAAATATTCTGAGACAGAGTAAAAAGAGACCAAACTAGTAAGGGACAAAAAGAAAATTGGCAAAATACTGATAAATAAGAGTGGAAATTCAGCACAGCCCCCAGCCGGGGCTGGCTGACCACACAAAAAACTGAATAGACCAACAAAATCAAGTGTGAACATTAGCAGAAAAACTTAGCTTTAGATGACTGGAACAGAGCTGAAAACCAAGAGCTGACAAGCCAGAAGGAATCACCAGCAACTGAATAGGGCGTCGGCTGTCTTAAATCCAATCTGAGATTCCTGAGGTCCAATCGTCATCCTCATTCTCAGGTGGCAGATCTCCACCGATCAAATCAGTCTCACTACCTCCTGTTACCACCAGAGGGAGTCTGGAAGGAGAAATCACAACTGGTGAACCTGAGAATGAACTCACAACACCTAACCCTACCCCTGTGGGCTAGTCCCAACATTAACTCTTTTTGACTCATCAGTCTATTGCTGGGTAGACTTAATCTTTCACACAGTTCTATGATACCATTATAACACCTATCTCTATCATGCATTACATCCTACATAATTTATTACCAACATTACCCATATTACTATACATTACACATGAACATATTTCAACAATGAACTTTTATTTTCTAGAGGGAAACATGGGCAGCATGCTCATATCCTTACATGCGCCAAACATCATGTGAACGTAGACTAATCTGCACTTAAGAATCCTAAACAGATGTAAGGTTCATATGTCACACGGATCAAGGTATTCATCTAGCATATATCGCATATGGCAAAATCATGGAGCCATTTGCCGTAAACTACGTACAGCACAATCAAAATGTCAGTATCTAGTCCTGGAATCTGTTTCTCTTGCCCTTAGACTTGCCCTTAGTTAACATGGATCTTGATGTTTCCACGTCGGCCATCTTGCTTCCTGCCAAAGCTGTATATAAAGCCAGCACCTGCTCTGATTCATTGCTTGTGTATTATGTAATGGACTTTGTGCCTCTGCAGTCCCAAGCCTGGACTTACTATCCCTGTTGGTCCTCTCTTAACGGCGGAGTCCTCTGCCAACCTGCACGTCTGGATCCCTGCCTGCTGACCGAGTGATTGCTGAACACTTGACTTCAGGAACCTCTGCCTGACTACACCTGCGGTGAAGTAAGAACTCCAGCCAGCTAGTGTGTTCCTCCGCTCTGCAAGAGTCTGTGTCTTGTGCCCGCATTGCTCAGTGACTTTGCATGCTGTGTCGCAGAGTATCAGCTCTGCTATCATATTGACTGAACATTTATCTGGACTTATATGCTATATTGCATTCAGATCATTAATACAATATTGCTTGCGCAACCCACTGTGTCTGTAGTCTCTTTGACCTAGCCACTGGTGTCCAGTTGTATCCACTAGTATCGTGACAGGATACACAAGACTTAAAAATGGATGCCGCTGGGTCAGAGACTTTAGAAGTGCGTGTTAAGAAGCTAAATAATATCACTGCCACTGTACACGCTGAAGTGCAGACATGGAAGAGCAGAATAGAAGGCCTAGAGGGGCAGACTAAATATGATATACAAGTACTCAGTCAGACCCTTCAGGAATTGCGTGGCCGAGTTGCGGCTCTGGAGGCACAATCTCAGGCTTCTGTTCCTACCATCCCCAAACTACCGCCATTTAGGTTTGGTGGCGACCGAGACAAGTACCGTGGGTTTCTGAACCAGTGTCGTTTATACTTTGCTGCACATGTCACACAGTTTCCTACAGACCGATCCAAAGTATTGACTATCATCATGTTGCTGACTAATAAGGCCCTTGCCTGGGCAAACCCTCTGATAGAATCACAGGATGCATGTCTGAATGACTTCAATATGTTTATCGCCGCCATGGGGCAGATGTTTGACGATCCGAACCGTGGCCTTACAGCTGAGACGGCCCTGCTGAATTTGCGTCAAGGTAAACGCCCAGTGACTGAGTATGCTATGGATTTTAGAAGGTGGGCTCAGGACACCACCTGGAATAGTGCAGCGAAGTACTCTATATTTAAGAAGGGGTTGTCCAGTTCCATCAAGGACGAGCTTGCACGTGCGGAGGCTCCCACTGCTCTAGGTGATTTCATCAATCACTGTATTCGCCTAGACGCTCGCATCTCCGAACGAAAACTAGAAAGGTGGTCTGAGATGAACCGCAGCAATAAATCGCTTCTTCCTTTCCTTCCTAAGGAGATTCCGGACCCAAGTCCTCAGGAGTCCACACCTGAGCCGATGCAGGTAAATTCCCTACGAAGTCGAGTAAGTGACGAACGGAAGGAATTTCGCTTCAAGGAGAATTTATGTTTTTACTGTGGGAAGTCAGGACATTTTATTATCAACTGCCCCAATCGTTCTCGCAGAACAACCGCAGCCGTGATAGAACGCGACTTCTCTGAATCATACTCCATGACTTCCGAATCAGGGCCACCCGAAATTGCAGCAACCGCTCCTGATTATGACTTTTCAGATATGAACTCTGTTACATCCGAAACGATACTACCCATTAATGCTGTTATTCTATCTTCTGCAGTTTCATACCCTTGCAATAAGAAAAAAGATTCACATTGTTACCTTCCTATCAAGATCTGGATTGACTCCCGTTGGGTGAACAGTTCCGCCATGATAGACTCTGGGGCTAGCGGTAACTTCATGGACACTTCTTTTGCTAGGGAATATGGAATCCGATCACAGAGAAGAGTGTCTTCAATTCTGATGGAGACTGTGGATGGGTCCCCTTTGACCTCGGGGCCCGTAGACCAGCAGACTGAACCACTGAAGGTCCTCATGGGAGATGATCACCAGGAGAAATTGCCCTTCCTTCTGATTTCCTCTCCACATTTCCCTATTATCTTGGGTTTACCCTGGTTGCAGGCTCAAAATCCCATCATTGACTGGGAGACTAAGAGATTGCGCTTCCCAGCTAAAGAGGTAACTTCTGAGAAATCGACTGATCCATCTCCGGCCAACCCATCATCGGACCTAGAGTTACCGGCAGTTTATAAAGAATTTTCGGACGTGTGCGATAAAAAGAATGCAGATAAATTACCACCACACCGCTCTTATGACTGCCCAATCGAGCTTCTGCCTGCTGCTACCATTCCTTTTGGTAATATTTATCCATTGTCCGGTCCTGAGCTCAAGACTCTCAAAGAATATATCGACGAGAACCTGTCTAAGGGGTTTATACGCCCCTCATCCTCTCCAGCCGGTGCACCCATCTTTTTCGTTAAAAAGAAGGATGGATCCCTCAGACCCTGTGTTGATTACCGGGAAATTAACAAGGTAACCATTAAGAACCGCTACCCCCTGCCATTAATTCCGGAGCTTCTCGAGAGAGTTCGTCAGGCCAAGGTCTTTTCAAAATTGGACCTACGCGGGGCATACAATCTAGTCCGTATAAGACCTGGAGATGAATGGAAAACAGCATTTAGGTCTCGATATGGACACTTTGAGTATTTGGTCATGCCATTTGGACTTTGCAATGCCCCAGCAACGTTCCAACATCTCGTAAATGATATTTTCAGAGACATTCTTGATATTTTTGTCGTAATCTATTTGGATGACATTCTGATTTTTTCTAGCTCCATGGAGGAACATCAGCAACATGTCAAGACTGTCTTGCAGCGGTTGAGGGAACACCAGCTGTACATCAAGCTGGGGAAATGCGAATTTCACAAGTCGGAGATTCAATTCTTAGGTTATGTAATTTCTCCACAGGGTCTGAGTATGGATAACAGCAAGATCAAGGCAATTCAGGAGTGGCCAATCCCCAAGAACGTCAAGGAGGTCCAACGTTTCATCGGGTTTGCTAACTTCTACAGACGTTTCATCAAGAACTTCTCTGACATCGTCTCGCCCATCACCCGGTTGACACAGAAGAAGACAGCATTTATTTGGTCCCTTCAAGCCCAAGAAGCATTCTCTCGGCTCAAGACCAAGTTCACGTCAGCACCAGTACTGATCCACCCTGACCCGGAACTCGCCTTCATTATTGAAGTGGATGCCTCAAACTGTGCCACCGGGGCTATACTGTCCCAAAGAACAGGTGAGAAGAATTTACTTCATCCTTGTGCTTTTCTTTCCAAGCGACTGTCTCCTGCCGAAAAGAACTGCGATGTAGGAAATAAAGAATTACTGGCTATCATCGCCGCCTTCAAGGAGTGGAGACATCTTCTGCAAGGAGCCTCACAGCCGATCGTGGTCCTCACGGATCACCGCAACCTTGAGTTCATCAGGTCAGCAAGATGCCTGACCCCACGGCAGGCCCGCTGGAGTCTTTTCCTTAATCAATTCAATTTTACCATCTCTTATAGACCAGGTTCTCGCAATGGAAAAGCAGATGCTCTATCCCGGATGTTCTCCACTGACGCTGTTCCAGATGCTCCACCTAAGACCATACTTTCTGATTGCAATTTTGTAGGAGTCATTCAGAATCAAGATTTGCTGCAGGTCATCAAAGAAGCTTACAACTCTGATCTTTTCCTGTCTCAGCCATCTGATGAGGTAAGTCTTCTTTTTAGGAATGGAGTTTGGACCCGGGAACGGCGCCTCTACATTCCTGAAGCCGTGAGGTTAAGAGTGTTGAGATTGGTTCATGATTCCAAGGTTGCAGGGCACAGAGGAATTCAGAAGACTCAAGAATTCTTATCTCGCTTCTTCTGGTGGCCAGGTTTTCGGAAGGATGTCCAGAAGTACGTTTCATCTTGTGAGGTATGTGCCAAATTCAAGGTTCCACGTGCCTCCCCTACTGGTCTGTTACAGCCTTTGCCGGTGCCGTCTCGCCCGTGGGGATCCATTTCTATGGACTTTATTGTAGAACTGCCCCTTTCTGAGGGAAAGAGTACGATTTTGGTGGTGGTCGATCGCCTGACCAAGGCGGCCCATTTCATCCCTTGTTCCGGTTTACCCTCTGCGAAGGACACTGCTGACCTAATTATCCAGAACATCTTTCGCCTGCACGGGGTTCCGGATGAAGTTGTTTCTGACCGTGGAGTTCAATTTACTTCAAAGTTTTGGCGAAGCTTTTGTTCAGCATTAGGCATAGAAGTTAACTTATCTTCTGCTTTCCACCCACAGTCCAACGGGCAGACAGAACGTACCAACCAAACACTAGAGCAATACCTTCGCTGCTATGTTTGCCATTTGCAAGATGATTGGGTAAGGCTACTCCCCTTGGCCGAATTCTCTTATAACAACTCCCAGAGTGCCTCCACCAAACAGTCTCCATTCTACGCTAACATGGGATATCACCCTAGCATTCTTCCCAGATTACCGGTAGATACATTTTTACCAGCAGTTGCCGACAGGATCTCTTCACTTCAACAGAACCTTGAACTTCTGAAAGAGACTTTGGGTTCCGCACAAGAGAGGTACAAGAATGCAGCTGACAGATTTCGCAAACCAACACCAACATTTAAGGTAGGAGATTTAGTCTGGTTATCTACGAGGAATTTAAAGATGAAGATCCCTTCCCCTAAGTTGGGACAGAAGTACATTGGTCCTTATAGGATCAGTGGTCTGGTAGGTGCTGTTGCATGTCGCTTAAAACTCCCAAGAACACTGAAGATACATCCTGTCTTTCATACTTCCCTACTAAAGACTGTAGTACCAAATCCTTTTCCAGGACGTTCATCTCCTCCTCCCGATCCCGTTCTTGTGGATGGTCAAGAGCAGTTCATCATTGAGAGGATTCTGGATTCAAGAATCTACAGAAATCGACTGCAGTATTTGATTAAATGGCAAGGCTATTCCTCAGAGGAGAATTCCTGGGAACCCGTGGATAATATTAACGCCTCCCGACTGATTGAGCAGTTCCATCAAAGGTACCCTGGTAAGCCTGGTTTAGGGTCGTCCGGAGGCCGTTCTTGAGGTGGGAGTAATGTCAGTATCTAGTCCTGGAATCTGTTTCTCTTGCCCTTAGACTTGCCCTTAGTTAACATGGATCTTGATGTTTCCACGTCGGCCATCTTGCTTCCTGCCAAAGCTGTATATAAAGCCAGCACCTGCTCTGATTCATTGCTTGTGTATTATGTATTGGACTTTGTGCCTCTGCAGTCCCAAGCCTGGACTTACTATCCCTGTTGGTCCTCTCTTAACGGCGGAGTCCTCTGCCAACCTGCACGTCTGGATCCCTGCCTGCTGACCGAGTGATTGCTGAACACTTGACTTCAGGAACCTCTGCCTGACTACACCTGCGGTGAAGTAAGAACTCCAGCCAGCTAGTGTGTTCCTCCGCTCTGCAAGAGTCTGTGTCTTGTGCCCGCATTGCTCAGTGACTTTGCATGCTGTGTCGCAGAGTATCAGCTCTGCTATCATATTGACTGAACATTTATCTGGACTTATATGCTATATTGCATTCAGATCATTAATACAATATTGCTTGCGCAACCCACTGTGTCTGTAGTCTCTTTGACCTAGCCACTGGTGTCCAGTTGTATCCACTAGTATCGTGACACAATAAGATAATTGCCATTTGGCAACTGGTTCCATTCCTTAGGGTACCGTTACACTTAGCGATGCACCAGCGATCCCGACAACGATATGGATCGCTGGTGCATCGCTAAGTGGTCGCTAGTGAGCTGCCACACAGGCAGATCTCACCAGCGACATAGCAGGGGTTGGGGGTCGTTACTTACCTGTCAGATGCGGCGATCCTGACTTCCTCCCGTCCGCGTCCACGCGTCGCTCGTCGGCGCCACAGGTAACCCAGCAGGAAGCGCCCGACGAGAAATGATCCAGGATGTTCTCGCGTGACCAGCGATGAGCAGCGGGGGAGCCGGTCGGAGGTAAGTATCAGACATAGCGATATCGCTAGCGATATCGCTGCTACGTCACAAAATTGGTGACGTTACAGCGATATTGCTAGCGATATCGCTAGGTGTAATGTGGGCTTTAGCCTTTAGGAATATGCTGTTGTTTACAAAGACAACCATCATGTGACTCCTTCATTAGTTTTAATATGTAGATGTCTAAAATGCTTAGAAGGAGGTGTATATAATAGACCATATTCCAATATGCAAATTATGCTTCTCTATATAGTCGCCCTGTAGACATTACAAGAGCGGTAATGAGTCTGTAAGTCAGCGTAGGTTAGAGCCGCACGTGCACAGGGCTCAGGCTTGTCTTTCACTGCAGAGACATGATGGAGTATTAAAATCCAAATGGTTATGAATTGCTGACAAATCTTTGTAGGACAAATTCCCTGTTCACAAGTGGCAGTGTTGTATTGATTGCTTCTTTCAATGTGGTTCTTGAAAGAGCTTAGCATCTCTCAACAAGCATAATTCCAGCACACTGACAAATCTTTACAGACAAGCTTTGAAAACTCAGAACGACTTCATAGGAGACGGTGCATAACAGAGTCGGGCATTACTCTGCATTGTAATGGCTGCCGTATTTAGATGACAAAATATGGAAATGGTTGGTAGATGAAGAAAAACAAATTAACTATCTCGCTCTCAATCTCTCTAGATCTCCTCTCTCTCCATAGAACCAAAGATGAATCTTGGCTGGACAGGAGTTGACTGACACTTAGGCTTCATTCAGACATCATTTTTTTTGGTTTTTATTATTTTGCATATAAGACAAATTAGATACTTTTTATCAGTGCGCTGGATCCTATTTTCATCTGTGATTTTACCATTAATGTAGCATCCAATTATCTTACGGAAAAAAAAAATCCAAGTAAATAAAAGTGAGACGCATAGCTGACACTCGGATAACATCCATGTGGTATCTGTTTTTTTTATTTTTTACATTTGAATGGACAAGTGTGATACGTGACTTGGATTAAAAACAGCTATTTTTTTTTCGTCCGCAGAGGTATTGAGTTTGGGGAAAAAACACAGACGTAGTTCATTGCGCACATTGACCCAATAATGTGTTTGTAAATGTAGCTTATCTCTCATTTTACCAATATCTATCAATCTACCTAAAAAGCCTCCAAAAAATGAAGGCACCACTCCAAAGTCGGATGATGAAAACTCAGATTTTAAGTAGCCAATGTGATGATTTGCCTCAAAATGGCAGGTCTATTCTCATTCTGAGTCGAAATGTTGCATGGTCTGAATGAAATTTGTTTTTTCATCATTTGACTTTGGAGTGGTGCCTCCATTTTGTGAAGTTTTTATATGCAAGAGTTTTGCATGGAGAATTGCAGCTTTTACCTATCGAGCTACCTTTTTATGAGCAATTTAGGGACCTTTTCTAAGATCTTTACCAAATGATCTTTCTTTAAGCAATAAACAAACACTCCAGTTGTGCACAAATGAGGCCAAACTGTATCATTCTTACATGTAAAATGTATTTCTATAGATATTTTCCTTAGATTTTTATACTGTGACTTAAGCCGGTTTCACACATCCAACATCCATGTTCCCAGTATGGCCCTTGATGTGCAGAATTGCTACAGGTCTCTTGACTAGAGATGAGCGAATTTGTTCGGATTTGGTTCCTAATATGATCGGCATTGAATATTGTTTTTGCAATATTCTTCGAACACAGTGGAGCGTCATTAGAGTCAATGGTAGTAGAAATTACCAAATATGTTCGGAACCTATCGTTAACCCCTTTACCCCCAAGTGTGGTTTGCACGTTCATGACCTGGCCAATTTTTACAATTCTGACCACTGTCCCTTTATGAGGTAATAACTCTGGAACGCTTCCATGGATCCCAGTGATTCTGACATTGTTTTCTCATGACATATTGTACTTCATGTCAGTGGTAAAATTTCATTCATATAACTTGTGTTTATTTGTGAAAAAATGGAAATTTGGCGAAAATTTAGAAAGTTTTGCAATTTTCCAACTTTGAATTTTTATGCCCTTAAATCACAGAGATATGGCACACAAAAAACTTAATAACTAACATTTCCCACATGTTTACTTTACACCAGCACAATTTTGGAACCAAAATTTTTTTTTGTTAGGAAGTTATAGGGTTAAAAGTTGACCAGCAATTTCTCATTTTTACAACACCATTTTATTTTTAGGGAGCACATCACATTTGAAGTCACTTTGAGGGGTCTATATTATAGAAAATACCCAAAAGTGACACCATTATAAAAACTGCACCCCTCAAGGTACTCAAAACCATATTCAAGAAGTTTATTAACCCTTCAGGTGCTTCACAGGAATTATTTGAATGTTTAAAAAAATGAACATTTAACTTTTTTTCACAAAAAAATTATTTCAGGTCCAATTTTTTTTATTTTACAAGGGTAACAGGAGAAATTGGACTGCAAAAGTTATTGTGCAATTTGTCCTGAGTACGCTGGTACCTGATATGTGGGGGGGAGCCACTGTTTCGGCGCATGGCAGAGCTCGGAAGGGAATGAGCGCCTTTTGACTTTTCCAATGCAAAATTGATGGAATTCAGATCGGATGCCATGTCACGTTTGGAGAGCCCCCTGATGTGCCTAAACAATGGAAACCCCCCACAAGTGACCCCATTTTGGAAACTAGACCCCGAAGGAACTTATCTAGATATGTGGTGAGAACTTTGAACCCCCAAGGGCTTCACAGAAGTTTATAACATACAGCCGTACAATTAAAAAAATCATATTTTTTCCACAAAAATGATCTTTTCACCCCAAATTTTTATTTTCCCAAGGGTACCAGGACACCAAAAGTTATTGTGAAATTTGTCCTGAGTACGCTGATACCCCATATGTGGGGGTAAATGACTATTTGGGCACATGGCGGAGCTCGGAAGGGAAGCAGCGTCATTTGACTTTTTTGGCTGGAATTGAGATCGGACCCCATGTCGCATTTGGAAAGCCCCTGTTGTGCAAAAACAGTGGAAACCCCCCACAAATGACACCATTTTGGAAACTAGACCCCCAAGGAACTTATCTAGATGTGTGGTGAGCACTTTAAACCCCCAAGTGCTTCACAGAAGTTTATACCGTAGAGTCATAAAAATAAAAAAATCATATTTTTTTTCTACAAAAATGATATTTTTGCCCCCAATTTTTAATTTTCCCAAGGGTAACAGGAGAAATTGGACCCCAAAAGTTGTTTTTCAATTTGTCCTGAGTAGGCTGATACCCCATATGTGGGGGTATACCACTGTTTGGGCGCATGGCAGAGCATGGAAGGGAAGGAGCACCGTTTGACTTTTTCAATGCAGAATTGGCTGGAATTGAGATCAGACGCCATGTTGCATTTGGAGAGCACCTGATGTGCCTAAACAGTGGAAACCCCCCAGTTCTAACTCCAACCCTAACCCCAACACACCCCTAACCCTAATCTCAGCCCTAGCCCTAACCCTAACCCTGTGGGAAAATGGAAATAAATACTTTTTTAAAATTTTATTATTTTTTCCTAACTAAGGGGGTGGTAAAGGGGAGTTTGATTTACTATTTATAGCGGGTTTTTATGTTTGGCAGCTGTCATACGCTAAAATACGCTTTTTATTGTAAAAATAGTTTTTGCATCACTACATTTTGAGAGCTATAATTTTTCCATATTTTGACCCACCGAGTCATGTGAGGTCTTATTTTTTGTGGCACGAGTTGACGTTTTTATTGGTTCCATTTTCGGGCATGTGACATTTTTTGATCGCTTTTTATTCTGATTTTTGTGACGCAGAATGAACAAAAAACAGCATTTCATGAATTTCTTCTGGGGGGTGCGTTTACACCGTTCTGCGTGCGGTAAAATTGATAAGACGGTTTTATTCTTCGGGTCAGTATGATTACAGCGATACCTAATTTATGTCTTTTTTTATGTTTTGGCGCTTTTATGCAATGAAAACAATTTTATATAAAAAAAAATATTTTTGTATCGCTTTATTCTGCAAGCGATAGCTTTTTTATTTTTTCGCTGATGATGCTGTATGGCAGCTCATTTTTTGCGGGACAAGATGATGTTTTCAGCGGTGCCATGGTTATCTATATGTGTCTTTTTGATTGCGCGTTATTGCACTTTTTGTTCGGCGATATGATGATAAAGCATTGTTTTTTGCTTCGTTTTTTATTTTTAACTTCACAAAAGGGGTTAACTACAGGGACAGTTTTATAGAGTGGGTCGTTACAGACGCGGCGATACCAAATATGTGTACTTTTATTGTTTTTTTTAATTTCCGAAAAATGAATTTATTAGGGAATATTTTTCCATTTAGCGTTTTTTTTTTTTTTTAATTATTTTTACAATTTTTTTTAACTTTATTACATTGTCCCGGGGGGGGGGGGACATTATTGTAATTTGTCAGATCGCTGATCTGACACTTTGCACAGCAGTGTGTCAGATCGGCAATCTGCAGGCACTGCTGGAGGCTTTTTCAGAGCCTGCTCTTTGCAGGCACTGAGAAAGATGCCTCCCTGCAGGCCCCCGAAGGCCCCCGCGGCCATATTGGATCCGGGGACCTGCAGGTAAGGAGGCCCCCGCAGCAGCGCTGCACATCGCGCTGCTGTGGGGGTCTCAGGGAAGCACGGAGGGAGTCTCTTCCCTGCCGATGCTTCCTTAAACCACCGGTACACTGCGATCATGTTTGATCACAGTGTGCCAGGGGTTAATGTGTCAAGGGCGGTTCGTGACTGCCCCTGACACAAAGTGCCGGGTGTCAGCTGTGATAATCAGCTGACATCCGGCCACGATCAGCGGCGCCCCCCCCCGGGAGCACCGCTGATCGCTTAGACATACTATCCCGTCCCCGGTCATAGGGGCCCGGGTACCGTGGACGGGATTGTACGTCTAATGTCAGAAAGGGGTTAAACATTCATTCGGCACGAAGTGTTCGAATATGGCTCGAATATGTCAAAATCAGATTCCACACTCCAAAGACATTCTGAATCTAGAATGTGAGCCCCAATGGGGACAATGATGATGTCTTTAAAGTGCTGCAGAGTATGATGGCACTATATAAGCACGCAAAATACTGTATTTTGAGCAATGACGGATAAAAAAATGTCTCTAATGCAACAGCAGCTTTTAGGACTAAATTCCATCAAATGTATGAATTTCATCCAAATTCTAAACAGTCCCTCAGATCAATATATTTACGCTAATTATTTGCTGGGGTTGGAAATAGTTTTCAATTTACAAATTGGTTCTCTGTATTCTGCTATGAAAGAAAGATCATTGGCTCTGTGATCCGCACTCTTGGTCGAAGTCCAGACGTCTGTGATTTCTGGTGGTCTTGTTCAGTTGATGTGAGCCTGCAGTAAATATCTGAAAGGCTCAATGGCCGTTGAACGCAAATTGGCAAGAGTCGGAGGGGACTGCGGATTTAACTAGTTCAGGGAAATGATCTCCACTCACACAGCTGCTCAGGCAAAAGGTAGAAGTATGTGCCCAGATAACTGAGGGATCAGGCGCATATTCCCCTTGTTTAGTCACAGCCAATATAAATACTATGAATTATTCTGGCTAAATTAAACTTGAAATGTAAGAACTTCAGCTTCATCAGAAATAGATAATTGGAATGCAAGTGGCGACTGAACTTGGGGGTCACTTATGAATCCGTTTAATCCCGGAGGATTGTCACTTGTAATCCTGAGACTTAAATGAGGTTAACAGCTTAGAAATTTTTCACATTTTACCTGCAACAAAATGAAGAATTTTCACTTTTACCCATGAATGAGCTGATCACAAAGAAATAGTATTTTTCCCAACATTTTTTTTAGATTACTGCTGTTATAGGGAATAATATATTATTAATATTTTTTTACTATAGTATTTTATAGCAGTACGTATTTTTACAATATATTTTTGTGACTATATACATATATAATATTTTGCATTTTTTTTATATTTTTGTATATTTTGGTATATGCCTTTGGGAGCTTTGCACCTGAACTCTCTTACGTATTTTTGTGCTGCTCTATTTCTTGTCTTCAATATATTTGAATAAGGGATAAATGTATTTCTTTTTTCACCATTAGGCTGTGCACCTACAATATATTTTTTTTGTGACGCTGCGTATTTTAGCCGCACAAAAATGCAGCGTCTTACAGTTCCAGCAAAATGGATGGGGTTTATAGAAATCTTGTGCCCACTGTGCTTTTTTTGTTATTAAACTCCTCTTGGCTGGTGCTCATGGAAATGATAGAAATTCTAGACCTAAAAATGAATGAAGAAACAGTTTTCAGTCTGCAGTGCTCTGCTTGGCTCTTTCCATCGGTGACATGGACTTTGAATGGAGCAGCAGTGCTCAGGCTTGACCACCTCTCCATTCAAACTCTTAACTGTGCTCTCGTGGAGCGGAGAGCCTCCATTTTGGATGTCAATCAAGCATTTATTGCCTATCCAAGTGTGACTGTCTTACCCCATTCTTATGCAGAAGACAACCGCTGTATGTATATGTGTAATGTGGACAGTAGATATAAATAACACGGCACTCAAGATTTATGCTGCTGTCGGTGCTCAAGTCGGGTATCCAACCCATCCAATGAAATAGTAAATAAACTTGGCACTCAGTATGCGGAAATTCTCAGTTCCTTTTTATTATGCATCCAGACAAAAAAAAATTAAGGGTTTTCGGTCCGTCACAGGACCTTCATCAGAATTTTCCTTTTAGTGGAAACTAGAAAAAAGATCCATGGCTGTTATATCCATATAGTGGTAAGCCGTTTTTCCACAGTTAACGTGATTTTGTACTGGATGTAATGTGAGCTTTTTTTTTGAATGAAGGCGTCTATTAGGTAAGTGATCCGGTATCAGGGATAAATGCTGGACAAAGTGGGGCTGTTGATGCAGAGGAAGGAATAATCAGCGTCCTCCCTGAATGGCGGTATCCCTGCATCATGGATCGGGGAACCAAGCGCTATCCCTATTGCCGGCTGGCATGGCTGATAGGTGGGCAGGTATACAGGAAAACGAGCAATGGGACCTGAGAACTGGCAAGCGTGTTAGACACAGCATACAATGTTGCACAGGCACCTCCCACCTGGTGGAGGTACCTTAAATAATAAGTGTCTCCCAGCCACTGGCTGATGACACTTTAGGATGGTGTGCTATCCCTTTTAAGAGGGCGGGACTGTGTGCACGTCCTAAGCACAGTGCCTGGGGATTGCGAGCCATGCACAGACCCTGGACAACAGCAACAAGTGGGTGAGGGACCAGTGTGGGGCCGCGAGGGTGACTATGTCGGTATCTCTGCTTGGGGGAGGGAGGCAGAGTGCAGAGATGCCGGTGCCACAGCAGCAGGAGAAGTGTGAGACCGTGGCAGTCAGAGAGTCGGTGTCTGTGCAGGGGAAGGGAGTGCAGAGATGCCAGCGCTACAGAGGTTTCTGACTGCAATATTCCTTTAGTGTTACTAATGGATATGTGGGTGATGACTTCACATACCCAAGAACTCTTCTACCTTCTATAACCTATTATAAGAGCTCAGACAGATAACTGTATTATCGGTCCAAGTGTGATCCAACAAAACATCATGCTCGTACCAATGTTATCCTATGGGACTATGCACATGTCCAATTTTACAGCCGGTCAAGGGGAAAAAAATTACAGCATGGCCTAATTTGATCTGATATTCAGATTACAGTTGACCATGCAAGTCAATGAGCTCAAGGAAAACATTGGACTTCAACTGGATGACATCTGAGTGCAATCCAATTTTCACGAAGTGACAGAATGGAAAAGGTGGAGAATTCCCCCCCATCTTTCTCCTTATCAGAGTGAACTGACTCACACTATGATCACGCTATGACCCAACTCTGATCACAGTTTGATCAATCAGAATGTGATTTGCATAATTGGACCGATTTTCTAGCCTTAAGGGCTTTTACACATAGCGATATCGTCACCGATTTTGTGACACAGCAGCGATATCACTAGCAATATCGCTACATGTGACACTCACCTCCAACCGGCTCCCCCGCTGGTTATCGGTGATTGTGCGAGAATGTCCTGGGCCGTTTTCTCGTCGTCGGCTTCCTGCTGGCGCCGACGAGCGAGCCATGGACGCGGGTGGAAGAAGTCATCATCGCCGTGTCTGACAGGTAAGTATCGACCACCGAGCGATGCTGCATCGCTGCTGAGATCTGCCTGTTTGGCAGCTCACTAGCGACCATTTAGCGATGCACCAGCGATCCTGACCGGGTCATATCGTGGTTGGGATCGCTGGTGCATCGCTAAATGTAACGCGGCCTTTAGGAGATGTAATATAAACTGGAAAGAATTGACAAGATGATTGATATGAGAGCCATATCTAAGGAATCCTGTCAAGAGAAGGACAAATACATTAGTTACATAATAGTCATTAAACTATCACTCTTTATTGGTATAATAAATTCCATTTTTAGGAGAACCTGTCAGTTGGGAATAATTTGTCATTGTTTTTTCTGGTGTAAATGCCGCTGTTCTCTGAAGCTGACATTTTGCTTTTGATCCCTTTGCCTGTTCTTTCCTGGATATGGCTCCCTCTTCATTGAATGCAAATTTGGTCTTGTTAGCCAAGTAGGTGTGATCCTCAATAACACACCTACAGAGAAAAGTTAAAGATTCCGACCCTTTGTGTAAAAAAACTAGGCAGACTTCCATACACAGAAGAGAGGGCCATATCTCAGGAACGGAGAGGCACAGGAGAAAAAAAACTGAAACTCCCAATTCAGGAGAGCAGCGGCATTTAAAGTAGGTACAATTATGGCAAGTGACAGGTTGGTCAGTAATACTGATCTCATCTCAGGCAGACAACTATCCTTTAATGCCTATGGCCAGTTTAACAGGTTTACATGTACTTAAAAGAACCAGACTTTAACGTCTATTACTTAACACTACACAAAGGGTATAATTTGTTTTCAGTTTCGATAATAGGGCATATGTTTGTATAGACTCGCCCTTGATAAAAGAAGGGATTTAAGGGCGGTTGGTAAAATAATGAACATTTTTCCTAAGGCAACATTCACACATCCATTTCCATTTTTACACCCAAGAAAAACTTATTTCATGTGCTATCCATTTTACCTTTGTGTTCCATCCTTTTTTCTTTTTCTCGTTCTTTTTTTAAAAAAGATTGAAGGAGATAAAGTGTCTGAACCTTATTTTTTTTTTTTAATCCATTAACTCTTAGCAACGGATCAGATGAAACTGGTTTTCCCTTTTTAATGGATCATCATAGACTAACAATCTGGACAATAGGATCTTTTTTTTTTCACAGGAAACAACAAATAATTTCAGCAGATTCTTCCTACTTGGCAATTTTTTTTCACAGACTTGTGTATGGATCTATGACATTCTATGGGTCCATATGCAATCTGAGAAAAAAAAACAAATGCACACAGACATGTACAAATGGATGGGTAAATGTAGCCTCCAATGTTGAATTAGCTTTTTTTTGTCTAGTTTTAAAAATTTTTTTTGCTGCGTCTTTAGTTATGTGTGTCTATGGCTATATGGGAACACTAGGTCTTAAACTAAAATTTATGCCAATTAAAAGGGACATTCTAGTAGTAAATTTTTATCACCTATTTATAGGGGGTCCACTGGTTGGGATGCACATTGACCACTTGAATGGTGGGATCCCAGTCACTCTTTACTCTCGACTAATCTGCCCGTGAGAAGGGGTATTAGTATACAGTAGTGGCAGAGTATGTACACATTATTTAAATCCAGACTTTTTACAGGGTTCGCACACCAGCAGTATATTGATCTAACTGCATTAATATTATTGCATATGATTACACATATATAATGGCACTGATATCACATCAGTGTCGTACCTGTAATGGCAGCAGGCCACACAGCTGATATGGGGCCTGTGAGCAGGGGGGTGCCTGGTGACATGACGTGGCTGGCACCAGGCCCCCCACCCATCATTGCACATTCAACTTTATTGGCATCCTGGATGCCAATGCAGTTGAAAGTAGGGAAAGTTATCCCTCGGTGTCTGACATCTCAGCGCGGCAGGCGCAATGATGTCACTACATGGCGCCTGCTGTGCTGAGATGTGAGGTGCTTCAGAAACCGGAGCAGCAGGGAATGAGGAGGACAGATGAGTATTTGTTTGTTTTTTTTTTAAATCAGTGAATACATTGTGGTGGTGATAATACTATATGGTGGATTGTGGGGAGTGCATTATACTGTATGGACTATGGGGGGTGCAGTATACTGCAAGGAGGACTATGGGGAGTGCAGTATACTGTATGGAGGACTATGGGGAGTGCAGTATACTGTATGGAGGACTATGGGGAGTGCAGTATACTGTATGCAAGCAATTATACAGTGTGAAGGTTTGTGTGTGGTGAGGTGTGGGCCCATTATACTACATGAAGAGCTGGAGAGGGTCACAGTTGGAGGATCATACTGTATTGGGGTCACTATACCTTGCCGAGGGAGTTGAGGTGGGGTACAGTAGGGTCATCATACTATGCATGAGGAGGAATTCACTGTTGGGGCATCATACATTATTTGTGTTGCACTTTTGTTGGTATCATACTTTATGGAAGCAATGAAAGGGCAAGTAAGAGGAAAAGAATTGTGTAAAGACTGCAAAGTTGTGAGATATGCTCTTCTGTGATCCCCGCCAAATATTATTAGTTATTTTTTTGGTTTGGGGAGGCCCAATTAGAACTTCTGCCACTGTTCTCCATGATTTCTATGTAAGCTTCTGTACCACATACTGGTATTTTCACTCTTTGAATAAAACACATATATAGGAAGAAGTAGAAAAATAGCTGAGTAACTGGAGATGTGTGGGAACTACAGGACATTCCTTTATATTTGACTGCAATTTGAGCTAAAAGAGGCTTTAAATGCTCTGCTATCGTCTTCTGAACCAACCTCCTTCCTCGCCTGGAAGGAAAAAAAAAGTGATTGTTTGTGCAAGAGCTGAGAGGATTATAACAGCCACCTTAAGGAATCATGATATAGTGAGATGAACATGACAGATGCTTTGGTGTCCACAAAGTATGGATCCTGCCCAATTCACAAAAAAGCAAGCGCAAAAAACTGTTCATGATGATGGCGATTATTACCTACCGGATTACAGAAAATGCTGCAAATTAGAAAATAAAAACAGAAATTTGAACTGTGGTTTTGGGTATCACAAGAATATTTATAGGAATATGTACAAATGTGTAGTATGTCATAAGAATAGCGCCATATAGGTAAGAAATTTTAATAGGTGGACAAATTTATAAAATTGTCTTAATTAGAAAGGGACTCAAGATAAATTGGAGTGGAATTGAATTGTACTAGAAATTTACCACCCCTTTTAAAATCCATGGCTCTCTTACCTGTGAGACTTCTTTTGTAATTTATGTTATAAAGTGTCCCTGTCGTCTTTTGTACATGGGTGAGAGCACACAACCAGTAAAAGACTGAATATCTAATCACAAGTCAACCATTCGTTGTAAGAACTTGCTGTTACCCATCCCCCACCATTTTGTTACATAGGGACATAGAATTACCCAATTGAAATTTCAAGTTTTGGAGCAGGTATCGCCACCTAGACAGGGTGGTGATCGTATAGGTCTACTGAAAAGGCGGGAAGCATATTGGATCCACACGTTGGATACCCTAACTCCTAAAGATTTGAATAGGGAGTATGATTTATTATCCTTTATTTGACATACTAAGCACGATTATGTTAGAATTTGTACCTATGTACTATGGCTTTTTAACCACTATTGCAATGTCTCTTATGAAACTGACACCAATATTATTTCTTTATTTATGCGGAATATTATGTATCCATAAATAATTTTTTGAAATGACTAATATATATTCTCTCTTCCCTCACTCTAGAGCCGCCTCTATTGACTTCTTAGAAAACACCTGACCTCCATGACTTACCTTGCACCCTGGATCTCTCAATATAACTACGGATATATTATTCACTCCTCTCACTTTTCTATTCACTACTGTCACTTTTCGCAATGTTAGACATCGGAGGAGCTACAGTGGCACGCACAAAAACAATGGTGGAATGCATAATTGAACTTGTCTTGCAACGCACGGCCATTTTTTTCTGGTGACATCACATCCGGACCTTTTTTCTGGATGCTGATTCGCTGATTGGCCACAACTAGGGATTAGCACAGGCACACACTGACGACAAGCGGTGGATGCCGCATCCAGTGGGGCACTCTACCAGATGTGATACCAGGTTGGTTCTATCTCCCCTTACTCTAGAATCTTTTACATTTTTTACATTTTCTTAGTTCTCATTTATGCCACTTCCTCCTAGATCCGTAGATATCCATATACCACTAACGGTATTACAGCATATGAACCCATCTGTAACACTATTCGGGTAGGCAGATTTTTGAGCTATTATGTTACAATACATTTAGGCTCTTAGCCCTAAAAGACAATAACTTTATATACAGATCTCCATGACGTTTGATACAAGGAGTTAGTGTCCAGATGACATCACCCATTCAGTGAACTGGTATGTGTGTTAACCCCTTTATTCCCTCATTTGAATTTTTTTCACAGCAACTCTTTTCTAATTTTCCCAATATTCTCATTTAATTGGGCTACATTATACCAATACTTGCTCAACAGTCTAATCACAGGGTGTCCGCTGTATACTTACCCATGGGGATATATGGCCTCATATCTTTCAACTATTATGCTTATTTCTATTATCAATTTATTAGATTGGACCAGGTTGTCACTGGATCTCGTGTACCTACTATATTGCTACATTGACCATGCTTACTATTTGTATGTACTTTTGTTATTATTGTGTCTTGCTTTTTGCAATTTATTTCTTTATTAATTGTAGTAACTCATGAAGGTCAATACTGACCGAAACGTTTTTCTGTTCACTATATTTTTTGGAAGAAATTAAAATTAATCTTTACTTCTATTAAGTTGAGTGCCGAATTTCATATGTATATACATTAATGGAGACAGGACAGGCTATAAATGTATGATTGATGGTGGTCCGACTGCTGGGACTCATTGATCCAGAGAAGGAGGGTCCTTTCATTCTCCATATAAATGGAGCAGTAGTGTACATGCATGACTAATGCCCATTACTTTTGATATTTTTTAGGTTATGATAGCGACTCTGTGCTTATGTAACCACTGCTTTTATAAAAAAGGGAATGGCATGGTAGTCCTGCACATGCACTACTGCTCCATTCATCCAGAACATACTAGACCCCCATTTTTGTGATTGATGAAGTTCTCCAAAGCCCGAAATACTCTGATCATACAATTTTCATCTATCCTGTGGGTATATGATGAATGTGGTTGGGATAAACTCATTAAAGGTTTTTTTTTCCACATTAAAATGTATAATTTGTCCAATGATTAAGTTATATTTGTCAGCTAAGTTGGAGACCCACAAATGAAATGCCCACTGATCTGTGGGTTGCAAGTCCCCCTATTTCACCTACCAGGTATTATCTGTGGTGAATAGGACTTTGAATCCAGCATGTTTGCTGCCCCTCCATGCAACCCTAAAACTAATACATCGTAGATCGTTCTTGGCCAAAGTCTTGACTCCCCCCCATAAACAGGAATGCTCAATTGGCTCGTTCCTTTGTTCTCTATGACAGAATTAACACTAGTGTCTTATCAAGGATTGACCTGTTGAATTCCAACCACTCGATCTTATGTCCCCCAATATAATCTGTTGGGGGATAGTTGGGAGGTCGCCATTCATGTTAGATGAGCTACTTCACTGATCTTGCCAAAATCGGCATGTTTGACCAACTTTTGTATATGGAGGCCTTCAAATGAGTGGATTTGTTTGTGAAGCGGAAAGAAAAACTTGAGATCAATGGTAAGCTCCTCAGAAAATTTTTTGCCAATTCTGCTTTAGATACAGAGCAAAGATGTCTTCTGCCTATGTACACTTCAAAACATAGTAATAGCTTAATTGGCTTCCTATGGAATTCTCCCTGGTGTATGTACGTAAGCCTGAAATGGACGGATTAGAACTTGAGCCCTATTGGGGCTGGAACTGATGTAAGTGATCATACTGTGAGTCCAGCCCTGCAGAGTTTAGCCAGATGACTTTACATAAAAAAGAGAATAGGGATTAATCTTATTGGGGTCAAAAGTATTGGTATTATAATATGTTTACATAGTTTATGACTGACTATACGTCTAATGTCTTCATAGGGCCCCATATACCTGGTGTATACCATTTGTTTGTGGATTGGCGTCAGCATGCCTCATTTTCAAGCATTAAATTAAGTTATAAGAGATTTTCCCTCGTATATGAGCTGAATGCAATGTGAACAGAGCCAATAGTATAGGAATTAGTGCCGGGATATGAAAGAACTGGATGCACTGATGTGCTAAATTATATGATCGCATAAACGGATCATACAACCACATATTAAATAGGGAAATCTTGCATGATGGATATTTATTATTATATGCTGGTTTTTAAATAAGCAAAATACTTTTATTAAAATTAATTGCTTATGCAGATATCTTGCATGAGACAGAAAATGCATGTTGTGCCATCAGTATCTAGTGCTAGCCCATCTCTAGTGAGAGTGACCGTCGCTTGTCAAATTACAGAGAGAAACTCTTTGACCGTGTTTCCAGTTATCAAACGGGACCTATTTTAGGTTTATGGACCCCTTGAATTACTTAACCCTGCTGTTCTGTTTGGGACATAGTGACGCCGTAGAGAATTTGTGTGGCCCTGTAGATATTTTTCTGTAAGTTTCTAAAACTTGAGGTTACTTGACTTTTCCTCATTTGGGGGCACTTATCTATGAGTATTTTTTTTTTTTTTTGTGTTTACTTTTTGCTACATGCCTATTTGTACACTTGTCGTGTTCGGGTTATAGTGACCCGACATCATTTTTTACAGCTGTGAGGCCATAATTTCAGTGAAATAAAGGAGTTATAACCTCCGTTGGGTCTATTTATTGCATCTACTATTGTATATCAATTTAGTTATTTCCTAAATTATTTCAATGGGGTCGTACACGCGCTCTGCCGGGTGTATGCATTGAGATCTGCGCACCGTAAAAATGGCTTTATATTGATTATTTTTGGTGCGCAGTCTATACTAAAATGTAGAGCGCATCCAGAGAGATCACTAGGTGTGCACTACACATGTATATTCTGCGCAGAATGGACTGCGCAGAACGCGCTGTGTAAGGCTAGTTTCACATTAGCGTTTTTTTGCGCAGCGCATCGTGCGCATAAAAAACGCAAAGAAAAACGCAAAACAAATGTGCGTTTTTTTTTCTTCATGCGCACGCTGATGCGTCAAAATAACGCAGTGTTACTTGCGTTTTACATGCGTTTTTGCATGCGGTTGCGTTTTTTATGCGCATGCGTTTTTAGGTGTGACATTTCACAATAGCAAAATCTTTGACCACCAATGGGTCACCAGTGGGCGTGTTTCATTGGAATGTTTTATAGACCCTGTACTGCTGAATTCATCAGATTTTGCTGCTGTTTCCGGTGTCAAGATGGACTTGCGTCTGGATAATTTCCGCTTCAAGCTGGATCTTGACATTGCGCTGTCTCAGGCGTATGTCTTTTGTTGCCAGCAAGAAAGGGAGAGGGAGAGACAGCAGAGACGGCAGCGGCGTAGGTTTTGGAGGCATCCAATCATCGAACTCCGGCCAAGCCGTGGAGCATATCACACGCTGTACAGCGAGCTACAGGAAAACCCGGAGAAATTTGCTGACTATACACGGATGTCCCAGGAAAGCTTCCTTGACTTGCTGGGTATGGTTGAAGGAAACATCCGGAGAAGGGACACTCAGCTCCGGCGTGCCATTCCTCCCGAAGAAAGGCTCCTTGTCACCTTACGGTATGTATGTTGTTATGTTTGCATAATTTTTTTGGCTTTTTATTTTTTTTTTTTTTTGGTCCAAAAAATTAGGTTTTTTTTGGCTATTGATTTTTAACATTATTTTTGTGAAATTGCTTTTTTGCATAATGGTTTTTCTTCTGGCATGTACTAATCCCAAGCCTTTATAAAATGTTTTTTTGCTATGTTGTATTAAAAAAACATGCAAAATAGTTAGGCCATGTAATTTTTTATTTTCAGTGTTTTTAGTAATACCCAAGACAGAAATATAATTATTTTTTCTTTTTATGTTTGGCAGGTTCCTGGCAACTGGAGAGAGTCTTTCATCCCTGCATTTCCAGTACCGGCTGGGAATCTCTACTTTATCTGGGATTGTTGCCGACACCTGCAGGGCTCTGTGGGATGTTCTGTGTCCGGAGTTTCTGCCATTGCCCACTGCCGAAAAGTGGCTTCAAATATCGGAGAAATTCTGGGCAGTCTGCAATTTCCCGAACTGCCTAGGAGCGGTGGACGGGAAGCACATCCGCATCACAAAACCCGCAAGAAGTGGCTCCGAGTACTACAACTACAAGAAGTACTTTTCAACAGTCCTAATGGCCATTGCGGATGCAGACTGCCGGTTTGTGGCGGTGGACATAGGGGCATTCGGACGGGGCAACGATTCACAGACTTTTAAGAACTCTGATATGGGCTGGAGGTTGTACGGCAACCATTTCAATTTTCCACTGGCACGGCCTCTTCCCCAAACCCAAACTCCACCACTGCCATTTGTAGTGGTTGGGGATGAGGCATTTCAGATGTGCCCAAACCTGCTGAAGCCGTACTCCAGCCGTGACTTGGACCACCGCAAGAAAATTTTCAACTACAGGCTTACGAGGGCTCGCAGGACTGTAGAGTGCGCCTTTGGCATTCTAGTGTCCAGATGGCGAATTCTCAGCACCGCCATCAATCTCAAAATGGAAACAGTTGATGAGGTCGTGAAGGCATGCGTGGTTCTCCACAATTTTGTTATGGCAAAGGAGCGGCCGAACTTTGACATGGATGAGCCTGCTGCCAACCCTTTGCCAGATTTTACTCAGCACCCTCTTCGGTCCTCAGTCGAAGTTGCCCAAATGAGGGACCAATTTGCGGACTACTTTTTATCCGATGTTGGTCGTGTAGCATGGCAGGATCAAATGGTTTAATAGTTTTGTTGTTTGTTAAAAATAAAATACATGGTCTTTTATACCTGTACCCAGTGTACTGTGTCTTAATAAACTCCACTACTCATCTGCCCAGGTTAAATTGAAGAAAGGGAAACCACCATAAAAAAAAAAAATATATAAATATATATATATATATTTATATATATATATATATATATATATATATATATAAATATATATAAATATATATATATATATATATATTTATATATATATATATATATATATAAATACATATATATATAAATATATATATATATATATAAATATATATATATATAAATATATATATAAATATATTTATATATATAAATATATATATATATATAAATATATTTATATATATATAAATATATATATATAAATATATTTATATATATATAAATATATATATATATATATATATATATATATATATATATATATATAAATATATATATATATATATATATTTATATAAATATATATCTATATAAATATATATATATAAATATATATTATATATTTATATATTTATATATATATATTTATATATATATATATTTATATATATATATTTATATATATATATATATATATATTTATATATATATATATATATATATTTATTTTTATATATATATATATATATATATATATATATATATATAAATTTTTTTTTTTTTTGGTGGTTTCCCTTTCTTTACTTTCTACCGGATGGTCAGCCATCCAACTCTGAAAGGGATACTATATTTCATTTTTGTTTTATTTATATATATATATATATATATATATATATATATATATAAAAAAAAAGAAATATAGTATCCCTTTCAGAGTTGGATGGCTGACCATCCGGTGTAAAGTAAAGAAAAACAAACCATAGTGTAGGGCGCAGTGTGTGCAGGCGGCGAAAGACACAATAACCAAACATTATTTTGAAAAAAAAATATAACATTTATTTAAATTATTTTTTAGTTTCTGGAAACTGGGGGGTGTGGAGGGATGAGGAACGGCTTTGGGTGGAGTAAGGGGTTCTAGGGGAAGGAGGAACCAAAGAAGTGGGGGAAGGGAGCTGAGGCAAGGAAAGTTGTGAAGTGGGAGGTGAGGGAGGAGGGAGGGTAAGAGTCCTCCTCTTTGTTTTTTTAGGACGGTGGCCCGTCGTCTTCCTGCTGTCCTCGCTTGAGCCTGAGGACTGGCTAGACCCCGGGGACCGCCTTGAGCCTCTGGACCGCCTTGAGCCTCTGGACTGCCTTGAGCCTCTGGAACGCCTGGAGGCTGGGGACTGGCTGGAGCTGGGGGACCGCCTGGCACTTGTTGACCGCCTGCCAGGATCTTGTTCCAGCTGTGGCATGCTGGAGGTGGTGGATGTCCTGGCAGGGGCCGTAAATATTGAATGCGGGTCCCCCAGCTGATGCTGCTCCGAGGTGGTGGTGGTGGTGGTGGTGGTGGCGGTCCATGCAGGCGTGGTGGCTGTGGCGGTCCATACCGGGGTGGTCCTCCCGCTGGTGGTGGTGGTTGCGGCGCTCAAGGCAGGGGTGGTGACGACGGGCCATCCAGTGGTGGTGGCGGCAGCAGTGGTGGGCCAGGCAGGAGCAGCGCTTGGCATGGTGTTGGCGGGTAAGTGTCCAGCTGCACTCGGACTTGGGGCGGTATATTGGTGTCCGGCGAGGCTTGGAAGTGTGGTGGCTGTGCAGTGATATGCAGCAGAAGTAGGTAATGCTGTAAAACGAGTCAGTGGTGGCACCGGTGGAAATGCCACCACTGACTGCTGCATAATCCTACTCTGCTGCATAGCCTGCATAAAAGCATTGTTGCAGGCCTGCATGACAGTCAACTGGAGGTCAGGGGTAAGGTGTTCCGCCGTGTCCCGAGCTATTTGGGTATAAAAATGATGCGCTGGTCTGGCGAGGTCGACTTCCAGGCGCTCAAGGCGACCCTCGATAGACTTGTAGCGTTGGTCCAAAAGGAGGAAACCACTCTCAAGTCTATCGGAGAGTGCCTTGAGGCTACTCTGAAAGACCGAGCTCAATTCAACGAACTCGGGCATGAGAGGCCTGTCCAAGGTCCTCTGCCGCTGCTGGCGGGAAGTGCCCGCAAAACCAGTGGCAGAGACCTGGGACAGGGGAACACCTGAGCGACCAGCTTCCTGGTCTCCAGATGACTGTGGTGCAGACCTGCAAGGTGCTTCCTCGCTGATGGATGGCTGGGAGGGGTCCGGGGCAGCTTGATGAAGGACCGCTTCGGGACCAGGTTGCAGGGTGCTGCTCCAGGTGCTGTGAAAAGAAAAGAAAGAAATTACTACCATAAATTAACAATCGCCAACTCCTGTGGAATAGAAAAGCACAGAATAAAACACAATACAACTAGAAAATACTTACGTTCGGGAGGCAAGGACCGGTCTTAAAAATGCCAAGGCACGATGGTATCGGTACTTCGTGCCGGTCCTTGCCGCAGCACCACTGCGAACCTTATTCTCCTGACGGATATCCCTGTTGAAGCGGTCCTTCATCGAGCGCCAACGGGTTCTGACTTTGTTCACTGTGATGGAAAAAAAAAAAAAAGAAAAAAAGTAAGACTATGCACTGGAGGCTGTGATCATCCAACTGTGTGTGATGATAGAAACTCCATGGAGTTAATAGCATCACACACAGTTGGGTGATCCCGGCCAAGATCACTGCTGCATCACACTGCATTTAAATACTTACGAAAATCCTTGCGGACCCGGGGAGAGGCATTGTCCCAGCCATCCATCAGCGATGCGGCCACCTCGTTCCAGAGCCGCCGGATCACCACGTTGTCCGAGTGCAGTTGGTGACGGGTGTCCCACAACGGGACTCGCTCCTGGACTAGACGGATGAGCTCGTCGTTGTCCAGGGCGAGGTCCTCCTCCCGCTGTGGAGCCTAGAAAAGAAAGACAAACATTAATCTTTGAAAGATTTAAAAAAAAAAAATATCGATAACTAGCTGAAGAGCCCGGCGCTGCCCGGGCATAGTAACTAACTGTGGTTAGTTATATAAATTTAAAATTATCCTCCATCCCATAGTCCCGTGCCCATATTCCATCATACATATCCTCCATCCCATAGTCCTGTACCCATCATACATATTCGCCATCCCATATGCCTGTGCCCATATACCCATCATACATATTCGCCATCCCATAGTCCCGTGCCCATATACCATCATACATATCCTCCATCCCATGCCCATATACCCATCATATATATCCTCCATCCCATAGTCCCGTGCCCATATTCCATCATACATATCCTCCATCCCATAGTCCTGTACCCATCATACATATTCGCCATCCCATATGCCTGTGCCCATATACCCATCATACATATTCGCCATCCCATAGTCCCGTGCCCATATACCATCATACATATCCTCCATCCCATGCCCATATACCCATCATATATATCCTCCATCCCATAGTCCCGTGCCCATATTCCATCATACATATCCTCCATCCCATAGTCCTGTGCCCATATACCCATCATACATATTCGCCATCTCATATGCCTGTGCCCATATACACATGATACATGTTCGCCATCCCATAGTCCCGTGCCCATATACCATCATACATATCCTCTATCCCATGCCCATATACCCATCATATATATCCTCCATCCCATAGTCCCGTGCCCATATACCCAAACAAACAAACATACACACACACACACACAAACACACACACACACACACACATACACACTTTGAGCCCTAGATAAACAATCCATGAAAAAATTATTTGTTTTAAATGGAAATAAATGGAAAAAAACAACAAACATCGAAAAAAACAACCATGAAAATTTAAAAAAAAAAAATTAAAAAATACCAAAAAAAAAAAAAAAAAAAAAACCAGACTAGAAAATAAGTAAAAAAAAAAAAAAAAAACAGTCCGTCTGTACTTACATCACGTCTACCCGCCCGCACTTGGCCTTGCTGCTCCTGCCGTTCCTCCGGTGGTGGTGGCGTGATGGAGGATGAGCTCTGAAAATTAAACCAAAAAAATTAATCACATGTGTTTATTTTTTCAAATCCATACGGAAGCATAGTACTCACTTCTTCTGCCTCTTGCCCTGTCCCGGGGACATATTCTTCACCAGATGAAGACATGCTGCAATAAAAAAAAAAAGAGACATAAGTACATAGAAATGTATTGAAATTTCAGCCAGACATTAGGTTTTTCATACTTACATTGGTGCAGCTTGTGCTGTGTGTCCACTAGTGAGCAATCCTTAAAGTATTGTGGAATCCCAGTGCCCACACCATTTTATCACCTTGGTTCAATTTTTTTTTTTTACTGTCTAGACCAAATTTCAGTCATGTTTATGTAAAAAACGCATGCGCATAAAAACGCAAGACCATGCGCAAGTATTGCGCTCCCATAGGCTCCAATGTGGTGTTTTTGCGCATTCCGTGCGCATTCCGTGCGCATGTGTTGTTTTAACGAGACAGGGCGGAACCAAAAATGCAACATGTTGCGTCTGACGCGCCTGGCGCAAAAGACAAAAAAACGCATGCGCACGAAAGCGCAAATATGCGCAAGACCATGCGCACATCATGTAAAATATAGGTGCGCAGTGCGCATGCGCACTGGTGCGCCCGATGCGCTGCGCACAAAAGCGCTAATGTGAAACCAGCCTAAGAGGGCCTTATTTTGTAAAGCTGAGCTCTAAAGGCCTCAAAATGTCACATGTGATAATTTTTTTACTTCCTACCAACTAGGGCAAATGTTACAAAAGCGACAACTTACCATGTTGGGTACGATCCGAAAAAACAAGCCTGAACTACCGCAAGGTATCTTGAGTAAAAGAAATGTACATAGTTCCATGTTCTACTTTACTGCAAATACAACAATTGTTGCGTATGTTCCAAAAAAAAAATAAACAAGTAATGCTAATGAGTATGAACCACCATGATAATGCAGTAAGTACCCGGGAAGATAAAAAACCTAACATGATCTTGGACTCTAATGCAACCAAAGGTGGTGTAGACACATTAGATCAGCTCATTAGGACATATACCTGCAAAAGAATAACAAATCGGTGGCCTATGATTCTGTTTTACAACATTCTGGATTTGTCGGCATACATTGCTTTTGTGTTGTGGAGGGAAATCAACCCGAATTGGAATACAAACAAACTCCATAAACGAAGACTCTTTATAGAAGAACTTGGAAAATCACTGGTTAGGCCGTATATTGAAGAAAGAAAGGTAACACCCAGAACGGAAGGAGCAGCAGGCCTTGTACAGAGCATCCAGCAACATGCTCAGGAAAGTGAAACCATGACCTCCACAAGAACTTCTACCCCCATGGCCTCTACCAGCGGTGCTTCAAGAATAAAAAGAAAACGGTGCAGCTATTGCCCTTATTCTTGTGATAATAAAACAAGTATTACATGTTCTGGATGCAAAAAATTCTTATGCAAAGCCCATGTTTATTGTTCTTCATGCAAGAATACATAGAGTAATATTACCATGTAAATATGTTCAAATTGAAGTGTTTATTATCTTTAATTTTTTTTCACAAAATGTCTGATCTGCTTGTTTTGGTTTGGTTTCTTTGCCACATATGTGTAGTTTGCTATTTTTCGTTTTGCTTATTAAGTTTTTTCTGAATAAAAAAAAAAAAATAAAGATTTCAATTTCATTTTTCTTTTTTTATTTCCAAACATGTTCCCATACAGTCTAGTAAGCAAAAGGTATAAAAATAATTGAGTTAGAGTATCTAAAATCAAGATTTAATAAACCGGGTCATAGTGACCCAGGAGCAATACAAGTGTATAGTACATGGGAACAGAACAGCAGGGTTAAAGAATATTTTCATGCAAGAGAAAATCAGACTGATGCGTCTCATCCTATTTTTAATGTACATGAATAATTTAAAAAATATTTCTCCACCTTCTTCATTCTGACAGTCCATGAAAATCAGACTGCAATTGAAAGTCATTCGAGTGCACTCTGATTATTTCACGGACCGATTGACTTGCATTGCGGAGTTTGGTCCGACTTTCAGATCAAAATTGGACATGTCTCCGATTATTTTCCATGGACCACTTGGTTGGAGAAAAAAAATCGGACATGTAAATGGCCCCATAGACTACAAGTGGTATCCGTGAAAACCATGAATATTACTCGTATGCAAAAATTGGATGTCTGAATGAGGCTAAGGCTAGAGCTACACGGTTGCTTGGCTATAGTTCACACTATGCTGCTGCCACGTCGGCCCAGAATACAGGTTAATAGGTTAGCATTGCGAACCCATTGGTACCATGACTAGCTAGTTGAAAAAAGTCAGAACCAGTTGGATTTTATTTAGGACTTGTTTCTCATAGTATCTTGCAGGTTGTAAAGTGTCCTAATTAAATAGCCTAATGCTGTAACTTATCGGAGGCACAAAGGGATCGTTGGCTGAGTGATCAAAGTTGTGGTCAAAATCGCTGTTTAGTCCTAGCCTAAAGGGGTTTTCCAATTTTGTTAATTTCTGGCCTATCCAAAGGATAGGCCATAAATTTATGATAGCTTCGGGTCCCACTAATAACACAACTATCTTTGGAAACTTGGCCCCATTATGTACTACGTTCAGTGGCGAGGTGTTCAGAATTCCCATACATGTCCATGCGTAATTGACCACCTCTCCACTGACTGTGGTGCCAGAAAGAGTCCCATTCTTAAAATAGGAGGTCCTATTGATGGGATCAACATTTTCATTACTATGCATTTACAGCCTATCCTGGTGATCTGCCATAAAGGTATATTATGGGACTACCCTTCACTAGAGTTGAGCGAAACGGGTTGGTCAAATTCAAAAATAGCCGACTTTAGCTAAAGTCGGGTTTCGCCGATCGAAACCCGGCCATAGCGTGAGGTCGGTCATGAGGTCGCCGATCAGAGCGCCAAAGTCGTGTTTCAAATAATGCTTCCAGCGCCTTTTCTCAGCCAATGAAGGTGGATGCGCACTGTGGGCAACGCGATGATATGGGCAGCGGCCACCACCATCTTAGAGAAGGGCATTGAAGCGATTGGCTGGCTTTGTGTGGCATCACAGTGGGTATAAAAGGCTGTGACCGCCATCTTACTTCTGCCAATCTTAGAATAGGGAGCGGTGCTGCTGCTGATTCTGAACAGGGAGAGCGTTAGGCAGGGAAGAAGAAAAAAAAACTGCTTCTGCTGATAGCGCTTTTCACTGTACAGTTAGTGTGCAGTGAAAGGGGAGGATTTTTGTTGTGTGCAGCAGCGCTGGTGGTGATTAGGCTACCTTTTAAGGCTACCTGCTAGCTGCATTGCTGTGTGCACACTGCTGTTCAAACTGCTTTTTTCAAAGGACTCCAACTTTTATTATTTTGTCCTGGTGAGTTACTGAGCATTCATTTTTTCACACACCGTATAGCGGTGTACGCTCCTCACACACTACCGTGTACCGTCTGGTATCATGGACAAATAGAAGCTATCTGGGTGTGACTCTGGAAGAAAAAGCCAAGGAGTTTTTCCGTTTTTCCAGACCAACATCTTAGAGTGCTGTCCGCTTTTCAAACAGTTTTCTATATCTGCTGTTTGATTATGGTCAAAACTAGACAGAGACAGCATGTGTCAGTCCGTATACAAATAGACGGAGATTGACAATTTTCCATACAGACACCGTATAGAGCTGTCCGATTCTCAAACAGTATTGTATATCTGCCGCTCGCATTACAGTCACATCGATACAGAGTCAGCGTGTGTGTGACACTCCGTAAATACATATATGGAGATTGTTAGTTACACAAAAACGTATACAGCTGTACACTTCGATACAGTTCCGTATATCTGCTGGTTGGATTACGGTCCAATACATACTGTGAGAGCGTCTGTGACTAACAAAATTTATACGTAGATTTAATTTTTTTATTACACCTTACACAGCTGGATACTCCTCATACAGTACCATCTCTCTGCTGGTATTTTTGGTACATTTTCCCAAACATGAGGAAGTATGGTGGAAGAGTCCGCGGACATGGGCAGGGGGGCGCAGCTGGTACTGATGGTGGTGGTGTATTGGCTGGTTCTGGCAAAAGCACAATAGCAGCTAAGGGTGTTGAGCCTGCGCCATCATCTGGCCCAAGAAGGCCTGTAAGGTTGCCTTTTCTTGGAGTAGGAAAACCGCTTTTAAAGCCGGAGCATCAGGAACAGGTTTTGGTGAACATTGCCGAAACAGCCACCAGCTCTTATGCCTACTCTTCTGAACGTTCGAAACCTGCAGGGTTCTGGTCAGGAAAAACACCTTTTCTTGTGTCCTTCATCCCCACCAAAAGTAAAGGATGCGGCAGCCCACACTTCAGAATACTCTATGGAGCTCTTTCCACATACCATGCCTGGGTTATCCAGTCAAATCCAGAATTCCCCAGTCCAAGATGAATCTGACATGGAGTGCACTGATGCACAGCCACTGCTAGATTTATCTGCTGGTACATTCACTCAGAGCACTACATTGTCCTTGCAGTGTACTGTGTTAGAATCTGACCCTGATGAAACTCAGGTGCCCCTTCCCGCATACTATACCACCTTACACGGTGACACAGAGGAAGGTAAAGAGGAAGGTGCAGTTGACTTTGAAGAGGAGGTGATGGATGACCCAGTTCTTGACCCGGATTGGCATCCATTGGAGGAGGTGGGTGGCGCTGGCAATAGTTCAAATAAGGAGAAGGATCCGCAGCAGGCATTGACATCGCAGCAGCGGTTATCTGCCAGGCCCATAGCTGTCCAAAAACGTGGAGCAAAAACTAAAAGAGTTGCAGGACAGCTTGGCCAGACGGTCAACTTAGCACAGCGTGCAAGGCCAGAAAACGTATACCATAGTAGGAAGAGTGCAGTGTGGCACTTCTTTATCCAAAATCCTACTGATGAGGCATAGATTACCTGTAAGAAGTGCGGAAGGACCTTTAGCCGAGGTTAATAACTCAGAAATTTGAATACCAGTTGCATGCTTAGACATTTAATCAACATGCACTTGCAAGCGTGGACGGACTACAAAACCTCAGGTACCACATGTGCACCTGCTCTGACTGAAGGTAGCCAGCAACGCTCCATTGCTTCCCCCAATGTAAGACCACTGCCACCGTTAAGCACACCACCAGCACTAAATGTGGAGGTGTCGTTGCAAGGCCAAAGCACTCAGGGAATCACAATGGTTTTGCAAAACAACACTGAATCTAGGCCATGACCACCAATACCATCACCAACCCCCTCTCACTCCGTCCAATCCACCGCTACTTCCCCCATATGCAGCTCTCCAGTCCAGCTCACCCTACCAGACACTCTGAGTAGGACAAGAAAGTACTCATCCTCTCATCCGCGTACACTTTGTTTGAACACCTACTTTGCCAAACTAATCTCATTAGAGATGAAGCCCTACCGTTTGGTTGAAAGCGAAGCTTTCCACGACCTCATGGCCTACGCTGTCCCACGCTATGACCTTCCCAGTCTGCACTTCTTTTCTCAAAAAGCCATCCCTGCCCTCCACCGGCATGTGAAAGACCTCATTGCTCATGCACTAAAACAGTCAGTGAGTGGAAAGGTGCACCTCACAACAGATGCATGGACCAGTAGGCATGGCCAGGGCCGTTACGTGTCCATCACTGCGCACTGGGTTAATGTGGTGGATGCAGGCTCCATTGAGGACAGTGGCGGTGGAACAGTGCTGCCTAGCCCACAGTATAGGAAACAGTTGGCTGTAAGCTTTTGATCCTCCTCTATCAGCGAAAGCTCGTCCACAGAGCGCAGTCGCACAAGTACTCCATCCGCAGCTGGCAGTGTTGCACACGAGGTGTCCCACTATCGAACAACTAGTGGTAAGCGTCAGCAGGCTGTATTAAAGATGATGTCTTTGGGCGACAACAGACACACCTCGGAGGTACTGGCCGACTACTTGCAGCGACAAACTGAGTCATGGCTGGGCAGTCTACATTTTGAGCCAGGCAAGGTAGTCAGTGATAACCGCCGTAATTTTGTGGCAGCCATAGCCCATGCAAAACTCACACACATACCTTGCCTGGCTTACACTTTGAACCTGGTGGTGCAGTGCTTCCTTAATAATTATCCGGAGTTAACATCCCTGCTCCATAAGGTGCGAAGACTATGCTCGCACATCCGTCGCTCAAACGTCCACTCCACTCGTATGCAGAAGCTGCAGCGATTGCTCCACCTCCCCAAGCACCGCCTAATCATAGACGCTGCAACAAGGTCGAACTCCACCCTGCACATGGTTGAGAGGCTGTGCGAACAGAGGCAGGCTGTAATGCATTTGTGGGAGCATACACGGGCAGGCAGTTTGAGGGAATACATGGAATTGTCGGGTGTGCAGTGGTCAAAGCTGAAAGACCTCTGTAAAGTCCTTTAATGTTTTGAGGAATGCACATGACTGGTAAGTGCAGGCGACGCCATCATAAGCATGAGCATCCCACTTATGCATCTGCTCATGCAAAGTTTGACGCACATTAAGGATCAGGCGTCTGCAGCGGAGGAGGAGGAGGGAAGCCTTGATGATAGTCAGCCATTGTATGGTCAGGGAACTGTCCTGGACGAGGTGGAGGAAGAATAGGAGGAGGAGGAGGATGAGGGGGATGATTATTTTGGGCAGGAGGATGCTTCTCAGGGGGCAAGAGAAAATGTTGGCGTTCCAAGGTCAGATACAGTGTTTGTGCGTGACTGTAGGGATGTGGATTTGCCAGAAAGTGCTCCTCCACCCACCACTGGCAGTGCATCATTGACACCTGGAACATTGGCCCACAAGTGCGATTATGCCTTGCGGATCCTAAAAAGGGACCCCCACATTGCCAGAATGATGAGGGATGACGGCTATTGGCTAGCCAGCATCCTCGATCCACGCTACAAAGGCAAATTACACAACATCATGCCACAGGAGAACCCAGAGATAATATTGGCAAACAAACAAGCAACTCTGGTAAACAGTTTGTTTGAGGCTTTCCCAGCACACAGCAGCTGTGCTGGCTCTCCCATGAGCTGTAGTGGGCACAATGGAAGAGGTGTTCGTGTTGCACACAGCCGAAGTGGCATTGGAGACAGGGGTTTAATGACCATGTTGTGGAATGATTTCTCAAGTACCGCTCACACGACTGCTAATACTGCATCGATTAAAAGTGACAGGAGACAGCAGTTGTCAACTATGGTTACAAACTACTTCTCCTTCCATATCGATGTTCTCCCTCACAGGTCATTCCCCTTTGACTATTGTGCCTCTAAACTGGACGCTTGGCCTGAGTTGGCACAATATGCCTTACAGGAGCGCGCTTGTCCTGCTGCTAGTGTGTTATCTGAAAGAGTCTTCAGTGCTGCTGGATCAATCCTGACAGAAAAAAGGACCCGTCTGTCTACCCAAAATGTTGATGATCTAACCTTCATTAAAATGAACCATTCATGGGTTTCAAAGGATTTTGTCCCACCTTCCCCTGATGACACATAGGGTGACAGAAAAATGGCTTGCTTTGGTCCACCTCTTCCTGGGACTTCACCTATTTCGCCTTTTGCATCAGCTGAATGTCCAACATCAACATATGCCACTTTCTAAAACTCCCTAAGTGGGCTGCCCACCCCACCCAATGGCTCGGATCAACACCTGGCGCTCCCGGGCAAGTGCCATTGCTCTGAACAGGCGGATAGGCCCACAGATGGCCGATGGCACTGGCACAGGGCCCCTCATAGTACAATACAGTGTCTCTGACGGTGGGGGGGCCCACTCACCGTCAGACACACCAGCGTACTATGAGGGGCCCTGTGCCAGTACCGTCGACCACGAGTGTGCCCCCCCTGCTTGGTCATGGCCACAGCACTTGCAAGTTGCAATACTTACCTCTCCCTGCTCCACCGCTGTGTAGTCTGGGCAGTTAAATCCTTCACAGGGACGGCCACTAGAAATTTGGTTTATTGATCGATGATGGGTAAGATGTAGCTATGGCCTTTCCTGCTGGCCTCTACCTTCAGATGATCAATGGCTACCATTTGTAATGGACGTCAACTTACAAGCGGATGCAGTGGTGCTTTATGATCACCTTTCAGAGTTGTGATAGTCACAGACGTGTGACATTCCTGCCACCATTTTTCAATGTCTCCTCTCATGCCAATCCAATAGAATCGCCTACGGTCTGTGGCTTCTGTCTTTTGCACTCTAAAATGACCAGACACATCATGATAGGCAGTGAGGACATTGTCTACATCTCTCCCTGTGATCACAGTTTGATGGAGACGAGTAACGGTGATGTGATCCACGCTCCTGCGATAAAACAATCCTTTCTTCACAAAGAACCGTTTTCGCTGTCTCCACAAACACAGTAATTGAGGGTCTGCATCGCCTCTGCAACATGTACCGGGATTTTTTCCCAAGATGAGTAATTTCCAAATTTCTACTAACATTCGACTTTCCGTCTGTACTTTTATCCATGTAGTTTCCAGTAGCGGAGAGTCTGGAATATATACGAAGATTTAAAAGTACCACAACACCTTATACTTTTGTACGCTTCGACTACCTTTCCCTTTTTCTACTTGTTAAATTCTGGTGTAATACATACTGAGCCTATGAGTGTCTGTGTCTGACTCCGGAAGTATAGACGGAAATTTAAAATTACCCCAAGACTGGATACACCTGGTATGTGCTGATACAGTACCTTTGTTCAAAATTTTGTATTACGGTATCATCCATTGTGAGTGAGCGTGTGTGGTTTACGCCTTCTATATATACAGTGAATCGGAGACACCAATTTTTACCCTATACTCGATACAGCTTGTATCTTGTTATACAGTACCTTTGTTCGACATTTAGTATTACGGTCAAATCCATACTGAGTAAGCGTCTGAGACTGACAACGGGACTATGTATACAGAGATTTCTATTGTACCCTATAATATATATACTTGCTATCCAGTACCTTTTTTCAACATTTTTTATTATGGTCAAACCCAGACTGAGTGAGCGTCTGAGGGTGACTGTGGAAATATATACCGAGATTTCAAATTTGGCCAACACTGTATACAGCTGTATGCTTGTGTTACATTACCCATTTACAGCTTTTCATATTCTTGTGTAATCCATACTGGGCCTGAGAGCATTTGTGTCTGCCTCCTGAAATGTATACGGAGATTCAGAATGTTTACACTATACTATATATACCTTGCATCTGGTGATACTGTACCCTTTTTCACCTTTTTACTTTATTGGGTAATACATACTGAGCCTGTGAGCATCTGTGTAAGACTCATGAAATATATACGGAGATTTACTGTTATCCCTAGACTGTATAGAGCTGTACGCTTCTGATACAGTACCATATATCTGCTGGTATTTTGGGTCTATTTTCTAAAACATGAGGAAGTATGGTGGAAGAGGACACGGACATGAGTGTGGGGGGCCACCTGGTGCTGATGGTGGTGGTGGTGCATCTGTTGGTAGTGCCAAAAACACAATAGCAGCTAAGGCTGGAGGTGTTGAGCCATGGTGTAGCTCTGGAAGGCCTGTAAGGCTCTGTTTTCTGGGAGTAGGTAGACTGCTTTTAAAGCCGGAGCATCAGGAACTGTTTTTGGCTTACATTCCTGAAACAGCCTCCAGCTCTATCGCCTCCTCTTCTGAAGTTTAAAAAAATGCAAGCACTGAGTCGTAAGCACGGGCTTCTGGTCAGGAGCAACCACTTTCCTTGTGCCCTCCACCCACACCAAAAGTGAAGGATGCGGCAGCACACACTTCAGATTACTCCATGGATCTCTTGTCACATACCATGCCTGGGTTAATTAAAAATGGGGCCCATTTATATACTGGAGCGTTCAAAATGGGGGACATCTGACACTGGAGCATCATCCATGAGGCCCATCATATACTGGAGCATTTTAAATGGGGCAGATCAGACACTGGAGCAGCATCTATGGGGCACATGATACACTGGAGCATTAGAAATGGGGCCCATTATATATGGAGCATTATTAGGGCCCATAAGACACTGGAGCATCATCTATGAGGCCCATCATATACTGGAGCATTCCAGATTGGGGACATCAGACACTGGAGCAGCATTTACGGGGCCCATTATACACTGGAGCATTAGAAATGGAGCCCATTATATGTGGAGCATTATTTGGGCCCATAACACACTGGAGCATCATCCATGGGGACCATCATATACTGTAGCATTATGTGGAGCTCATCATATACTGTATGGAACATTATATGTGGCCAACTATTCTGTATGGAGAAATATATTGGGCTCATTATTCTGTATGGCGCACAATGTGGTGGCCATAATACTGTATGGAGTAATATGCTGTCCTTTTTTTGAGCCATTGTACAATTTAAAATAGATCAGTCATGTCATGTAAGCAGTGAAGTATTTGTCATTGTACTATACCTATATTTCTGTCTGTACTATACCTACAGTATATCAGAGCATCATGAGTTGTGGTATGTAATAAAGGGGGGCACTGACACTCTTTGGCCCAGGGCACATGAAAACCTGGAGCCAGCCCTACCCCCCCACAACTTTAGCCAAACAACCCCCAGTTTTCAATGCGAAACTATTATTATGAAGTAGATTAAGTTTGACAAGCTTCAGTAATAAGAATTGATGGTTTTGGCATTGAAATGGACACTGTAGGTGTGTTTACTGTCCTCCACTCCCTGCCGACTTTGCTTCCCCATTGACCTGCATTGGGTTTCGTGTTTCAGTCGGCCTCCAACTTTTCCCTATACTCGGCCGATTTCGTTCAACCCGACTTTTGAGAAAGTCGGGTTTCATGAAACCTGACTCGACCATAAAAAAGGCAAAGTCGCTCATCTCTACCCTTCACTATAAGCTCGGAATACGAAAATCCAAAGGTTCTCTTTTCCTAAAAATGGAATGTATAAGAAAATCTGTGTAGTATTCATAGCTGTACATAAGGACAGTCATTTTTAATAAATAACTATTATATTATTACATAGGTTGAAAAAAGACCTAGGTCTATCAACCTTTCTCCACCAACTGTAAATTTTGTCACTTATTATTATTATTATCATCCGATGTTGATATAGGTTCCCTATCTATATTATTTTTCGTTTTTATCGTCTGGCTGATTCCATCTCCCTTCCCACCAAGAAGTATGTTTGCATATTTTTGCTCGTACTTAGGCATTTCTGGTGGTTGTGGTAGGAAAACCTGACATAACATCTTACGTTGTCTTGTGACTAAGTAGCAGCCTGTGAAGTGTCACTGCTACGTTTTAGCCTAATGCTACTTCTATCTTTTATCCTTTTTAATTAGAAGGCAAATTCTCAGACCGCCAGACCTAATCCTTACACAGTGGAACAAAGCTCCGCAATGTCTTTGAACAGTGTTCAACCGGGCAGCACAAACCCTACTAACTGCTTGCAATGGTGGAGGCCGTATGAGCCTCATCTCTTAACTATTCTCTTGCAGCTCCTCCTGATGCTCCCTGCCTTCAGAACCCTATCTGTTGTTCTTCAGCTTAGAATGGGAAGACAAAAGATGGAACAATGTGGGAAACCTAGAGGATTGGTTAGGTGGGATGCGGGGAGTTACTGATGGATAGGAGAAAGTAAATGAAGTTTCACAGTAATGGACACAGTGGGGAGAATTGGATCACCAGATTATGTCTTTAAGTTCAAGAAATTTCTTTATCCCTCACTAAATCTTTTCATGGACAATACAACTTTTAGGCAATTGTTGCATTTCCAATTACTACAGCAATGTTCAAATGAATACCAAGAACCTTACATGTATCAAAAACACATCTTTTCAATGGATACAATGGACGGTTTTTTCAAAAATTTTTTGTAAGCAATGTAATAACCAAAACATGAATCCCAAGGCTACTATGAAACGTAATAGATGACTAACAAAAATGAACTATGATACAATAAAAAAAGTTGAAACGGTTGATAAAAATTTAAAAGAAGGAAAATGTGGGCGATTAACTAGTGGAATGAGTAAAAAGGGGCTAAGGTTAGAAAAGCGACTTTGAAAGCTGTTGGATACTTCCTAGGTGGCTTAGCCTAAAGCGTAACAAAAATTTTTTTTGCTTCATAAATCAATAGTACACATGAAAATAAGAGACTTTTGCAATATATCTTATAAAAAATGGCTTCTTTCTCAGCCAAAATTGATCAGTAATTTTCAAAATTTTAAATTCTGGAGGTAAAATTTGTATTCAGTGAAGACAGACTTTCCCATTACTGAGATAGAAGATGGCAGCTGCTAGGAATACAATTATTTGTAGATGGCAAGAGGGAGGAGCTAAAAGCAGAGCTCCTCTCTCTTCCCCCCCTTCTGTCTTGATAGAATCTTATCAGTAACAGCTGCCATATTCTATCTCAGTAGTGGAAGAGTCTGTCTTCATCTAATACAGATTTTACCTCTAGAATTGAGAATTTTGATAATGACTGATCTGTTCTGGTGGAGAAAGAAGCACATTTTTCTGATAAGATATATTACAAAGATGCTTATTTTAATGTGTACTATTGATCTATGAATTAAAAATTAAAATGACTGTTATTCTTTAAGTTACCTGAGAAAAAAGTCAATGGACATTTTTGGGGTTCAAAAATTTTATGGAAAAATTATGTAAACCATTATATAAAATCACTGGATGCCATGACACTCTGTATATAATTCCAAAATATGCGTATACCAAGTCAAAAAAAGGAATGTTGACAAAAGTAAACAGTTGAGAAAGTCAAGATAAATTGAGGGAAGGGAAGAAAATCCCATGGCTAATACATTGTTTAAAAGATGCCAAAAACCAAAGATTTTAATACATGTATTTCCATGTATTGCATAAACCGAACAGAAAAATGAAAATTGACAAAATCAAAAAGTTGAAGAGGTTAAGAAATATGGAGAAGACTTTGGTGGCAGTTGGATTTCTTCGGAGAAACTTGGCTGTAGTTACCTACAGCTCAAAAATGGCCTTTGACCATCAGTGATCAATGGGCCCAAGATTCTCATGTTTCCTTTCTAGGAGCCCCCGAGACTCTAGCTATTATACGACTGGTAAAAATAATATTTTTGCTCTGAGTAGTTTTAAGTGAATCAACAAATTTCGCTGCAAAATTCCAAGGCTTGTGTCTATGACAACGTTCTAACATCAATTATGGCAACATAACATTGTAAGGTTGTTCCAAAAATATATGTACAAATAATAGACACTAGTGATGAGTGAATGTGCTGGGATAAAGTGCTATCAGTGCATGCTCAGCTGCTAACTGAGTGACTTCAACGTGCTCGTAAATCATGTTCAAGTCCCCGCGGCTGTTACACAGCCGCAACACATGCAGGGATTGTCTAACGAACAGGCAACCCCTGCATGTGTTGCGACTGTCAATCAGCCATGAGACATGCAGATGACTCAAATATATTGTTCGAGCTCGCCGAAGGCTCTTGATTAGCAAACAACCATGACGGATAGCACCTTATCCGAGCAAATTCCCTTTTCACTAATTCAAACCATCCCAAAAACATTACATATACTGTGCAACACTACTAGTACGATGTTATATAATTTTTTTTAATCACTCACAATTCAAATCCATTATTGGAACATTCTATTCTATTTGCCTCCAAAATACATTTTTTAGTTCTAAAGTGTCATGGAATGTGATAATATTCTGTATTCAAGGTGATGGATATGTAGGGTATTCCTTATGCTACTATTTGTCCACTATATTTCTGACAATAGAAATCAATGGTATTGTGTATATGTGAGGTCATGGTATGAGATATATAAATTTTTGAATGTTCTTTCTAGATTGTTCTTGTCCCTTGGGGTCTTTTCAGCTATCATAATAGAGACCAACTAATGCAAATATATAAGATGTGTATTGTCCCATTTATGTGCTGTTATGTCATAATGTATAATCTGCCAGTATGGGATAATGGTGACCTACATGGTTTCTTATCGGAAATACGGCAGGTGTAAACCTATTTTTTGGGGGGTTGCATCTATTGTATTGCACGTAAGCTCATATTTATATTAAGGATTATTTTTTTTTTCATTGGTTTTGCACAAAAAGTAGCAGAATCAGTAAGTGAATATTTATATAATAATCACATATGTACAGTATTTGCTAGAACAAAAATAACAACTGACCTATGAGTCTTCAGACTGAAAAAAATGCATTTAAAATTAATACAATGATTTTTTTTTGGGTTGGGTTATATGTAAAGATTGCTTTATAATAAATCTGTACAAATGTGCATCTGGCAGTGTACGAAATGGCTCCTTGCTTAAGATATTGCATCATCAAACTTTAGTGGAAATGAAATAAATAAAACAAAATAATTAAAAAGGAACCTTTTTTAATAATGGCTATTATCGTTATTATCATTGATACAATTATTATTTGCACTTGTAGGATGTATGGAATTGCACACAGGCTCCATTTTAATAATATACATTAGAAATCAAAGCACAAGTCCAATGGCTGTTCTATACTGATGTAATTTCATCTCCTTTCTATTATTTTTCATCATTGATTGTAATAATCATTCTAAATTAATAGAAGTCCTATGGGCCATTGTTTCTAATCAAATACATGATCAATGGGATTTCCGTTCTCGATCTGGCCATAGGTTGGATTGAGAAAATATTGAGAGGAAGCAAAATAATGTGTGTTAAATGGGAAAACTAAAAAATAAATGACCAATGTAACCAAGGAATCAATCAGTAATATATATTTATGATTTATTTTATCTTACTCAATTATATAGCGCCATTAATTCCACAGCGCTTTACAGACATTATTGATATATATAATGACCACAGCTAGAAGAATTTATTATAAATATTATATTAGAACAAATATTATTTTAAATTGATTCCTTGGTTAAATGGGTCATTTTTTTTTTAGTTTTCCCAGTTAAACCTTTTAATATTCACTCATGTAGATTTTATTTTATATAACATATGACTCAAACCCTAGTAGCTGATTATAAAACCTACTGAAAAGAAAAAGTAAAGCAGCTGTCTATAAAAAAGGTGCAGAAGATCTAACGTGTCAGTCCATAAGGTATATGTGCAAATTGCTACTCTCAGGATCCAATCACTGCTAATATAAAAAGTAAAAAAGCTCTAAAATGGCCATAATGTTCTGTAAGATAAATAATATTTATTTTTATAAACTGGCCTTAAGGATTGGTGGCACTAAAGGCCTAGCTTAAAGCTGCCCACCTACCAAGTGTATTCCTAAAATTGCTGCCTCCTTATGTGGACTACATTCCACTGGGCACGCATGTCTGCGTCTGGTATCTTAATATTTACACCGTAGTTGGGAACATATTCATCACTTTATCTGTAAAGATTATCCATTAATTCTCAATATCGTTTCAGGATCCAGGTGAATGTGAAACATTTATTATTATTGTTGCTATTAATATTTTTTTTTATTTGCAAATTTCAAGGGCATTGAACTTTTTGTTTCCTTTTTTTTTAATTTTCTTTTTTACTTTCATTTGCAAATAAAATTGAAACCAAAAAACCCTTAAAATTCCTAAACATTTTATGAGAACAAAATGTACCAATTTTTCAGAGACCGGGCCAATAACCTCAAGTCTTTAGGAAGCAGGATATGACCATAAATGGGGGGGGGGGTAGATAAGAGTATAATAGAACGTAGAGTGAAAATCGGTCACGTGAGACATTTACAGGCTTTTTATACCCAAACAACGGAGGAAATAGTTTTCATCAAATTCCTGTCATTTTGCGCGACTTAAAATTAAAAACTTTGGACAATGTGAGGCAGACCACAGCGCAGGAAATATTTCATCATTTAAGCCCTGGGGGCACAATTTAGTGAGGTTTTTTCCTTTGGCTAACACGGTGCTCTGGGAACAGCGCAGACAATTTACACTAGCTTGAAGGACAGTTTAATAAAATAAGGTATTAATACTTGTAGAAAAAGGGATGTTGTATTGTCATCTCTGCAGGTGCATGACGTGGAGCAATCTGGAGCCCACTTGGAGGTAGCCCGCTGAATGCATTATTTGTAGGAAGGATTATTCCATTTTCCTCTACAAATCAGTATCTAGTTTCTTTATTTACCCTGGCAATAAAGGTGCAGAGATTTCCGTTATGTACATGGTATGCTGTATGATATATGCTTGGGGTGAACTCAATTATGAAAATCTCCCACTTTCCAGATTGCAATATTCTCAGCTCATGTTTGCTGTAAATTTTCATTTACTACACATGTATGAAATTTAGCATGTAGGTATAGATTTGCATATTTTGAAGTGTAAATCTATCTATCTATGTTTTTCTCCAGATGGGGTGAGATTATTATATCAGTGCAGAAACGATGTTTGCAATTTTACCCACTCATTAGGATCGTCCACCTGCCTGCCAATATTATGGTAGGTAATTTAATATATTTTTGTAAACTATATGTCATCTAATTAACTGATTTACTTTTATGCAACTTCATCTCTGCTGCATTGGATCTATCTATCTATCTATCTATCTATCTATCTATCTATCTAAACTCATCTCTCTCACCCATAAAGCTCTCCACTGTTCTGCACCGCCTTATATCTCCTCTCTCATCTCTGTCTATCGCCCTACACGTGCCCTCCGTTCTACAAATGACCTAAGACTAACATCCCCCGTAATCCGAACCTCGCACCTCCGTCTCCAAGACTTCTCTCGTGCTGCTCCAGCTCTCTGGAATGCACTTCCCCAGACGATCAGACTGATACCTAGCCCTGACCTATTCAAGCGCGCTTTGAAAACCCATCTCTTCAAAGAAGCCTATCACATCAACTACTCAGCAAGCTAACTTTGCCCTGTTCCCTCCTTCCAAATATTATTCTGAATCTGCACCCTACTATTCATCTGTCTCCACACCCTTCATGCACATAACTGCACTTGATACTTGTCTATTGCACTTAAACACACGGGCTGATGACCGGATCATGCAGCTTTATATGAAAATCCCTATTATAATTGCCAGACCTGAATTAACAAGCATTTCTCACCTACTGTGTCCCCCCATTTCCTTGTAGATTGTAAGCTTGCGAGCAGGGACCTCACTCCTAATGTCATTGTTTGAATTGTCTTAACTTGTATTGAATTTATTGTCTGTACATGTCCCCGCTTAATTGTAAAGTGCTGCGGAATATGTTGGCGCTATATAAATAAAAATTATTATTATTATTATTATTATCTGTCTTTGTAAGTAGACTAATAAAGTTGATTGTCACTTGCAGTTGCCTGGTGTGCTGCTTTTTTTTAATTATTTTATATTTGGAAAATTCCTTGCTGGGAAGGACCCTTAGTGCTGTGGTGTTTCTTTGTTTCCTCTCCTTGTTTCCTCTCCTTGTATCCTCCCCTTGTTTCCTCCTCTTGATCCCTTCCCTTCTATCCTCTCAGAAATGTGGGCAGGACTCTAAAGGCAGATGATGAAGAAAAACACAGATTAGCCCATGTGTCGTTTCAGTTGAAAATGGCAGAGCCTTTCTCATCTCTGGAGTTTTTATATGCAAGAAGTCTTGGTGATAACCTTGGGGTCTTTGTACTTTGCATGAGAAAAGTGCTGCTTTTATTTCTATCTGTCTTTATCAATCTAGGCATTTCCAATATAAGCCACATTTTTCTTTATTTACATCTTTTTGTTGATCATCTCAAAGAGATCTATCTATATCTCTGTCTCTCTAATCTCTATTATGTGTCTATAATCTATCTCTATCTACAGTATATATCTACTATCTATCGATTATCTCTCTATTTATCTATTATCTCTCTATGTGTTATTTATCTATGATCTATCTTATCTATTATCTTTATCTTTCATCTATCTATAGCTATCGATTATCTATCTTTTTATTATCTATCGATCTTGTTTATCTCTCTATCACTGTCTCATCTGTTATTTATTTCCTTATTAAAGATGTCGATCTATCTCCTACCTATCTGTCAATCTATGAATTCTTTTTATTAAGCTGTGATTTATTGGATGCCATTCTATCATCCTAATCATTATAGTTGCAGTACGACACTTATTGCAATAGATTAAAAAATCCACCATCGTGAAAAATTTTCTAACTGAAGGGAATATCCTTTGTATAACACATTAATAAATCATTTCCACAATTACTTCTTGCCAAATTCAATGATTCTTCTCCACGTTGTAAAGTATATAGTTCAATGTAATTTACAGTGACAGATGCTGGTCCCCCTGGATCAGCGATAGTACAGCGTTTCTAGAGGTTTGTGCCACCTATCCCCTTATTGTGTTTGCAGATTGGTAATATAACATCTGCCTCTCTCTCGGTGTCTCTCTCTCTTGCTCTCTCTCTTTCTGTGTCTCTCTTGCTCTCTCTCTTTCTGTCTCTGTGTTTCTGTCTCTTTCTATCCTGGAGTGAAAAGGATCAAAGAAAACATTCCTTTCTGTCTTGTACACTTAGCGGACCTGCCTCCCAATAGGGGGATAAAAAGAACTCACTAAACTGTTGCCATTTTGCAACATCTGCTGTAATTCCCTTAAATCCAGATTTGTCTGACACACACAGGCTGCTCTTACATCACCGTCATGTGACAGAGTGACTCCGCTCGCCTCCAGCCCAAGGGTGGCAGCTCCAGGCAATGGACGTGTGTAGAAGGAAGAGAAAAAAAACGTAGCCTACGGCAAAACACTTGTAGCAGACCATTATTTTTCATCTGCCTAATTTATTTCTTCTTGTATAAAAGTACCCCAAAACATATGCATTATGTCTAGTAGAAAGCCTCAGAGTGCTCATAGGCAAATGACCTGAGCCCAGTGTACAAAACCCAACGTCCTGATTAATTACTACTAAGCAGCTCTGATACCAAGAAAGAATAAAAAATGCCGCCACTAATCCCTAACCCCATCCCACATTCTTAAAATAGCCAAAACACTGATGACAGGAGGGAAAACAGAAAGGACAATGATATTAACATTGTATTTTACGATTGAAGCTTTAGTGCCTTGTATTGAGAAATAAATAAAATATATTAAAAAAGTGGATAATTCAGGGATGAACGTGAGGGTTAAGAGCTGAAAACTTCATTAATTGCGGATTAAGTAGCAGAGAATGTAGGCTTCAAACCATAGAAGTGTCCTATTCAATGGGCAGGAGGGCACTGTAACCTATGGCAAGCAATAAGGGATTAACTGGGATCGGCCGAGTACATGCTATACTGGTAAATGTGAATGTCTGGTTGGTCTCTATTGGTGACGGCAGACGTTTAAAGAAAAGCTAAATACTTAAAACTTTCATAAACTTTTCAATGGGTAAACAAGTAATGGGAAGGGGTAAATCAATAGGGCTGCTACAATCACCCCCCACCCACAAGATTAGTTTATTTTGTCCTTACCCTTAGGCACTTCTAATATAGACCATGTTTTTCTTTACCTCTTTTTGTTGACCTTCTCAAAGAGATCCTATCCATCCTATCTATCTATCCATCCATCCATCCATCTTATCTATCTATCCATCTTATCTATCTATCTATCCATCTTATCTACAGTATCTATCCATCTTATCTATCTATCCGTCTTATCTATCCATCCAATCATTGATACACAAAAGAAAAACTAGAAATGACAAGCTCCATGTGCATGGGTGCCAGACCTCCAAAGCAACTACCAAGCCTTCTTTTTTTGTACATCCATCCATCCTCTTTCGATGTGAATGGACATCAGAAAAACCTCTTTGAGAAGACCACCCCTGTTGTAGACTCCTGTTTTCTGCCAGATTTTCCTTTTTTTTCTAAATTATACATTCCTCCTCTTCATTTCAGTCATATCCTGAATATAGTGGCAATGTGCATGCTCCTTTTCTGTTCCATTTGCTGTGTATGGGAACTACGGGCAATAGCAGAGCGCTGTGCTATAGACAATGAATGTAATGGAGACCGAGCTTGCGTACCTCCACTACATTTAGGATGGGGCTACAGCGCCCCTATCTCAAGATCAGTGGGGGTCCTAGTGTTCAGACTCCTAGCGATCAAGAAATTATTCCCTATGTTATGGATTGGGGATAAACTGATTTCTTTAAACGAAAAGAACAATTGAGATATTTCCCAGAATATTATCCTATGAAATTGTCCTTGTTTGTATGTGTAAGAAAAGGAAATTAGATTGTAAGGGTCTTTTACAGACGATTCATTTGTAAAAACAAGTAGAGATCGAGTATGCATGCAGCAAAAAAAAAGGCATAAAATTTGGAGATTAGCTCATCACACTGTCCAGCTCCAAACATTTGTCCTCCGATGAGGTAGAGTAATTCAGATGTGGTGCAGGGAAAGAAAGAACGTTAAGCCAGGTTTCAGATGATGCACCAATTGGATAGTCAACGGATAATGATTAAAAATTAACCTTCAAGTCCAAAACTTATTGGGCATTTATAATAATTTCATGTAGACCAGCGCATTTTTGATCACATGTAGATCATCACCCAAAGCTCGTAGACCGACTATATAGCAATTTTGAATGAGCGAAAGACAAAGCACACTTCTAACCAAAACAGAAATAAATAGTTAACCCATGAGCCAAGTATATTTCCTCATATTTGCTACTGGGCTCTGTCAATAGTCACCTGCAGCTTTAAGAAAGGCTATCAAGGATCGGTTTTGCGCTGGCTGCAATGACTATCAGGTCCCAGGGAACTCGGGCCTTTACCCTTTGATCCCTGTACAATGATGTGGACTTAAATAATGGCCCTGGAGTTCTCTGAATATTTGCTGACCGGTTAGTGCAGGCTGGCAGGAATGGACTGGTCGCAGAGTCAGAACCATACAGGGCATGCAAGGTACAAAATATAAAGATAGAAGAATGGTTAGGAAATGAGTCAAGGTCAAAATAGGAATAATCCAGGCTGAACAAGGGCTAATACTGCAGTTAACCAGAAATAGTATTCATTATAACTGGCACAGGAAATCGACTCTCAGGAGTTTAAATAGAAAGTAACCCTACAAAGCAATACTACCTATCCAAGAATTAACCTCCAAGCAGGATGGGCAGAATCACAAGTCCCAGTAGTAAAGCAGGGCTACCATAAAACTGCCCTGCGTTATCCAACGTCTGAAGTGATCATAGAGAGGACAGGCGTTGGCATGGATGTCACAAAATTGAACTTATCAGAAGTCAGTGATGAATGTGTAGACAGGCCACTTATGTGTATGGGGATCTCCACTAATAGCTATCACTTATTCACTCTACCACTATGTGAATGGCTTGGCAGGGCGCATGTAATGTGTGACCACCATTCCGTTCTCTTCTATGGGATTGGTAGCGTACATGTTTGACCTCTGCTCCCATACTGAATGGAGCAGTGATCATGTTTGATCACTATTGTTTCATTTATACACTGGACAAGGTACTCCATTCTCTTGATCCTCAGAAGTTGGACCCTACCAGTCATGCATTTATCCTCCTTCCTGTTTATAGGTAAAAAATGTAATTGGAGGGCTAATCTGTTCAATACCCAGGGCTTAGGAAGATGGATAAATCTTTCCTCCAGGTGAAGCAAAGCTTAGCAACAAGTCATGGCTAGAAAAAGGAATTTACAACCTTGTACCCCCTTCATTGGTCCCATTTTGAAGTCTATGGAAATGTCTAGTGTTGCAGACGTAGAATAGGGCTTCAAAAAAGTCTTTCTATATATTTAATATAAATATTTTCTTAGTGTGAACATCTAGATATACAATTCAAGTGTATGATATATGGTGAGGTCATAAATATTAATCACGCCCTATATGTGAGCCCAGGTTTTTCTGCAAACTCCTCTTGTAGAGTAGAAAGTTAATTTTCCTGTGCAGTGATTTAATTCTGGTGAGGGCTCTTGAAGTATTTTTCGCATTCCTCTTGATGTCTGGTTTGTAGATGGAAAAGGAAAGAAAGGCGTCTGTCAAATTGATTAAGTGAAAGCTCATTAGAGGACATAACACGAGCTAAAATCTGCATATTCATGTAGAAATAAAACTGATGGTGCGGAGTTGTGAATAGAAAAGAAATAACTGAGAGCTGGAACCTTGGGTTTGAAGTAGGTCTGTGGAGTAATGAATGGGCAAATTTCTGCATGATTGTGAAAGAGGCTGTAATTTCCGCTCTTTTTCTCTTTTATATTGTGGAAGCTTCCAGTGAATTAACAAATGTGTGAAATAATTGCCCTTCCACACAATTGCGCCCAAAAATCAGTAAAAAAAATAAGAGCTCATGTTCGAAAGTACAAAACGTAAGATTTTTTTCACAAAGCATGTCCATTTTTGGATACACCTTGCATCTATTTTCCAGGTAACCAAATATAGGAAAATGGGTTTATTAGGGCACTTCTACAACATTGAGTTCATGCATTTTTTTTACCTTCTTTGGCTCCTTTTTGAGGTTGTTTTTTTAAAACTAGTTATCATCTACCAACAGGATAGGTGGTAGCTTGCTGATTTTTGGTGTCTCGCTGCTGGGAGCCGCTCCGATTGGCAAACTGGGCAACCTTCTACAAGATTTGCCGTAGGTCGAATGCCAGCTGCCACTCCATTCATTCCCTATGGGGCTGCCAGAAAAGGAAGAACAAGTGCTCAGCAGCCCTATAGGGTATCAATATAGTGCAGGTTGGACATGCGCATTGCTGCTCCATTTGAACATGAATAAAAGTTCCCTGTTTTGCAGATCAGTGCTGATCCCAGGGGTGAACTTATCATTGCTTCAACTGTAAGAAGACGGCAGTGTCCCTCAGTTGCTCCCTCTCTCCCATATGCCGGGCATGTGTGCCCCATGTGGTGCCCTGACTGTTTGGCTATAAACTAGAGTACTGTTACACATAGCAAAGCACCAACGATCCCGACAACGATACGATTTGGCTAAGATCGTTTGTGCATCGCTAGTAAGCAGTCATACAGGCCGATCTCCATAACGACGCATCAGCGATCAGCGATGTTACTAACGACCACGGCGATCGTTGGGACCTTGTCACACACTGTCTATTTTAACGATTCAGAATTTGAATAGGCGTCCTTCAGCGCTACCTGAGTCGCCAACGAGGTCGCTCGTCGTTGATAAAAGGCGTCAAACACAGCGATGCATGCTGGTCAGCGGGACGCCAGTGATCAAAAGATGATCCTGGACATTCGAGCACGATCAGCGACATCGCAGCAGGGCGCCGGTTGTTGCCGCGTGTCACATTTAGCGAGATCGCTAACGATGCCGCTGTTGCATCACAAAATCGTTGTCACTTTAGCAATATCGCTAGCGATCTCACTGTGTGTAACGGGGGCTTTACTCTGCTAATATGATGTATTACTGTTACTCATGTGCTGTGTTTGTATGTCTGGTATTGTCTTAATGTATACTATTGTGCATTGTAATATACAAGATGCCTATGTTAGGTTAGGGCTAGTAAGAGGTTAACTGAGGAGGCTGGATCAGCAGCCTCAAAGGAACACTAAGTTCCTCTTTCCCAGTCAGTGCCCGGGCAGGCTTTCCTGTAGCAGGACGCGCTCCACAGTCAGGAGCAGAAGGTGTCCTGCTCGAGAGGATTAAGCTGCCACAGACTGCTGCTACAGTCTGCTGGGCAGTGTAGACACACTCTGGGACCATGGGACCATCATCAGAAAGACTGATACTGACTGGCCTCAAGGAGCTTCAGGGACAGAGCAGGAAGCATTGTTTCATGTGCAGTAAAGTTTTCCCTGTTGGATCAGAACTGTGCCTGTAGTGTTTTCCTGGAACATCATCCCCAGTGGCTGCAGTGAGCGTGGAAAGAAGGTAACTGACTGTGTTGTAGAATTGGTACCGTACCTGTCCTTTTCATATTCAAGGGGCTGGGGTGCTCATGGACTGTTGCTTTAATAGACTTGGTCATGACTACCACCCCGTGCCACCTTGTTACATATGGCGTAGTCATCAGGATCAACCCCAGCAGCCCTCTAATTACAAGACTGGGAAAGAAGTTTCCTGAGATTTTCAGTTTGTTGACCGCCGTGAAGGTGTTAAAGATGGTGGCTGACAGTGACTTTAAGATGGCGCCGAATGCTGACATGGAGAATAGTGGTCAGTGGTGCAAAAATGAAGGAGGGTGCCATCTTTCGTGGGCGTCATTTTAAGAGATTTGATGCCAGAGGAAAGAAGGCTGCACCCCACTGGGATGAATGCCCACCCTAAATAGGTGCGGTCAAAGAAGAAGCTGCCACCCTCTGTCTGATCAGAAGAAATGGGTGGAGCAGCAGAAAGTGACCCCACCCATGAATGGGTGGAACCCAGAATGAGAGATGCCATTACCTGACACAATGCAGAGACGCAGAATCTCTTTCCAGGGTGGCATCTGTGGTCCGGGCAGAGACGGGTCTGCGTTTCGAGGCCTGGTGGTCTGAGGAGCTAGGGGAGTGGCACCCATTCCGATGGCCGGACAAGCAGCCGGTGGAGGACGATGAATGTGCGGGACTGTTGGTGCCCATACTGGAAGGAGCTCAGAAGACCCTGGAGGCTGCTCTGAGGGAAATTGTTGTGGCCGTGATCACCGACTCCCTCAGCCACGCAAGGGGAATATCACCAGATGCAGCGGTGGTGAGTAGGGAGCTCCCACCCGACCCGTCACCTTAACCTCTGCTCCTTCGCCTCCTGTGGCCCTGCCATCCTCCCTGGATGCATCTCATCTCCCGACTTTACCGTCGTCTCCGGTGTTGGCGACACCTGCATCTCCTTGGCCCACTCCCGTTCTGTCTGGCACCAGCGACGCGTGCGTCGAGGAGCTCCAGGTGTCCGCTGCTGGAGAGGCTAGGTGGATCCGGAGTGTGATTCGGGAGAAGAAGCGGCGAGAGCGCTGCATTGTCAAGGAATTGCAGTGCCCCGGAGGGGGAGCTATGGCTGGATGGATGAACAGCGGTGTAGTCTGACATCTTGATTCGGTGAAGGGCTACAGCTTCATCCAGGAGACCGGTACTGGAGAAAAGGTCTACATTAATGTTGTGTCCCTTACTTTTAACGGTTCTCTGCAATTAAGGGATCGTGTTGCTTTCATCAAAGAGCAAGAGCCTCGAGGGCCATATGCGGTGACCATGAGGATGGCCTCCGATCGGGAGGAAGGTCTACCACAGGAGGCTCCATATGGTGAAAGGCTGATTGCCGTGGCCGCAGTTCCTGTAGCTAAGCAAGAGGAAGCGGCACCTGGACCGATTGTGGCAGCCGCGGCTGAGTTACCGGATCAGGCGGCTCTGGGAGCTATGGAGCCACCGCTGGAGGGAGTGTGGAGCAAAATGAACAGTGGAGACTCCTCCTCTACTGGATCCTCGTCCCACATGTATATAGTGGTGCAGGGTCCACATGTGACCCACTACACTAATCAGCGGCCGTGCGTTGATTGAAGCAGCCACTTTAAATTGTTGTGCTGGTTGCACCTACTGAAAATAGAAACTGCTCTGCATCTCTAAGAAGGCAGTGATCCCTGTATTGCACCAAGACTGAGGAGTCAGGAGTGGCCATCACGGTCACGGTTGAATGATTTTTGTTTTCTCCCTCCTCCAAGTTTATTTTTGCACCCCCTGGTGATTCATGGGGCTGAAACCCTATGAGGGTTGATTGTCATAAACTGTATGTGCAGCTGCTGCAAAGACTGAACTATTTTAACCCGGAACTTTGCCTAATTTTAACCCTGGACTAGCCCCCGTTAAGTGTAGTGCACAAATATGTTAGTAGGCCCCTGATCTGGTCAAAGGAGGAAGGAGGAAAGCCAAACAGGAGGACCCAAGGTGCGAGCTGGGTCAGAGCTATGGAAAAGCGTTAAGGGGCCATCGGGCCCATATGTTTACAGGAGTCCCAGGGACCTGGGTCAGACAGACCCCTTTAAGAGACTAAGTATGTTTTTATGGACTGTGTTGTGGTCTTACGTTTTATGGACTATATTACCTTTTTTGTTTCAGGAGCCGTTATGTTTGAGGACAACCATATTTTAGGAAGGAGGGGTGTAAGGAGGTGGCGGGGACCCTCAGTTGCTCCCTCTCTGCCGTATGCTGGGCATGTGTGCCCCATGCGGTGCCCTGATGTTTCGGATATAAACTACTGTTAATATGATGTATTACTGTTATTCATGTGCTGTGCTTGTATGTCTGATATTGTATTAGTGTTTAATATTGTGCATTATAATATACAACATGCATATGTTAGATTAGGGCTACTAAGAGGTTAACTAAGGGGGCTGAATTAGCAGCCTCAAAGGGAAAGGAATTTCCTGTCTCCCAGGCAGTGCCTGGGCAGGCTTACTCATGGCCGGATACTCCCACTGTCAGGAGCGCAGAAGGTCTCCCATTCAAGAGAATTAGGCTGCCGCAGACTCCTGACACACTCTGCTGAGCAGTGTAGATGGACACTGGTACCATCATCAGAAAGACTGATACTGACTGGCCTCAAGAAGCTGAAGGGACAGAGCATGAAGCATTGTTTCATGTCCAGTAAAGTTTTCCCTGTTGGATCAGAACTGTGCCTGTGATGTTTCCTGGATCCTCATCCCCAGTGGCTATAGTGAGCGTGGAAAGAAGGTAACTGACTGTGTTGTAGAATTGGGACCGCACCTTTCTTTTTCATGTGCAAGGGGCCGGGGTGCTTATGGACTGTTGCTTTAATAGACTCGGTCATGACTACCACCTCGTGCCACCTTGTTACACAACTCAACAGAGGCTCGAAAGGTAAAGGAGTCCATTTCCACCTGCAAAAAAGGTGGAATTGTGCATTATAATGAGTTATCAGGCTGAAAAGGGTCCATATATTGTTCTGATACAAGTGCCCTCTTCTGTCTCTGTCCACCCCTGACCCCACCAATTAACACGTTATCACCTATACTGTGGATAGGTGATACCTTTTTTTAGCTTTCCAGCCACCATTGTCAGACATACAGTATGTATACATTTAGCTAGAAAGAGGCCATGAGAGTTGTTTCCAGGATAGCAGAGTTGTAATGCTGCTACCTGTGTCCCTACATGGTGTCCCCTTCTCCTTCCATACAGGGATGCTGGCTTTCTCACCGCCCCAGCCCTCCTGTCCATTGACCCTCCTGCTTTTTTGTGTATGCACGCATGCCGCTTCAACGTATAATGGGGCAGCACGTACATTATACTAAATGCTCTCAACCTGCTGCTGAGAGGCATTTAGCATAAGTAGTACACCTGCAAGATGGTTCCTAGCCAATAGCTGGGAGGAATCTTGCATAAAAGATTCCCTCTCCCCTAGGGAGTTGGCAAGCAACATAGTGAATCATTAGTTAATAAGGTGTACTGCTAGCAAGTTGTGAGGTCTTCTGGTCCTGGTGTGGCGATTCCTGTGTAAATAGTCCCCTGGTCTCGATGTGGCCAGTCCTGTATCCTCGTCCCCTGTTCCCAGGGCGTTCAGTGCCTGAACCTTGCACCCTGGTCCTGGAGCAGCCTGTGTGTGAACCTTGTCCCTTTGTCCTGGAGCGACCAGAGCCTGAACCTTGTCCCCTTGTCCTGGAACAGCAAGTGGGATGAACAGTAGTCCTGGAGCAGCCAGTCCTGTTCCCGAAGTCCCCTGGTTCCAGTGCTGCCAGTGTTTGAACACTATTCCCTGGTCCATGAGTGGCCTAACCCTGATCCTGAATCCTAGACCGGTGTGTTAAACTAAGCTCTAAAGTAGTGTCAGCGTACCTGACCTCTTGGGTCAGCAGCTGCAGTACTGCGTTATGCCCAGGAGTGGTACATGGTGGCTACCCACCGCACAAGCCTGACCTCACCACTAGAGGTTCCAGTGAACACCAAGGTAGCCGCTGAGTTCCGCCCCTTTCTGATAGGACTGGCCCTGTGGCACAGTGGGTCCACAAATCCACATGCACCACAGCTGGGCACAACAGTTTGCCTGGCCCAGCCATGACCACAACAGGAGTGTGTGGCATTAGCCAAGTGATGCATCACACAAGGTGCAGATAGAGTCACCAATGGGTAGAAAGAAGCCTGTAATTCTGAAGGGAACCCACATGGTGTCCAGAGTGAAAGAAGGCCAGTTCAACTGCAAATCTGGCTAAACACAAGAGATACATGATGGCGAAACCTTTGTTTAGCCAATAGTTATCTCCCCAACTCAACCAAATATTTATGTTGTTAAAGGTCAGAGAGGAAAAAGACGCTTCTTGAATTCTCTGTCGGTGGCTTATCTATAAAATATAAAATGTACTGGGTCTGGCCTTCAAATCTGAGCTGCTCAGTCCATAATTTCCCCAACATCAGTGAGAGGAGAGTAAGGAGGCCTTAAAGGAAACCAGTCATGTCGGAAAACATTATTAATTTGCAGGTGAATAGCTTTATAAAACAATGCTCTCTGGCTGTCTTACTGAAAGTGTGGGGGCATTTACGGACTGTCTACAGTCATTGCTCACAACACCACTCACAATATTGTAAACAGGGCTGTAAATAACCTAAAGAAAGGGTACCAAAGTATTCAAAAAACACCGCTCAGAGAGAAGAAATAAAGATATGAGTAAAATGAAATGTTTTTATTCAAAGAATAATAAATATTTATAAAAAAAACATGAATCAAGGGTAGACATGATACATGTACGAGGGATCAAAAAATAGAGGAAGCAATCAAGTCAAAACAGGTGTTAGAGCAGAGTGAAGTTAGGCTGCGGGTAATAATAATTAAACCCATATGGTCAGAAATATGTGGCGCCCCCAGGAGTATGGCTGCCACAGTGGCTTTGCCTTCCTCCAGGGAGGGTAATGCCAGGCTTGGAAGCAGTGAAGGGTCTGTCTCGCAGTTAACCTATACATGCAACACAGTTCCACTCCAGGCCAGCAGGGGGGACTCTGAACCGGAATTGAAGGGAGGAGTGCTCTCTGAGGGCCAGGAGGAAGGAGTGGTCAGTTAGTGTGAGGAGGGCCACGTGTGTAGACATGTGGAGAGAAGCTGGAGGATGAGCTAAGGAAAGAGAGCATGAACTGGAGCCTGGTCTCCATGGTTGTACGGATACTAATGGTCCTGCAACAGACACCAGAGGAGTAGGAGGCTGCAAATGCCCTACCCCCATCTAAGACTCGGAGGCACAACAGCACGGAGTGAGCCAAGAGAGGAATAGCGGCTACAGCTGTCTGCCATACGAGGAGTGCTAGTAGAAGAGAATTAGGAGGAACTTCAGTGTAACTCAGTACTAGGAGCACTTCATTCAAATAAGCTCTAAGAAGGAGATTGCACAGCCCATCTGCTGAGAGAGAATCCCTGAGCTGCTTCCAGGCTACCCTGCTCCGGTACCATCTGTAATCAGGACCTTGGACTGCATTTACCAAGTAAAGGTACAGAAATTGCACGCCGCTGTGTCTTTGTCTGCTTCCTACCCTTCCGGCACTGCTACATCCCCGTGCCAACCACATCTACACTGCCCTGGGACAACAGCTTCACCTGTGGGGAGCTGATACATCTTTGCTGCACCATACCATCAGTCCCAGTGGATCTGCATGCAGCATCGGCTTAACATCTCACTTGCCGAACACCACAGGTGGCGTCACGAACTATTCCATTAACTACATTCCACCATTCAAACTTCCCCTGTTAATTGGGCGCCCAGGGCCACAGATCGGGTCACCGCTGCTGTGACACATCCCGCTGACACCGGCCCGGTACCGAGTACCCCACAGCCCTGGGAGGGCGACCCAAACTTGGCATCACAAACAGGATTACGGAGCCCGGTACCCCCCGGGTCCTGTGTGCCATAGACTGTGTTTGTGTAAAAGACTGTGTTGGTGCCAATTGCCGCCATTGACGCGCTGCTTGGCGCGCGCAGGAACCAAAAGAGACGAGCCTCGTGGGCAGAGCCTGTCGCAGAGCGCGAAGAAATGGAGTGCCGCGCGGGAAGAGAGGACAGCATGTGAGAAGGGGAGGAGCTGAGGCCTACAGCCCGGAGCGTCGGGCCTGCGAAGTGGCCACTGGTAAGCTCACTCAACCCCCGGCCCTGGCAAACATTAACTAGGGGGGAAGAGAATGTCTGTGCCAAGCAGCAATGCAGCGGCGGACGCCGCCGCCAACCCCTCAGCGCCGCAAGGAGTAGCGCCCGCCGCAGCGGTCCCCATAATGCCGCTGTCTATGCCCTACGTTCCGGGAGCGGCCTGGCTACCGCAGTACTCAGGTGAGTCACATACCCTGAGTGAATTTAAAGAGAGACTGTGCAGTTTGTTTAAAGTATACCCTCTGTCTGAAAGCCAGAAAGTGAACATCCTTATTGGACAGCTAGCGGGTGCAGCACAGAGGGAGGTGAAAGTCTGGCAGGACACTGACAAAGAGACTGTTAAAAAAAATTCTAGCCAAGCTGAGAAGCACCTTTGACACTCGCCCTGCAGCTGAAATCAAGATGCGATTCTTTGGATGTAAACAGAAAGCGCAGGACAGTATAAGGGACTATGCTCCTAACCTGCAGGAGGCGCTGAGAGCAGTTAAGCAAGTTGATCCTGACAGTGTGAAGGAGGAAGATAAACTGTTAAAGGAGCAGTTCATCGAAGGACTCCTATCCAGTACCCACAGAGGGCAGTTGCGCCTCATAACCCTGCAAAACCCTGATCTGGACTTTGCTGATTTTAAGGACAGGGCTATTCGGGTCCTGCAGGAATCAACTGACAGCCGCCAGCGCCCCCTAGGCGCCCAGCGATCACCTACCATCAGGAAGCAACATCTTTTCCTTCCATCCCTGTGGAGGCTGATGCACAGACTCTGGATAAAGATCCAACTGAGGAGCTGCGTCTTCAGGTCCAGGAGTTGACCAGGGGTATGGCTGCACTTACTAAAACCGTGCAGTCCCTGCAGGTGTCCTCCAAAGAGAAGATCCAGCTTGCTTCCTGTCCAGAGGATGTCCCGTGGCTCCGGAGGAGGAGAACCCCGCCACTCCAAGGAATGAACAACAACCGCTATGACCAGGACGGACGTCCCATCTGTCATCGCTGCTACAAGGCAGGTCATCTTGCAAGAGTTTGTCCTTTAAACGAGCAACCCCTGAGGCAGAGGTCCAACCCCCAGGAGTAGGACCACAGGGCCCAAGGAAATGGCGAGCCAAGTATGTTGGAGGGAGGCCGGTCCTTCCTGTGGTGATTGATGGCATCCCCATGAACGCTTTGCTGGACACTGGCTCCCAGGTGACCACTATGCCCTATATCCTCTACAAGCGGTATTGGGCTAACTCTGAACTCACCCATGGCCCAACTGATGAACTAACAGTAGTTGCCAGTAATGGTCAGTCTTTACCTCAAGTGGGATGTAAAGAAATTACTGTTAAAGTGGGGAGGGTGGAGTTAAAATCTCAAGGTCTGATAGCTGTGGATATTGATCGACGAGAATGTAATCCCATGATGACTCTTGGTACAAATGTAATTGAAAATTGTCTTTCTGAGGTTATTGTCTTGTTGCAACAGGTAGATGAGACTGCTGGTTCCAGTGAACAACGAGTCCTGCAGAAGGCGATCAAGGCCCTGATGCAAAGACAGCAGGTGAACTCTCTGGTGGAGAAATTGGCAGTGTCAGAGTGAGTGATGCTTTCCCCATTGCAATACCCCCCAGATGTGAAATGTTGATTTGGTGTCGGGCAGCCAATGGCCTCAGAGGGAAGGATTACCAGGCATTGGTAGAACCATTATATTCTGAAAGCAGTCCCACTGTCCTGACAGCCAGAGGGGTGGTTGATGTACGTAAAGGGAGAGTACCTGTACGCCTTTGAATTGTGGGGAGGAGGCCACAATACCTCGGTACGCCACAGTTGCTAAGCTGCTCACTGTTAATAACAACTCTTTGCAGGCAGCAGAGCCCTTGGTCTCATCCGACCAGGTGGAGGACAATGGCTCTGTCAAGCAGCTGGAGGAGTGGTGCCAGCAACTGCAGGTGGGGACTGACTCTACACCTTCATACCAGAAAAATGGAGTTTACAGAGTGAAACAAGAATATGAGCGGGTATTCAGTAAACACCCACTAGATTTTGTGCAGGCAAAAGCGGTTCAACATCATATCCCCACTGGAGATCATCCACCCATTAAAGAAAGGTACCGGCCTATATCCCCAACACAATACCAATGTGCTAAAGGTATGTTGAGAGAGATGAAGGAAGCAGGGGTCATCAGAGACAGTTGTAGCCCCTGGGCAGCTCCAATAGTTTTTGTAAAGAAAAAGGATGGTACCATGAGAATGTGTGTTGATTACGGGAAAATTAACAGCATTACACATAAAGATGCCTACCCATTACCCAGAATTGAAGAGTCATTAGCTGCACTTAAAACTGCTAACTACTTTTCCACCTTGGATCTCACCAGTGGGTATTGGCAGGTTCTCGTGGCAGAGGCAGACAAGGAGAAAACAGCATTTACCACTCCAATGGGTCTCTGTGAGTTCAATTATATGCCATTCGGGCTCTGTACTGCCCCAGGAACATTTCAACGGCTGATGGAGTACTGCCTGGGACACATGAACTTTGAGACAGTCCTTTTGTATCTTGATGATGTCATTGCTTTCTCCAAGACTTATGAAGACCATCTGGAGCACCTGGCTGAAGTGTTTGAAGCCTTGTCCAATTTTGGCCTAAAGGTGAAGCCTTCCAAATGCCACCTCCTGAAGCCCAAGGTACAGTACCTCGGTCATGTAGTGAGTGTAGAAGGTGTGGCACCAGATCCGGACAAAGTCAGTCATCCGGGACTGGCCAAAGCCCAGCAACCTCCATGAATTACGCCAATTCCTCGGGTTGGTAGGCTACTACCGAAGATTCATCAAAGGCTTCACTGAAATAGCCACTCCTATGCAAAATCTTCTGGTGGGGCAGTCCAAGAAAGCCAAACAGAAAAGTTCCACATTTGAATGGACTGAAAAGTTGGAGAGGTCCTTCACCAGAATGAAGATGGCTCTCACAGGAGATGAAGTTCTGGCCTACCCAGATTATGACAAACCCTTTGTGTTGTATACTGATGCCAGCAACGTGGGACTGTGAGCAGTACTGTCACAGGTACAGAATGGCAGAGAAAGAGTGATCTCCTACGCCAGCAGGAAGCTTCGTCCCACTGAAAGGAACCCTGACAACTACAGTTCCTTCAAGCTGGAGTTCCTCGCCATAGTCTGGGCTGTGACTGAAAGATTCAAGCATTACCTAGCTTCAGCCAAGTTTACCATCTTTACAGACAACAACCCGTTGACTCACTTGGACACTGCAAAGCTAGGTGCACTGGAACAGCGATGGATGGCTCGGCTGTCTAACTATGAGTCTACCATCAAGTAGCGGGCAGGGCACAAGAATGCCAATGCTGATGCGCTGTCCAGGATGCCTTATCTGCCAGATGCAGAAGAAGACCCTAAGGCTCTTGAAGAAATAGAGTTACCTCCCTTCCACTGGCCACTTGCGGCCCAGCGTGCTCAAGGAGTGAGAAACAGACTGTCTGGCTTGAAAGAGGTCACCCTAAATCCATTGCCCCATCACGATTGGGCAGAAACTCAGGATAATGACCCCGCAGTCCGCCTGGTGAAGGAGCTACTGTCACAAGCTGACTCACGCCCAGAGCCGGATGCTCCTGAGGAAACCCAGCAGTTGTGGAAGGAGAGAGGCCGGCTGTTCATTTATGAAGCAAAGCTGTGTTGGAGGAGTATCAATGCCCACACTCATGAGCTGGTTTGGCAGGCAGGTGATAGTCCCAAAGAGAGAGGCATCAATGGTCCTGGAAGCATACCACAATGGAGCTGGCCTCTTCGGATGGAAAAAGTTGGAAGCATTGTTCCGGGAAAGATTCTACTGGGCTGGTATGAGGAAAGCCATTGAAAAGTGGTGCCGGGAGTGTGGACAATGTAACCTGCGCAGAAATGATCGAAACAGCCAGAGAGCTCCTCTGAAGCCAATAGTAACCAAACAGCCACTCGAGTTGGTAGCCCTGGACCATGTGAAGCTGGTTCCAAGCCGGTCAGGCTACATCTATGCTCTTACCATTGTGGACCACTACTCAAGATTCCTGGTAGTTGTGCCTGTCAAAGATCAAACAGCCAGGACAGCAGCCAGAGCATTCCAACAGCACTTCTGTAGAGCACATGCTTACAGATCAAGGTCCCGCTTTTGAGGCAGAAGTGTTCCAGGAATTCTGTAACTTGTATGGTTGTAAGAAGATCCGGACAACACCGTACCACCCACAGACCAATGGCATGTGTGAGAAGATGAACCAGGTGGTGATCGACCTGCTGAAGACCTTGCCTTTGGAGGAGAGGAATCTGTGGCCAGAAAAGTTGCCAGATCTGATAGACCTCTACAACTACATTCCTGTGAATTCCACCAACTGCACTCCAGCATACCTAATGAGAGCGAGGCCTGGTAAACTGCCTATTGATTTGGATATGGGAGTCCTGACACCTGAGTTGACCTCACCAGATGCTGACTGGGACACAGAGAGGCAGCAACAGTACAGAAGATTACCAGAGTGTGTGGAAAAAAGTCTAGCTCAGGCAAGACAAAAGCAGGAGAGGAACTACAATCAGCATGCACCTGCAATTCCCTTGTCACCAGGAGAACAAGTCCTCAAGAGGAAAAGAAGACTGCATAAGCTGGATGACCAATGGGAAGCTGAACCCTACACCATTCTACCCTCAAACTTTGACAATGCTAAGGTGTGCCTTATTAGTAAAGATGGAGGAGAAACCTCAACAGCAATATCAAGAGATTATTTAAAATTATGCCCTGATCAGCTAAAAGAAAGTATGGAACATCCAACCCATAGAAGAAGAAAAGGTCAGCACCATACTTGGAGAATTCCCTGCAAATTGGACTAAAGTAAATAATGCAATAGTGGTGCCAGTGTTGACCTTTCCCCAGCTGGTAGCACAGGAAGAAGTGACGCAAGAAAATCCTGAAGATCAGGAAAATCAGGCAGCAGATGCCACACCAGCAGTGGAGCCGGAGAGTCCTCGCCCTGCCAGTGGTGAATCTGTTATACCCATGGTGAGTCTAAGAGTTCACAGACAATCTAGTATCCCTGTGCCATGCAGAACCACCAGTAGTGTATCCATTACATTACATACTACACCAGTATTTAGCCCCAGACAACCAGTTGTTATGATTGAGTCACCGAGGAGGAAAAAACAAAAATGCAAGGTCAGCCCAGAAAATCAGAGAGGTTGGAAACTAGCAGATTGCAGACCCCTAATCCTATCACACAACTAGCAGTAGCCGTGGAGTGTTCCTACGGTGATCATAGACACCTCGTCACAGCCGGAGATCTAAATAAGCCTAAAGAGAGAAAAGGGAAAAACTGACTGCCCAAGAGCAGACCCCAAAGCAATAGGCAGCCCCCAACATATAATGATGGTGAAGCAAGATGAAAACACTATCACAGATAGAAAGATAGGATGATCAAACGATGGGGCCCAAGCTAACTAAAAAGGACAGGACAGAAGAGCTGCTGTCTGCAATCTGAGAAAACCCTGCTAAAAATATTACCAACACAACTGATAAGCAAAAAGGACCCTGAAGTCACTAGACTTCAAACCCTATATCAGCACTCAGAATATTCTGAAAGCAAAGCAAAAGAGAACACTGATCAAGGAATAAGAATCCAGCACACCCCCAGCCGGGGATGGCTGAACTCCAAAACAAGGTAAACAAACCCAAAACTAATAAGTTCAATAGCAGAGCAAAAACTTATCTTTGGGAAGCAGGAATCAGACTGGTCTCAAAGAATCCAGCAGAGAAATCACCAGCCACTCAGAAGGGCGTCGGCTGCCTTATATCCAGTCGGAAGTTCCTGTTACCTAGTCACAATCCACCTGATCAGGTGTTTGGTTCTCTCATCCAAATCAGCCTCACTACCTTCCTTCACCAGAAGAGGGAGATCCTCGGACACAAAAGGTGAATGAACAGATGAGTTCACAACACCAGTGTTACGCAGGTCTACCCGTACTACACAAGGTGTACCACCCATCAGATATCGCATCTAGCTAAGTTTATGTAAATGTTGAAATTGTATATATATGTAACTGTTTTCAAGTTTTGTGCCTACAGGTAATCTGTAAGAGGTTCCTCTGAATTTTCCAGTTTTTATCTTGTTTTATGTACACTGAACCACAGGACTGTGTACTGTGTGTGGTCAAAAACTTTCTTTGTAATTAGTTCACCATTTGCCCAGGAATGGACCATGGACATTGATGCTTGGACTTGTCATCGTAGGACTATTTTTGAGCATGTGGTTTTTGTACATTTTTCATTTTTCAGAATCTTGTAACATTCATATTGTTTATATGTTTATATGTTATTCATGTTTTCTTTTATCAGCCCAGGGGTGCTGACTTGCACTAGGGGGGAATGTGGTGCCCCCAGGAGTATGGCCACCACAGTGGCTTTGCCTTCCTCCAGGGAGGGTAATGCCAGGCTTGGAAGCAGTGAAGGGTCTCTCTCGCAGTTAACCTATACATGCAACACAGTTCCACTCCAGGCCAGCAGGGGGGACTCTGAACCGGAATTGAAGGGAGGAGTGCTCTCTGAGGGCCAGGAGGAAGGAGTGGTCAGTTAGTGTGAGGAGGGCCACGTGTGTAGACATGTGGAGAGAAGCTGGAGGTTGAGCTGAGGAAAGAGAGCTCCCTCACAGCGAGAGCGCATGAACTGGAGCCTGGTCTCCATGGTTGTACGGATACTAATGGTCCTGCAACAGACACCAGAGGAGTAGGAGGCTGCAAATGCCCTACCCCCATCTAAGACTCGGAGGCACAACAGCACGGAGTGAGCCAAGAGAGGAATAGCGGCTACAGCTGTCTGCCATACAAGGAGTGCTAGTAGAAGAGAATTAGGAGGAACTTCAGTGTAACTCAGTACTAGGAGCACTTCATTCAAATAAGCGCTAAGAAGGAGACTGCACAGCCCATCTGCTGAGAGAGAATCCCTGAGCTGCTTCCAGGTTAGCCTGCTCCGGTACCATCTGTAATCAGGACCTTGGACTGCATTTACCAAGTAAAGGTACAGAAATTGCACCCCGCTGTGTCTTCGTCTGCTTCCTACCCTTCCGGCACTGCTACATCCCCATGCCAACCACATCTACAATGCCCTGGGACTACAGCTTCACCTGTGGGGAGCTTTTACATCTTTGCTGCACCATACCATCAGTCCCAGTGGATCTGCATGCAGCGTCGGCTTAACATCTCACTTGCCGAACACCACAGGTGGCGTCACGAACAATTCCATTAACTACATTCCATCATTCAAACTTCCCCTATTAATTGGGCGCCCAGGGCCACAGACCGGGTCACCGCTGCTGTGACACATCCCGCTGACACCGGCCCGATACCGAGTACCCCACAGCCCTGGGAGGGCGACCCAAATACAGAAAATGGCAGGCAAGTACATGAAGTGAAAGAACATTTAAACCAACCACATGGAGAGAGATAAAGTGTGGAACTTACCCATAATGTAGTAAACTGTCCGTCCACAGTACTACATACGCCCCGACGCGTGTTTCGCGGATGTGGTTTCTCAAAGGGAGTAAGTACGTTCTACCATTTTTATTGATGGTTTGCTATGCTATCAATCAAATTGTGAGGGAGACAAAAGTTGATGGTCAAGAGTACAAAATATTCCTTAAGGCTCATTTAGATGTCCATGCAAATCGGTCAGAGATTTGACCAAAATATATGAAGCTATCACACTTAATGATCCATGACCAGTCTATGCATTGCACTCCAATCTGGGACCAATTTGTATGGATGTCCAAATGCGATTTTACTAGAATTGTCTAGTGCAAGGGCCTGAGAGTAAAGGAAAATGCCACTGCAGAGCTGGCCAAAAGTACATTTCTTGGAAATAAAGTGTGTGTGTGTGCAGCTGAGAACTGGAGGCCATATGTGTAGGGTGCTAGGCTGACATTGAGTGGTGCGTTGCGGAGAAAGAAACCACCACAAAAGTCGATCGGTGAGCAACAATGAAGTGTTGCAGTGGAAGGGTGCTCTAATTCTACACCCTTGAGTCCTTTTGCAATCACCAGATTACCGCTTTAGTGCAATCACATTTTAGTGTCTGCATTATGCCACAGTTTTAATGAAACCTTGATCCTTAATTAACGGTATAGTTTCCCGGCATGTCCAATGGATGTGCAAGCAAAATGTGGCGCAAAATTAGTATTACGACGACACCTCTATGTTCCATAAGTTGTAAAATATATGACTCTGGAGCACTTTCCACTTTGATGTACTTTATACTTTTATATACTTCTATAAAAAGAAAGCTCGTTCCTTATTTTTCTAAAAAAAATAAAATTTTAGGTAAAAAAAAATTGTATACAATTACCGTTTCCCAAAATATGTATACTTAGCCTAATAGTACTGATATTAAATCATAAGAAACTAACTTTTGACAATAAATTACTTTCATTGTAGCTTTTCGCTCTGGTTACTACACTGTATCATGGATCACGCTGTTAAATTGTATCCATCGCCTATACCCGGTGACAGTAGCTATTTGTGGGCGCGCCGTGCCCTTTGCCTGAGTAATATCAGCAGTTCCTAGTGAAATCATAGACTGCAATCTCATGAATAATGGTTCAGGCCTCTAAATGGCTGCCTCCGCTGCGTATAGGCAACGGGGATAATTTAATGTTACTAATGCATTTGGCCAAGGTTCGGGCTGCAGGATAGCGGCTCGGTATGTATAGCGGTCTACGGCACTTAACAAGACATTAAAAACTCAGCTGCGGTTTGCCCTACAGCCTGACTTAAATAGCAAACACTAAGGTTAAACGTGTCCCTAATGAACTGATTCTTAACGCGGGATGCGGAGTCACAAGCACAAATCCATCTCATTATTATGCCACGATGGTCAAGTAAGAGATTAATGGCAATGTCACCTGCCTCAGCTACAAGAGACCTGTTCATTAACAACTAGCGCCAAAAGTGAGATACCAGACAGCAAATCCAAGTCCGAGGGCAACAAGTGCCTCTGTCATTCATTCCCTCTTAACACAAGGACATAGAGGTTCTTTTATAGACGTGTTTTCCAGGCCCCGCTGTGAGCTGTAGGTGTGAGAGCCGGGGTTGATTTATTAATTATGGTTTCAATCAAAGTGTCACCTGCACACACACAACTGCTTGTCAGAATATAATCATATTATATCCATCCGTATGGCCTGGTAGCTTTGGTATTAAGCGTTGCTGAGTAGTCATTTTTTTTTTTAATTATTACTTATTTATTATTTTTTTAGAGTTTATTTCTTTAGAACTTTTAATTCCTAAGCTGCTGAATCACCAAAATGGAAAGAAAAAAAAAATCAAAATTAAAAATTGTTGTCATACTTTCAAAAGTCGGCAACCTGCCAAAATAATCAGGACCTGTTGTCACAAAAGGGCACATTCTCGTCAATGAGTAAAACTGAATGAAACCAATGCAGAAAGTGTGGATTTAAAAAAAAAAAAAAATATAAAAGAAAAATCTCAATTAGTTGTCTTGATTTAGCAAACACCATGGGGTCCTCCAAAGTCCTACTATAGAATTATTACTGGAGAACTAGGGCCTCTTTTTCTGCCTCATTAGCATTTTCACAGGGCTGGTGTTCTGCTGTTGGAACCTAAAACTGTTGGGAGGACCCCTTTTGTGCCTTTTGTCCTTAGAAACCAGCAGGAATTACCCTCCACCCTCCCACCTCCTTGTCTGATACATTCTGGGGCAACTCCATTTCGTCCTCATTTTTCCAGATTAAGACTTGTGCTACCGACAACAATGTTTTTAAAAAAATATTTAAGCGGATTAGAAAAAAACAAACATAAAAAAAAAAAAAAAAAATCAAATAACATTTCTCTGGAAATGAAATAAGAAGCCACTGTGTGCTCGCCGGCGTATCGATTCTGTTTGGCCAAGCAATATGCAAACAGAATGTTTTAATGTAAGGACCCGCTATAATCTTGTTATAAATAAAACATAAAAGATTTGCACGGAGGAGAACGACAAGTGTCGAAGATGTCTTTTCCAGCAAAGGAGGATATTTGATGCTTAAGGGAACGCACTATCACTTACTAAATTAACAAGTTGTCTTATCAACTGCCATAAGCATTGAAGTCTAATTAATTTTCTGCTGATCAATAGACTTGAATGAGACATTGATTTCTGCAGATTTTAAAGGTTTGGGGTTAAATTACCTTCATACTTGGAAGAAAAAAACATGACCATTGTTCATTTCACATAACCAGATATATTAAACTGCATTTAATGAATTTCTTTTGTGCCAGAATGATATTTTATGGATACAAGAGGTAGCAAGTGGGTGACCGAACCCATGAAATATATTCAGTATCTGTTGCCAGTTATAGCCATCCAACAAGTTCCACTTCAAGATTGATGAATTCAAGCACAAATTTCTGAATACATAATGGCCGCGTTCCAATAACAATTTGCTTTTATTTGCTCTTCATGGATAGATGAACTGTATCTTTTGAAAAATAAAGAAAAAAAAAATCAAGAGGGGAAAAAAATCTCTTATAGCAGTTCTGGCACAAAAAGACTACATTTTATTTATTATTTATTTTTTATTTGTTACTATTGGTGCCAAAATACTAATAGAAATAATAATTTCAAAACAATGTCACTGCTATCATGATAATAAAATAATACAAGTAATACTAGCACATATAATAATAGTAATGCAGCCTAATTAATATGGCTAACCAAAAATAATGGACTTTAGAAGAAAAATAATCAATACTTCTAAAGAATACTATTTATAACACGACCCCCTGAAGAAGCAGGGTGAAACGCGAGTCGGGATGGAGTGACGCGGAGCCTGATCTCAGTGCAGCTGCTGCAGACTTTATTGCCTACGTGGTAACACCTTGTATATTTCTTTTGTTATAGTTGGCTGCAACCCAATTAAATGAATAGTATCTACCAGTTGCAAATATGGAAATAGGGTTATCACCCACTATTTTGATCAATACCCTTTTGTTTATTACGATTTTATACTCTGCAATATCATAGTTTTTATCATGAGGCTTTCTCCACATCCCCTATTGTGAGGGACCTTTCTGGTCTTGTACTTTGTATTACGATTAATCAATAAAAGTGTATTTAACCCTTAAATTTCTGGAAATCTTACAGTGCATGTGGGGAAACCATTGGTAAATCCAGAGGTAGGTGATAGTTTTGTAAGACAATCTACTTTCTCTAAGAAAAAAAAAAATTCTTCTCGATCTCTCTGGTACAGGTTATGAGTAATCAATGATAAATTTTGGAAACCTTTCATGCAATGTTTATATGAGAATCTGAACCTTTCAGTTAAGGGACCCATTAGAGTTCCTGTAGTTCCAGAACTTATCAACCTTTATGGTAAAAAATAAAAAAACTTTTTCGTAAACCTAACCTTCGTTTTTCTAGCTATGGAGTCCCGTGTCTTTTCAGGTGGCCACAGAGTGTTAATTTGCTTATCATCTGTGATTTTTTTTTGGTGGGGGGGGGCTTTTGTATATTCATATAACATGGTCATGTTCCTCTATTATAGTTGACTACCAATACTAATCAATGTTAAATAAAAATATTAGTAGTGATATTGGGTTCAACCAGCATTGGATGATGATGATGTCTTGCGCTCTTAGATATACTGTTCCTCTACTTGGTGAGAAGGATGAGGATGGCAATTTCTTTTTACACATATATCATGGCTTCCATTATTAGTGGAGATATGACGGATACATTGTGAAATAGAACTCAATAGTTCCTAACGGATCCCATTTGGAGATCAATGAATCTCCTGAAAGTTGGTTAGGGGAGAGTTGTTTGATTTGGTCGACAGATTGGTTTTGGTCTGAATAAAGTTGGTCCAGATAAAAAATGACCCTGAATGCAGTAAAAAGTCTAAATAATAATAATAATATTATTCATTTATTTTCTAGACCCCAAAGCATAATAATTGGAGGGAAGAGAATCTTGTGAATCCACACAGAGAAGAAAGTCGCACTCTTCGGGATGAAGAAATATGAGGCAGGTTTATTGACACATAAAATACATGTCAAGCCGGGGGAGTGACATACAGAGTGCAGGAAAGGCTGACAACGGCCGTTTCGCGCTGTTCAAACGGGACCCGTTGAAGCGCTTGAACAATGTGAAACGGCCGTTGTCAGCCTTTCCTGCACTCTGTATGTCACTCCCCCGGCTTGACATGTATTTTATGAGTCAATAAACCTGCCACATATTTCTTCATCCCGAAGAGTGCGACTTTATTTTCTGTGTGGATTCCTAGGATTGGCTATTTCCAAGTCCGGCACTCGGGATTTCCAGTATTTGGTCCTCTGAATGACACATGCCACAGTGAACTATACGGTAACAGCGGTGCCGTCCGCGTTTTTCTCCTATTTACGATATACTAGAAGAGAATCTTGTGTTGAAGAAAATACAAAACCCCCAAACACACTTTATACTCGCTTGTCCATCGTTATTATGGTGTGTTAAAAAAAACAAACATCATTCCGTTATGTTCTTAAAAAAAAAAATAACCTGTCTTGTTTTCAACTATAAAAAGCTCTTGGATACAGTGTCCTATATATCAGACCTTGGCGTAATTCAGCAAATGACACTGCGTGAGCTGATAAGTATTTCTAGCCTGTTTTATTTTCTGCCATATTTGTGTTTTTTTTATTCTGGTTTTGTTATTACTTCCATATAGTTTAGTTTTCCAACAATGCTAGAGGCCCAATCAGAGGATGATGCTATTTTTCAGACTTAAAGGGGTGGTCCGGTGTAAAACTACAAGTCTGTAATCACTCTGTTACTGCAGACTTGTGTATCCCTCTGATGATGACGATGCTGGGAGGGGAGGAGGTGTGATTCCAAGTATGTTATTTGCATACATGAGGTCACATGCCAACTAGTATTGCAAGTGTATTAAGCAAGGCCGGACACAGTCTAGTCGGAATGTTCTCGGGAGTGTGCGCATCACATACTCGTGGTCACAAAATGGAAACCAGACAGACCTCATTATAGTCAACGCGGCTCTTCTGATTTAGTTTGTATCCATTATTTTCCAGATCCATGAATCTCGTTACTATGTTCCTAGAACGGAAAAGCAAAACGGAATTCTAAAATGCAGATGTGAACAGAGCCGTAACAGCACATCCAGTAAGGATTGATACATTTTTAGGACATAATACAATAAATGGAAACATACTAACATTGATGGATTTACTGGCAATGTAGTAGTAGAAGCTGTAGTATGTTATACAGTATTCTGAATTCCTTTATATATGATGGAGGGCAGAGAAAATGAGGCAAATACAACTTATCTGTCTTTTAGGCCTCAAGCAATGTGCACTGGACTGATATGTATTGTGCGGCATTACTGCTCAGCACAATCGTACTATCGACTAAAATTCTGCACAAATCCGTGTGTTATGTCTGAACAATGTTATATTTTAAGGATCTTCGATTTATACATTTTATTTCAAACTCAATTGAAGACCCAAATGTATTCACAAGAGTGGCTACAAAGAGCACCTTTTGCTCTGTAGGACATCACACATCTGTGTATTCCAAAGATAAGCCATTTATTTAAAATGGGAACTGCATCATTTCTCCTGCTGGAATATTAAATGTTTGCTTCTAGGCCCCCTAGAAACTAAATGAACATGTTACCATTTCCCTTCTTATCCATGACAGCCAGTGTCCATTACAAGTTCATTAACAGGATTCCACTTTGAGTCAATTTCACCTGTGCAGATATTTGTAGTATCGGTATTCTAGGACAATGTGAAATATTTACGCAGTCAATGCTACCTTGAAATATCTTATACATGTTATCTTATGTGCATAAGAAGTGCAGAAAGAACTATGGAAATAATGAAACCATATCTATCTATCTATCTATCTATCTATCTATCTATCTATCTGTTATATTTATCAATCTATCTAAATAAAGAAAATTTGGCACTACTACCAAAAGAAACCAGGTGCAATAAGACCTGTTAAGGTAATATCCAAACCTCAAAAATAGCAAATCAGAAAAAAAACAGGCAGCACTCCACTTTAATTTTTGGGGTGCTGCCTGTTTTTTTTCTGAATATCATTCTATCAATCTCATATCTATCTATTATCTATCTAATATAGATAATATAGAGCATGAGCCCCAAACAGCCTCCCTATATACAGCATGAGCCTCACACAGCCTCTCCATATACTGCATGTGGCCCCCATCTCCTCCTCCTCAAGTGCAGCATTAAAACCCCATAGCCTCCCCATGTGCAGCTTAACCCCCATAGCTTCCCCATGTACTGCAAGTCACCCCATAGCCTTCCCATGTGCTGCATGCCACCCCCATAGCCTCCCCATGTGCTGCATGTCACCCCATAGCCTTCCCATGTGCTGCATGCCACCCCCATCCTCCCCATGTGCTGCATGCCACCCCCATAGCCTCCCCATGTGCTGCATATCACCCCATAGCCTTCCCATGTGCTGCAAGTCACCCCATAGCCTCCCCATGTGCTGTCTGTCACCCCCATAGCCTTCCCATGTGCTGCAAGTCACCCCATAGCCTCCCCATGTGCTGTCTGTCACCCCCATAGCCTCCCCATGTGCTGCATGACACCCCCATAGCCTTCTCATGTGCTGCATGACACCCCCATAGCCTCCCCAAGACCGTCCACACATCCCATACACATGAAAAAAAGCACACCACATACTCACCTCAGTCCCATTCCCCGATGCTCAGCTTCTGTTCCTGTCTCCGGTGCGCTGACTCTCCACAGTACACAGCTGACACGATGAAATGATGTAATCGCGGAGACCTCTCCTCCACCAAACAAGTCAGTGCAGATGGAGACAGCGAGCAGGCTGGCACGGTGTGGACTGTGGGCATCTGGTTTCCAGCCCCACAGCTGTCTCGAGCCACACTTTGCCCAGGTCTGATCTATCTGTCTGTCTGTCTGTCTGTCTATCCTACAGATCTCCCTATTGCAAAATATGTTTTACCAGATCCTGTACTGTGTCAATACTTTTTTTTTAGCAATTACATTCCTGGATTTAGACTAGCTCAACAAAAGACCACAGTATCAATTGATTGGCACAGTTTTGTGATATAATGATACATCCGCTTTTAAAAAGGTGCAACAACTTCCCAGCAGAACACATCCCTTTTTGAAGTTGACTTGGAAATCAATCACAGTCCCTAGGGACCGTTTCTCATAAACTGAACCACAAATAAGATGTTTGATCCTTTTGATGGTGTCCTCAGAAGAAGAATCAAGAACCCCTCTCCTTCATAATATAGCCATTTGGCACTCTGAAAAACAGCACGATGGCTTGGGGGTTAGCACTGTAGCTTTGCAGCTCTGAGGTCTTTGGTTCAAATCCTACCAAGGACAACATCTGCAAGGAGTCTGTATGTTGTTTGTGTGGGTAAAGGCTTGTCCACTGTGTGAATGCAGACTTGGGAATACTCATAGCACAGTGCATGCTGTCAGGATTTTCCGGTAAGTACGGTATGCGATTTGCATTTTTCCAGTCACATTCCAACTAGACATATCTGGCCTCGCTCAATTCACGTCTGTTGAATGAGACCACACATGTCTAGTCTGCATATGACTGCATGTATGAAAATCACATACTTGTAGTCGCGATCCTGACAGAGTACACAATACATGCCGTGAGGATTCACAAGTCTGCGGTCACATACAGTGATCGCAGACTTGAACCCTAAGCCTGGAAAACCTTTTTTTACAAGAAGGCATTTTTGCATGTGAAACAAAATGTTTTAGGTGCTTTAACCACTTAGAGACAAATTCAGACAGCAGAGAAAATCTAAAGAAAACGTGGATTCATCAATGGTTACAGCAGCTCCTACACACACTGACCTATCTCCTGGCTTTTTTCTATAACCCTTTGGCTATGTATTATAATACATCTCCAGAAATTTCTTTTAAATTGACAGAAAATATTTAGCCCCATGTATTTTTGCACAGTATAAATCCCAGAATCATAGGCTTAGCCATACGCCTGGAAGGTAGGGAAAGTAAACTGGGCAAACATTTTCTTATATGTGTCCGTTCTATTAATGACCCTCCTCTTCTTTATGGAGGTCTGATTCCAATGTAAATACCCTTGCACAGTATTAGAGGCTTTTGTTGGCCCAGTGCCAGTCAGTCACCCCCACTATAATAAGCTTTTTTTTTTTTCTTCCAAAAAACCTAATTTCAATTCACTGTGCGGAGAGTGAATGGGTGTCTAGATTTAAGCTGTTTACCAACTGGGCCAAAGCAGCAGATTGGCAGTCACAAAAAAGGCAGCGCACAACTGCTAAAACCTGGACTCACAAAGCAGGACACCATTTTAAGAGTTATTAAAGTACACACAAACTCTTCCAAAGTATGCCTCCCTTTTACAGACCCAACGTGGCGATTTAGCCCTGAATAAGGAGAAACCTATTAGCACTAAAATCCCTTAAGAGATTTTCCAAGATCAGACTGGGCTGCAAACGACCATTTCTTTTTCTTTGTTTCTTTTTGTTCTTCGTTTTTTATTTATTCTTTTTTTTTTTTTGCTACTTTTAGACTGGAGGCAGAGATTTGGATTCTGTTGGTGCTTGTCATGCGACCCTGGCCGATTTAACCAACATAGCTATTGGCGTATTCTATTACAGTATTCCTGTAGATTATATTTAAATGGCTGTTAAATCCCAAGATAAGGCGAGTTGTATTAGTACAAATGATGAAAAAAAAATTTTCTCCCTAATTTGCTGCAGGCAACATCTTTATTAATGACTTTGATCTACGTTATATACTGCTGGCCTTAAGAAAGACCCTTTTTGCATGTATATTAAGACCCAACGAGCACTTAATAAGTGCATATATATGACAGCGCAAACATTTGATTGAATAGTTAAGGCTACAAAAACAGCAAGTCTTGAGTTAATTACCATTTCAATGCAATCAAGTACAACAGTCCTTGCTGTAAAATCCATTCTGAGCCTAGCCTCTCTGTCAGCCCCAGCACTGATAACCTTTGCAGCAGAGTGACAAATGCAACTACAATTGCTTTATCTAATTAAAAACTCAGGGAGGGTGTAGAAAGAGAGAAAAAAATACCAGCACATGCTGCCTGCCAAACGATTGCACCCCCTTCAGCCAATGGATCTACAATATGGTACTGCTGTTTGCACTGGAAGGAAACTGACTCACTTAACATTTCAATAGGTTAATCAATTGACAATTAAACAGAGAAATTGGTTAACTCAGGAAACAATTAACATGACACTCCATTAAGTACACTTTCTAATTGCCATGTCTGTGAGTAAAATTAAGCGTTAAAAAAAAAAATAAAAAAAATCCGCTGTACGAAATCTTATTTTTAAAGGGTTTTGGTTGTGATGTAAAAATGTATAAACCTGGTAGGTGACTGATCAAGCATAATAATAATAATGTTATTACAGTAATATTTCTGTTTTCTGTAGTTTTTTGTTCTTCCCATGTTGCAAAGGGTTTTTTAAATTTTCTTTCAGAAATAAAAAGCAAAATGCTTTTTGCAGTCCCCTATTTTAATATTGACTGTCTTATTGCTTTTTTGTGACTCAACTTGTGTTGTGAAATACCTTCTTCCTCACCTTTCCTGCTGTCCCATCCTACCAAGTGCTTCACTTTATCTGTTTTTTGTTTCCATCCCACTTGGTGCCTCACTGTCTCTGTGGTTCCCTCCCAACTGGTGCAAGCATTTGATGTCATTTCCCACCTGGTGCCATCCCACAAGGTTCCCCACTCTATCTACTTTCCCTCCCACCAGGTGTCTCACTATCTCTGCAGGCACCTCCCACCAAGTGCCTCACTATCTTTGCAGTCCCCTCCCACCAAGTGCCTCACTATCTTTACAGTCCCCTCCCACCAGGTGCCTCACTATTTGCTTTCCCCTCCCTCCAGGTGCCTTCTCACAAGGTGCCTCACTGTATCTACTTCCCCTCCCACCAGGTGCCTCACTATTTGCTTTCTACTCCCACTAGGTGCCTTTTCACAAGGTTCCTCACTGTATCTACTTCCCCTCCCACCTGGTGCCTCACTGCACAACAGATTCCCCACTATACTTGCTGTTCTTTCCCACCTGGTGCATCACTGTCTCTGCGGTACCCTTCCATCAAATGTAGCACTTTATTTGCTGCCTATTAGTTGCTTCCTTATATCTGCAGCCCCCTTTATCACAGGGAGCCTCCAGGCAAACCATCTCCCTCTCATGGTTCCCTACACAGATATAGTTGTCACCCAGATTTTGCTGGTTCTGCTGATTCAGTTGTTAACATAACAAATCATAGAGCTAAAGAAAAGAAGAATCCACTTAGTATCCAGAAAAATTTGGAGAAGCACTGAAAAAAGTTTCAGAAACAAATGTGTGAACGAGAACATGTAGCACGTATAGAACAACACTAAAGCCTCTGTCACACTAAGCAATCGCGCTAGTAAGATCGCTGCTGAGTCACAAGTTTTGTGACGCAACAGCGAACTCAGCAGCGATCTCGCTACGTTTCACAGGTAGCAGCGACCAGGCCCCTGCTGTGAGATCGCTGGTCGTATCGGAATGACCTGGACATTTTTTTTTTGATCGTTGAGGTCCTGCTGGGTAGCATGCATTGGTATGTTTGACACCTTACCAACGACCTCGTTAGCGACTCAGAAGCGAGACACATAGGCGTGGATTTGCCAACATCGTTACAAAGGTCGCTACTGGTCGTTGCTGCGTTGTTGGGAAGATCTGTTTGGCATCTCGCCAGCGACCACATAGCGATGCAGCAATGATCCCTGCTAGGTCGTGTCGTTATCGGGATCGCTGTAGCGTCGCTGAGTGTGACGGGAGCTTTATATATATATATATACAGTACCGTTAAGTTTGCATGTTAAATTTCGATATGTAATGTATACATATACACTACACTGACTCTGCTACATAATTAGTTTGCCATGCAGCAGTGACCTCCCTAAATATTCTGCAAAAAAAAAAAATTTGCACTCTGTAGTGCTAAGGCATGTAAATATGAAATATATGAACTATGAATAGCATTACTGATAAGAAAAAATAGAGGTAATTAGCACATAATTTGGCCAATTCATGCATGCCCTAAGTATTATAATATTTATATAGGTATTTGGTCTAGGATCTGATATTAAAATAGTGTCTGAATAGGTTTAGCTGTGCCCTTTTATATAAGCTACACATCTCAGAAAGGCTAGTGTGGTCCATTGATTATCACCTTGTGAAATACTGTGTCTGGATGACCACTCTATGCCTCACTGTCCCTGTTACCCCTTTCTACGAGGTGTTCCACACTTTTTATTAATTCCTCACACTCTGCGTGGGTGATAGACTATTAAGGTCATGGATGAGAGATGTAGTAATAGAGGTTTGGGACGGATGGAGAAAGAAAAAGGGTAGAGGATCAACCCCAATCAGAGAAGACCTCACTTGTAAGTGATCTGTATTCTAACATAGAGACTAGATTTATTTAGGGTTCCAGTCAGGGGTCCTTCATTTCTTTGTGCTACTGTAGAGAATGTGAATGGCTGCAAAAGCGAGAAGTCAGAAGTCTTGACAGCAAACTCTTCAATTGTCATGAGATGTCATCATAGCATTCTCGGTTGTATAGCAAAGAAAAGTGGAAGGAAATGCCTTTAATCAGAGAAGACATTATCTTTGAGTGATCTGGCCAGGACTGCCACTAGATATTTCAGGGCCCCATACTGGCAACATTTTTGAGCCCCCTTGAGACTCCACCCAGGCTCCACCCCAGCCCTGCCTTCACCCCTCAAATCTGCCACAGTCCCACCACCCTCTCTTGGAAAAGCTCCATTTCTGCACCACATTCTCACCAATCACACATTAACAGTTCCCATCTCCAGATCACATACACAGACTGCAGCTTTTGTTTTGGCCAAAACATTTTTTAATCCACCACCACGACAACTTAGACCCGTTTGGCCGGGCTCTACTCTACTGTAACTTATTAAACATTTGTTAAAATATCCAATACGCTTTAGGTATATTTTCATTTATTTTTCAAAATGTAAAATGACTAATAATATCACATACAAAGGACAAATACCACCACGTCATGGCCATACCACATATTACCAACACATAGTGACCAAATACTACATACAAGGAACAAATACCACTACACCATGACCAAACAACATATTGCCACCACATAGTGACCGAATAATGCCACATACAAGGAACAAATACCACCACATCATGACCAGACCACATATTACCACCACATAGTGACAGAATAATACCACATACAAGGAACAAATACCACCACACCATGAAAAGGTCACATATTACCACATGTAGTGACCGAATACTACAATACTGATCATTAACAAAAACACAATACTAATATTACAATAAGTGCCATTATATACAGGAGCCATGTATATAGCATCAGTGTACAGGTAATACAGGGGTCACCTGTGATATTATACACAGGAGCTCTGTATATAGTGTCAGTGTACACATAATAACGTGATCACCAGTGACATTATACCCAGTAGCTCTGTATATAATGTACAGTGTACAGATAATACAGTGATCACCAGTGAAATTATACACAGGAGCTCTGTATATAGTGTATAGTGTGCAGATAATACAGGGATCATCGGTGACATTATACACAAGAGCTCTGTATATAATATTCAGTGTATAGTGTAAGTGTACAGTGGCGTCTCTAGTTGAAGTCCTTCATCTTCGCTTTTCTTCTTCATCCAGCACAGACCACATCACTTCTTCCAGCCAAGACTCTTCTTTGCAGAAAATAAGACAGTTATCTAGAGCTCCGCTTCCTGAGAACATTGTGTAATTTTTTCCCAACTTCTACACTACACCAGATGAAAAAAAAGGTGATATAGCGTTGCCCTGCACAGTACCAGCACCCACTCATTGAAAACAGTATCCTCAAAAGTAAAATACATCACTGCAGTAATAATATCCCTTAATTACCCCCTACGGTAATAATATCTCCCATCCTGGTCCCCATATGTCTCATTCCTGGCTCCAGCCATGTGTTCTCCCATCCTGGCCCCATATGTTCTCACATCCTGCCCTCCTGTGTCTCCATTCTGCCCCATGTGATTTCCCATCCTGCCCCATATGATCTCCCATCCTGCTCCATATGATCTCCCATCCTGCCCCATGATCCTGCACCATCTGTCTCTATCCTGCCTCATGTGTCCCATGATGCTGTCAAATCTGCTCCCATATTGCGGCTTGCCGCTTTCAAATAAAAAAAAAAAACTACTCTCTCCTTACTTGGCCGCGGTCCAGCGTCTTTGTCTCCTCCATCCATTTAAAGCTCGGACTCGCCGGCGTCTGACAGTGGCTTCATACTGCGGCGATGTGTGTGCTGACGTCAGCTGCCAGCCTGAGATTGGCTGGTGGCTTTTTACTATTGCTGTGCGGGCCGGCATGTCAATAGATTTTAACTGAATGTGCGTCTGAGAATGCAAGTTCAGTCATTGCACAGGCAGGATCCTCCTGCCCCTGAGGCATGGTAAGCAGAGAGGGGCCTGGTCCGGGACACCTCTGCTCACTGGGCCCCATATGCCAGTAGGAGCAGTAATGTCCTGATGTCGGCCTTGGATCTGGCATCTAACATGGGGACTAGATTTATTTAGGGGTCTAGTCAAGGGGCTTAAATGTATTTGTGTTGCTGTAGAGCATAAGCGAGAAGTTTGATGTCTTGACAGGGTAAATTCTACAATTGTCAGGGGATCTAGTCACAGCAGTTTGGGAAAGAAAGATGCCTTCAGTCAGAGAAGGCATTACTTGTGAGTTTAATGGATTTATCTGTACTGTGTTCACTTTTATCTGCAGAGCACCTGCACAGAACTGCTATCTACCCCTATATGGTTACATAATGGTGCTATCATGTAATACCTTACCACAGTCACTATGTGTATAACCATGCCTTTTATTTTCAAGAGTAAGCCCCTAATTATTGTATTAATTGGATTGATTGACTTTCAGTCCTTACTTTGCTTCTACTGCCAGCTCCACCTGTACAGTTAGGTCCACCTGTGCTGTTTCGGACTCTAGAGCCCTGACCCTTATCTTTTTTGGGGGAGTGGTAGAACAGTACCCGTACATATATCCTACAGCAGGAGTCCCCAACCTGTAGCTCGGGAGCCACATGTGGCTCGCGGTCCCATGAATTGTGGCTCGCAGTTGTTTGCCAGCTTGGTGCATTAGCTCCAGGTCTAGTAAACAGGTATAAAGAGCACATATCAAAATGGTGAATTTTGTGGGTAGCCCTGCACAGAAGAGCAGATCTGGATGCACATATACTGGTCTTAGGGGCTTAAAGATAATTTAAGTAAGGTACGCTGGGACAGGATGATACTACCTGTGAGATGAGGTGCTTGAAGCTTTATGTAACAGTGTGTTGTGAGTGGTTGATGGGAGCAAACTGAATGGGGGCATTGTAGGGACTGCTGGATCTTGGTATACTGCTTCAGGGTGATTTCTGTGGAAAACTTTGGTTATCCTTATACCCCTAATGGGGGCTCTGGTTGCCACTACTCTGAGGAAGGCAGGAGCTGGATGTGGCTCGCGACCCTCTCTCAGAGCTGAATGTGGTTCTCTAGGTCAGAAAGGTTGGGGACCACTGTCCTAGAGGATGTTTGCCCAGATTGTCATGGGTTCCTCGTGCCCAGTGCACTATGGCATTTGGCCAAGTTTGCCTGATGTAACAATGAGCTCCAATGGGGACAGTAACTGATGTGTGGCACTACATTGAGATGTAATGCCTTGCTCACTCTTCCACTGATTATTCACTGTTTTGGTACACCAGTGCTGTTTTACTAGAAATGTCCCTTTACCATTTATGTTCTATATCAATGGAAGTTGGAGTCTTGACCTGCATTTATTTCCTCGGCCGCACCTCTAAATCCATTGATGATTATGTCACATCTCAGCTGTGTTGGGCAATGTTTTAAGTATGTTGTTTGTCCGGCATAATCTCGATTTCCCAGGGAGCCAAAAGCATCAGGTTTACGTTTGACCTTGTAGAACCTGTGATGGTTGAATAAAAGCAAACAACGGCACCTGCTGCGATTTTATTTTTTTTTTCTGCAATGCTATCCAGAAATAAGAAAATTCTGCAAGACTGAGAATAAAATGATCACAAAATGGCAGCATTTCTTTTTTGTTTTGTTGAAGGAAAATAAACCGTAATCATTTGAGTAAATATATTTGTCACCAACAGCAAGACAATTGAGAAAAGTATTTAAAATAAACAATATCTGTACCTTATAAAACCCTAAATGGACACTGGGAATCTTGGGGCATCTACAAGCTTGAAGGGCATGGGGATCTCTGCCAACCAGCCAAACTGTCAGCGCTATTATTTTTTTTTAGTTATTCAACTGAAAATCACTATGTACAATATGTATTTTTCTATAAATTATTAAATGTTGATTTTTTTCGATAACATTCCTTTCTAGAGGTCGAAGCCCGTTACTTATTAATACGGAGCTCCATGGTATAAGAAGTTTGTTGATGGTTATAGGAAGCGATTGTGTGAAATTATGTCCAGTTTGTCTTTTTTTTTTTTTTTTTTTTTCGTGTTGTTTCAATACACATAAAGGAAATAGACATGTATATAACAAAATGTGTCTAACCCCGTTCCAACGTTGGGGGAAAATAGCGCGCCCACGTCAGAATCCCTTCCTTTGTGGGCTCTGGCGGTGAGCCCACATCTTTCCTGGCACATGTCAACTGTTTTGAACAGCTGACATTTGCCTGGAACAGCCGCGGGTGGAATCGTGATCCACCCGCTGCTGTTAACCTGTTAAATGCCACTGTCAATCTCTGAAAGAAAGTTTCAAACTTCTTTATCAGGACAAAATCACAGTAATGAAGTGTTTTCTTTACCATGTTTTGGGATTGTTTTGTGAAAAAAATTTGTATATAGTGTTTTAAACACCTGCATTCTTTTAAATGTTTTTTGGCATATTTTTATTACTGCCATTTTTCAGTGTTTTTCTAACTCCATTCAACAATGAAGAATCTCTAGAATTTTTTCACGCAAAAACGCAGGCCAAATGCCCAAAAGACGTCCAAGCTTTTTCAGTTCATCTTTTGAACCTTCCCATTAACTTGTATAGCAATGTATTGAGCTTGGAAAATGCCTGAAGAATGATCAAGTCATTTATTTTACCTGCTTGGTGTCTTTGGAAACCTTAACAACAAGTGGTTTTTACATAAAAATGCATATGTGCATTCTTTTGAACATTTTCTGAATTTTTTTTAGGTGTGTATATGGAGAGCCCCGCAGGGCCTTGGGGTACTCGGTACCGAGCCCATTGACTTCAGCAGGGGATGTCACGGTGACGGTGACCCGGTCCGTGGCCCTGAGGCATCCAGTAATAAAATAGGGGAATGTTGTGTGGTATTTAAGTGTGACGCCACCCGTGGTGTTCGGCAATGAGTGGTGGACGCTGAGGTTTTGGTCCTCTTGGGCTGATGGTGACACAGCCAAGATGGTTCAGCTCCCCATGGGTAGAGCGGGGGCCCAGGGCAAATATATTTGATTAATGGTTCAGATGGCGGTGAACGTTGGGGTGCAGAGAAATAAGAGAAGGACACAGAAAGGTGCAGGTTTCTTTACCTTTTACTTGCAAGTTGTTGCAATCCGGGGTACCACATACAGATGATGGTTTGAGTCCAGCTTGCCTGGAGGCATAAAGGGGATCCACCCTGCCAGGTGGGGTTTGGGACCTTCCTTCTGCACTTTGTTTTCGGGTCCCTGCTGTTTGTAACTAAGCTGTGACCCTCTCTTGTGTGATGGTTTCTAACCTGTATGGCTGACAGCGTGAGCCTATATCACGGATACTGTCCTTTTCACCATCAGCCCTGGGCTCTTGATCTGCTGCCATGCCTTCAGGTGTTCAATGTCGCTCAGGAACTTGCAGTCCCCTGTTCTTCCAGATTCGGCGGTCAGGGCATACAGCTCCTGCCTAGCCCATGACTCTGGCGTCCCATTCTCTCTATCAGTGCTTCGCTCTGGGGTCTGCTATACACAGTTTTTAGCTTCCCCGGGGCCACTTGTCTCTGCTCCTGTCCTTCCCCTCCTCACAGATCAGCTCCCCGTCTCCAACTCACTGGATCTTCCAGAAAGATCCTTTACCTCAGGCTTAACTGTCTTGTCATCTGCTCAGCTGCTCTCGTTTCCATGACAACTCCCCTGTTTTCTCTCACAGCTGATTACTTGCTGACTCACTAGCCCCATCTGCTGGCCAAAATTTATAAGGCAGCTCCCCTTTCTGCCCTGCAGCAGAAATTGTCATTTAATCTATGTTACCTGGCATGGGGGCCCCCCCTGCCTCCAGGCATGACTTTACCCCTTAGAGGGAGGCAATGTCACTGTGACAACCGGACTCTGGGGTATCACATTCACACATCTTAAATTTGGGGAACCTATGTCAGACCTATTTTTGCGTGGAGAATCTATCCCCTTTAAATAAACCCTTTAACCCTTGGTCTGTCTTTGATCCATGGGGACATCACCAGTACCTGCACATTATTACAACTACAAACTTGTATCCCAAGGCCGGACAATCCCTAGATTATGGTACCCAAATACCGTATATACTCGTATATAAGCCGACCCGAGTATAAGCCGTCCCCCCTAATTTTGCCACAAAAAACTGGGAAAACTTATTGACTTGCGTATAAGCCTAGGGTGGAAAATGCAGCAGCTACTGGCAAATTTCAAAAATAAAAATAAATACCAATAAAAGTAAAATTAATTGAGACATCAGTAGGTGAAATGTTTTTGAATATCCATATTGAATCAGGAACCCCATATAATGCTTCATACAGTTCATGATGGGCTCCATAAGATGCTCCATACAAAATATGCCCCATATAATGCTGCACAAAGGTTAATAATGTCCCCATAAGATGCTCCATAGAGTAATATGCCCCATATGATGCTCCATAAAGGTTATCGTCCCATAAAATGCTCCATAGATTATGCCTCTATATGCTGCCCCATAAAATGCTCCATAGATTTTGCCCCATATGTTGCCGCTGCTGCAAATAAAAAAAAATTACATACTTACCTCTTGTCGCTGGGGGCCAGGTGCTGGTGTCCTCAGCAGGTGGAGACAGGTGCCAGTGTCACCTCTGGCTCAGGGCCACGGCACCTGCGATATTCAACCTGTCCCCGCGGTCCATCGATGCGCCCGCTCTGTCTTCCGGGTCCTCTGTCAGTGATGTTCAGGCAGCAGAGGGCGCAGCGCATCCTAACTAAGTCATTGTGCCCTCTGCTGCCTGAACGTCACTGACAGAGGACGTGGAGGGCAGAGAGGCTCGCAGCGATGGACCGAGGACAGGTGAATATGACATATACTTACCCCCTCCTGGCGTGGTCTCTGCAGCCCATGCGTCTACGGCAGCTCTTCCTTCCTTCAGCACATATTCATGACTTTAATGAGCGGTACCACATGACTGCTGAAGGAAGGCGTGGGAGAGGCAGGGGGGCTGCAGAGACGCACCAGGGGGGTAAGTAAGATCTCTGACACCCCCGCTTACCCTCCCCCGCCGACCCCTGGTGTATGACTCACGTATAAGCAGAGAGGGGGACTTTCAGCCAAAAAATGGGTTGACAATCTCGGCTTATACGCGAGTATATACGGTATTTGCTGTTGGGCCATTTATGAATATACTAATGTACTCACCCCGATATTAAATCTATGTGCCAGTTATAAAATAATTCATACCCCTGTCCTGTCCAAACAGCTAAATGGATTTAAGACCCCAAATCAAACTCCTAAATTCATTCAGACCTACGACCTCTAATTATCATTTGAGAAAGTCTTGTAATGAGCTGAATCATGTCATGAAGTTAAAAATGCTTCATTGATGATAAACCTAGAAGATGTTTAGTAAAATTTGTGAGTGTTAGACTCTCTCAGCCTTGCCTAAAATCCCCAAACCACATCTCTAAATAAATCCACACTGCAGATTAGGCAACTTTATTAATGACAGACCCTAGACCATGCCCCTTAATTGTGTCCTCAGTCAAGACCCTTAAACCAAGTCATGTTTGAGAATGGTAAATATTTGAGTAAAGCAATTTCTCACCCCAGATCAGATTCCTTGGTTAATTTCTGCCAAATATGGTGGCGCACCAACATTACAACCATATGGGGACATATAGTGGTAGATGCCATAGAAGTGATTACAGTACAGGTATGTTATATAGCAGGAACGTGGGATGCAGTGACGAGCAGGAGGCAGAGCAAGCGTTAGCTGGTTTATTACAAGGGATACTCCACACAGGGAGAAGATAAGAGATAGGGCAGGTAAAGCTTAATATAATAACAGGATAAGAATAAATGTTCACATAACAGGTAAACTTATCAGTCTGAAGTTTCCGGATGGTGGAGATTTGAATTCCCATGGTGGGGCCGCAAGTGACGCATGAAGTCTTTGGCCCGGTCCTGGAGAAAAGTGTGGCACTGTCTCCTGATGGCAGCAGCATATTCTGGCACTCTCAGGCGAAGCTTTGCGGTATCGGGGCATATTCCTTGATGGGAAGTAGTCTGTTGGGCAGCCGGAGAGTGACTAAGTACAGAGGTGGGGGACTGGGCTCTGCTAACTGGCTCTGCGTGTTCCACTCGGTCTGTATTAGGCCGCATGCCAGCAACGGTCAGCGGAGCATTGCAGGACTCGCCCTCTGTGTCAGGAGTGAGCGGCCACACAGCTACACTTAGCTCACAGTTAGTAAGCGCAGGGGCTGGTGAAATGCAGCGCAGGCCTGTACTCTGGCGCCGCTGTATGGAGAGTGAATCAACCTTCTCCTGCTGCGCTGTCTGTCTTCCCGCCAAGTCTGCCGTATTGGCGCGCTCCGTCCCTTTTAAATCTGACCCGCCTCCTACAGTCGAGTGCAAAGGTCTGTCCTGGCTAGAAAGCTCTTCCCCCCTGGCAACAATGGTGACAGCCCCGATAGTTCCGGCCCTGACACAAGAGAGGTACCACCGGCACGGTCCATGTCCCTACAGGTATTTATGAAGAAAAAGAGCTGGCATAATCTCTACGATTAAGGGCGTGTGTTACACCAGAAACGCTTCAGGGATATGATATGGAGCCATACATGGTACTTTGGAAATAGATATACCAATAAAGAAATCCAAGTTTTATTGCGTTATGGAAGTGCCAACTCTCTTTCCATGCACCGTTGGCTAGCAGTAGAGCAGCACCCATCTATTTAACTAGTGGAGAGAGTGCAATATATGCTGTGAGTGCGAGAAACTACCTTTGTTTTAAGGTGTACAGTTATATATATAGTAACTTACAGATGACGTTTTTTATGATGGAGTCATTCTTTTTTTTGACAAACATGACGACTTCTTCCAGCCAGGACTTATGTGCAGAGATTACAACAGACACATATGACTTCTCACATTTCCAGCACTCTCCCCATCTATCATGAACCTGCACAGACTCCTTACTGCATCTATGTGGCACTAAAACAGCACTAATCTTAGTGTCCCACATAATAATGTTACCACAGTGCACCTTACATAGTAATAATGCCTCCTTTGTGCCCTCTAGATGGTACAATTTCCCCCTAGTAAAATATTAATGTCCTGTGCAAGAGCCCTAGAAAACAGTACCCACATTTTGCCCCTTTGATGGCCATAATACTCTGAGTGCCCCTATAACAATAATATTTCTTAAGTGCCCACTTAACGTTTAATAATGTTCACCAAGTCTCCCAATGTAAAGCTCCTCTATAAACGATATGGTGGGTCTACAGCTCCCTTATACAGAGTGTGATGTCCCTACAGCTTCATTATATACATTATGATGGACTCACAGCTCCACTATACATAGTGTGATGTCCCCACTGCTCCCACCAAAACACTGTATAATGACCCCCACAGAATCTCTCAGACTGTACAATGGTCCTCACAGTAGAACCCAAACTGTATATTGGCCTCCACACTAGTCCCCAAACTAGCCTGTTGTGAGTTCATTCTCCCCTTCACCTTTGATGTCTGATGAACTCCCTCTGCTGGTGAAGAGAGGTAGTGAAATTGATTGGGATGGGAAGAACCTGTCATCTGAACAGGCGGAGTGTGATTGGACATCTGGAATTTCTGAGTGGATATAAGGCAGCCGACGCCCTGCAGGGCTGCTGGTGATCCTTTCTGCTCTGAGCTCTTGCATCCAGCTTAGTTCCTGTCTACTAAAAGCTACGTTTTTGCCCTGCTATTATTCCATGAGATTTTGTCTGGTTTCCTTAGTGTTTGCATTCAGCCAGTCCTGGTTGGGACTGGCTGAATTCCATTTTTGTCTCTGATCAGTTGATCTCTTTGCTCTGTTTTCAGAATATACCTGAGTGCTGATATAGTGATTTTGAAGTCTAGCGACTTCAGGGCCTTTTTCCCTATCAGACGGTTGGGACATTTTTGGTAGGGTTTTTTGTGGATTGCAGCCAGCATCTTTTCTGTCCTATCCTATCAAGTTAGTTGGGCCCCATCGTTTGCTCAGCCTGTCTTTCGGTCTGTGTTTGTGTTTTCATCTGTTTTTCACCGACAATACATGTTGGGGGCTGTCTATTGCTTTGGGGTCTGCTCTGGGGCAGTTTGGATTTCCCCTTTCCTTCTTTAGGCTTATGTAGTTCTCCGACTGTGACGAGGGGTCTAGGGCACCGTAGGAACCCCCCACGGCTACTGTTAGTTGTGGTGTATAGGATCAGGGGTCTGCAATCCGATAGCTACCAACCTCTCCGGTTTTCTGGACTTAGCTTGTATTTTTGTTTTCTCCTCTGGTGACTCATTCATAACAGAATCACCAGCCATACCGCAGATTCTAGGGTGCTCAATAGCAGGAAAGAATTGTAAAAAAAAAAAAAGTGTCAGAATTTTTTTTTTTTTGGTGTATATTTTTTCCTCTATTTCTCTGAGGCCGTAGGGGGAATTTTTTTTTTTCAATGGAGATTAAGCAATTGTCTGATCGTGTGGAGCAGCTTACTGCTGAAGTGCGGGGAATTTCCGCCTATCTTGCTCATTCACATGCTGCTGAACCAAAGATCCCTACTCCTGATGTGTATTTTGGGGATCGGTCTAAATTTCTGAATTTTAAGAATAATTGTAAATTATTTTTTGCCTTGAAGCCTAACTCATCGGGGAGCTCCGCGAAGCAGGTTAAAATTGTCATCTCTTGCGCGGCGATCCCCAGGATTGGGCGTTTTCTTTGAAACCTGATGATCCTATTCTGACTGATGTGAACGCATTTTTTCAGGCCTTGGGGTTGTTGTATGATGAACCTAATGCTATTGATCAGGATGAAAAGGCCCTGTTGGCATTGAGCCAGGGTCAGGATTCTGCAGAGTTGTACTGTCAAAAATTCCGAAAGTGGGCGGTCCTTACTACCTGGAATGATGGTGCCTTGGCAGCTCTCTTTTGGAAGAGTTTGTCAGAAACCGTAAAAGATACTATGGTGGGATTTCCTGTTCCCTCTGGTCTTGACGATTCTATGTCATTAGCCATTCAGGTTGATCGGCATTTGCGTGAACGCAAAACTGCACGAGAGGTGTTGCCACCTGTTGAACAAATGTCTGAACCTATGCAATGTGATAGAGTTTTGTCAAGGGCGCAACGTCAGGAGTTCAGAAGGCGTAATAAGCTGTGTTTTTTCTGTGGAGATGCCTCTCATATTATTTCTGTCTGCCCTAAATGAGAGAAACGTTTTGCACACACATTTGCTGTGGGTGGTGTTCAACCTAAGTTTCTTCTGGCAATTACTCTGATCTGCTCCCTGTCCACATTTTCCGCTAAGGCTTTTGTGGATTCGGGAGCAGCTCTGAACCTGATGGACTTGGATTTTGCTAAACGTTGTGGGTTTCCTATGACACCTCTGCGGATGCCTATCCCTTTGAGGGGTATTGATGCTACTCCTTTGGCGAAGAATAAACCTCAGTTTTGGACCCAGGTGGTAATGCGGGTCACCCCAGACCATCAAGAAAATTGCAGATTTTTGGTGTTGCATAATTTGCATGATACCATCGTTCTGGGGTTTCCCTGGTTGCAAATCCATAATCCAGTTTTGGATTGGAAATCTGTGTCTGTGGTGAGTTGGGGTTGTCGGTGTGCCCTTAGTGACGCTCCTATTTTCTCCACCTCTCCCCAGTCGCATGATGTTCCTGACTATTTGGCTGATTTTTATGATGTATTTAGTGAGAACGAGTCTGCGTCTTTGCCTCCTCATAGGAGTTATGACTGTGCAATTGAGCTGAGCCCTGGGTGTAAATTTCCCAAGGGTCGACTTTTCAATTTATCTGTACCCGAGCACGAGGCTATGCGATCCTATATTAAGGAGTCGTTGGAGAAGGGTCATATTAGACCATCCTCTTCACCCTTAGGTGCTGGTTTTTTTTTTTGTGGCCAAGAAAGATGGTTCATTAAGGCCTTGTATTGACTATCGTTCCCTCAACAAAATTACTATTAAATATCAGTATCCGTTACCCCTGATTTCTGATCTATTCTCCAGAGTTAAAGGTGCTTGCTGGTTTACCAAGCTTGACCTCAGGGGGGTGTATAATCTTATTCGCATTAAGCAGGGGGATGAATGGAAGACGGTGCTTAATACTCCGGAGGGACATTTTGAGTACCTGGTGATGCATTTTGGGCTCACTAATGCCCCTTCTGTCTTCCAGTGCTTCATGAATGATATTTTCTGAGACTTTGTGGATAAATTTTTGATCATCTATCTGGATGATATTTTGATCTTTTCCAAGGATTGGGACTCTCATGTGGAACATGTTCGGACTGTGTTCCGGATTTTGAGGGAGAATTCCCTGTATGTCAAGGGATCGAAATGCCTTTTTGGTGTACAAAGGATTTCGTTTTTGGGATTTATTTTGTCTCCGTCAACTATTGAAATGGACCCGGCCAAGGTACAGGCCATTTATGATTGGGTTCAGCCCACTTCTTTGAAGGCCCTCCAGAAGTTTTTGGGTTTTGCTAATTTTTATCGTAAATTTATAGCTAAGTTTTCTGGTATTGCCAAACCATCGACTGATTTGACTAAGAAGGGGGCTGATATGCTGAAGTGGTCTCCGGAGGCTGTTTCTTCTTTTCAGGAGCTGAAGCGAAGGTTCACTTCTGCTCCGGTTTTGCAGCAACCTGATGTCTCACTCCCGTTTCAGGTAGAGGTGGACGCTTCTGAGATTGGTGCAGGAGCTGTTTTGTCCCAAAAAGATCCTGTAACATCTAAAATGAATCCCTGTGCTTTCTTTGCCCGAAAGTTCTCCCCATCCGAACGTAACTATGATGTGGGGAATCGGGAACTGTTAGCCATGAAATGGGCATTTGAGGAGTGGAGACATTGGTTGGAGGGAGCTAAACATCAAGTCGTGGTCCTTACTGACCACAAGAATTTGATTTGCCTGGAGTTGGCCAAACGCTTGAATCCTAGACAGGCTAGATGGGCCTTGTTTTTCACACGTTTTGATTTTGTGGTCTCTTTTCTTCCGGGCACTAAGAATGTCAAGGCAGACGCCCTCTCTAGGAGTTTCTTTGCTGATTCTCCTATTGTGACCAAGCCTGCTACCATCTTAGGTGAGGGGGTAGTTCTTTCTGCCATCTCGCTTGATTTGAGACATGTTCTGGAAGAGTTTCAGGAGGACAAACCTGAGCGTTGTCCCATTGGAAAATTGTATGTTCCTGACCAGTGGAGGAAGAGAGTGATGTCTGAGGTTCATTGCTCCGCATTGGCTGGTCATCCAGGTATTTTTGGTACTAGAGATTTGGTGAGTCGGTCTTTTTGGTGGCCCGCCTTGTCTCGTGATGTCAGGAATTTTGTGCAGTCCTGTGGGACTTGCTCCCGGTCTAAACCTTGTTCTTGCTCTAGTGAGTTGTTGATGCCTTTGCCGGTGCCCAGGAGGCCATGGACCCATATTTCAATGGATTTTATCTCTGATATGCCTGTCTCTCAGAGAATGACTGTTATTTGGGTGATTTGTGATAGATTCTCTAAGATGGTCCATCTTGTAACACTACCTAAGTTGCCATCTTCCTCAGAGTTGGTGCCCTTGTTTTTGCAACAGGTGGTTCGCTTGCACGGGATTCCTGAGAACATTGTATCTGACAGAGGCATTCAGTTTGTTTCTAGATTTTGGAGGACTTTCTGTTCCAAGCTGGGAATTCAGTTGTCCTTCTCCTCTGCGTTTAACCCTCAGACCAATGGGCAGACAGAGAGAACAAACCAGACTTTGGAGTCGTATTTGAGATGTTTTATTTCTGCTGATCAGGATGATTGGGTTTCATTTTTGCCCTTGGCCAAATTTGCTTTAAATAATAGAGCTAGTTCTGCCACTTTGATGTCACCTTTCTTTTGTAACTTTGGGTTTCATCCTCGATTCTCTTCAGGGCAGGTGGAGTCTTCTGCCTGCCCAGGTGTTGACACTGTGGTGGAGAGAATGCACCAGATTTGGCACCAAGTGGTGGATAAGTTGTCTCTCTCCCAGGAAAAGGCCCAGCGGTTTTCCAACCGGCATAGGACCATTGGTCCCCGGTTTAAGGTGGGTGATATGGTTTGGTTGTCATCAAAGAATATCTCTATGAAGGTGGCTTCTCCAAAGTTTAAACCTAGATTTATTGGACCTTACAAGATTTTGGAGATTCTTAATCCGGTCTCTTTTCGATTGGCTCTTCCTGTTACATTCAAGATCCATAATGTGTTTAATAAGTCTCTGTTAAAGAGGTTTGTTGAGCCAGTAGTTCCTGCGGTGGCACCTCCTGACCCTGTATTGGTTGAAGGTAATGTGGAATATGAGGTTGAGAAGATACTGGATTCTCATCTGGCTAGACGGAGACTCCAGTATTTGGTTAAATGGAAGGGTTATGGCCAGGAGGATAATTCTTGGGTCCCTGTATCCGATATTCATGCCGAAAGATTGGTTTGTGCTTTTCATCGGGCCCATCCTGATCACCCTGGTGGCGTGGATGAGGGTTCGGTGACCCCTCCTCAAGGGGGAGGTACTATTGTGAGTTCATTCTCCCCTTCACCTTTGATGTCTGATGAACTCCCTCTGCTGGTGAAGCGAGGTAGTGAAATTGATTGGGATGGGAAGAACCTGTCATCTGAACAGGCAGAGTGTGATTGGACATCTGGAATTTCTGAGTGGATATAAGGCAGCCGACGCCCTGCAGGGCTGCTGGTGATCCTTTCTGCTCTGAGCTCTTGCATCCAGCTTAGTTCCTGTCTACTAAAAGCTAAGTTTTTGCCCTGCTATTATTCCATGAGATTTTGTCTGGTTTCCTTAGTGTTTGTATTCAGCCAGTCCTGGTTGGGACTGGCTGAATTCCATTTTTGTCTCTGATCAGTTGATCTCTTTGCTCTGTTTTCAGAATGTACCTGAGTGCTGATATAGTGATTTTGAAGTCTAGCGACTTCAGGGCCTTTTTCCCTATCAGACGGTTGGGACATTTTTGGTAGGGTTTTTTGCGGATTGCAGCCAGCATCTTTTCTGTCCTATCCTGTCTTTCTGTCTGTGTTTGTGTTTTCATCTGTTTTTCACCGACAATACATGTTGGGGGCTGTTTATTGCTTTGGGGTCTGCTCTGGGACAGTTTGGATTTCCCCTTTCCTTCTTTAGGCTTATGTAGTTCTCCGGCTGTGACGAGGGGTCTAGGGCACCGTAGGAACCCCCCACGGCTACTGTTAGTTGTGGTGTATAGGATCAGGGGTCTGCAATCCGATAGCTACCAACCTCTCCGGTTTTCTGGACTTAGCTTGTATTTTGTTTTCTCCTCCGGTGACTCATTCATAACACTAGCCCACAAATGGTATAATGGCCCACACTGTAAGCCCCAAACTGTATAATGAGCCCCACATTAGATCCCATGCTGTTTAATGGCTCCCACACTTTGAGAACTCCGGCATATGTCCCTATGATATGAGGGTCCCCACACGGTATGATTTCCTCCATGGTAGACCCTAAACTGTTTAATGGCCCCCACATTAGCTTCCACGCTGTATAATGACTCCTATATTAGCGCCCAAACTATATAATGGCTCTTACGTACTGTAAGGGCCCAAACTGTATAATGAGCTACATATTAGCTCCAACACTGTATAATAGCCCCTACATTCGCTGCCAAACTAAAAAAAGGCTCCCATAATTTGAGGACCCTCACAGATGTGAACAGCTAACATAGGAAAAAATTCAAAAATATTCCCATATGAAAGGTAGGCGCACCAAACCCTGACTGATGTACTAGCAGGATGCAGCAGGCCTCCATTGATAAAGGCTGGGGAAGCACAGGTGCAACCCACTGATGAAGACAGCCAGTAACCCAACAAATGAAGGGCTGACTGCCTAGTAGGAAAAATGCACACAGATAAGGCTTGCATAGGACATCAGTCACACAGTGCGGTGCAAAGTGTCTGAACAGCCTATTGATCATCCCCGTAGTATTAGCAGGTGGGCTGTTCTGCACTATATACATGCATCACACTGAAAAAAACAAGCCAACACAAAGAGGCCTAGCTGCATCCTGCAAAAATGATAAAAAGTGCAAAAAGATAAGAAGACATGGGGTATAAGTTACTATTTTAGCCAAGACAGATAAGCTCGCAATCCAAACGTCAAGGATTCCCAGATTTTGCGAGTCCCTAACACTAAATCAGAACAGCTAACATAGGAAAAAATGACTGATGTCCTATGCAAGCCTTATTTGTGTGCATTTTTTCCACTAGGTAGCCAGCCTCTCTTTTGTTTGGTTACTGGCTGCTTTCATCAGTGGGTTGCACCTGTGCTGCTCCAGCCTTTATCAGTGGAGGCCTGCTGCATCCTGCTAGTGCATCAGTCAGGGTTTGGTGACCCTCACAGATGTCCCTACAATGTATGAGCACTCTCACAGTAGTCCCCACACTGTAGGATTGCCCCCACATTACACCCCAACTATATAATGGCCCACAAAGTGTATGATGGCCTTCACATTAATCTCCAAACTCTGTAATGGCCATCACATTAGCCCACAAACTATAAAGTGGCCCTGACATTAGCCTTCAAACTGTAGAATGGCCTCCACATTGGTTCGTATAATGTATGAGAGCCCCCACAGTAGTCCCCATTGTCACGACTCCTCCGCTCAGTGAATGATTGTTATGCTGTTCTATGGAAATTGTCTTGCTGAGCTGTCTGTGTCTTGATTGACAGTTTGGTTGTCCTATACTGAGAGGGGCTTGCTGGGCTTTTGGTGCTTTTACAGCTCTGCTGTCCAATCTGTGACTGGGGCGTGCGGGACTTTCTACAGGTGTTCAATGTTCTGGTAATCGCATACCTATTTAACTGAGCTGTCTGCCCCAATGCCTGCCAGACGTAGTTTACTAATGAGTGTTAGCCTGATTATGTTGCTCTGACTTCTGATCTTCTGCCGCCTGACCCTTTGGACCGTGTTCTGACTACCCCGTTGTCTTTTCCATCGGCTTTTGCTCTGCTATCTCTTGTTATTGACCCTGGACTGTTACCTGACTTACGCCTTTGTCTTTTCCCTTGGTTATCTATGTACTCTCTCTGAATTGACATCGGAACGTCTGACTCTTCTGCCTCACGGCCTGTCCATGAGTAGTGACTAGCGTCACACCCATAATATATGAGGCCCCCTTACTGTTTCAGGGTCCCTCATTGTTTCATTCATCAACAAGATTTAAAATAAAAACATCATATACTCACCTAATACAGGGTCCTGGCAAGTCAATCGGCAAGGCCTGGGCGGACCAATGCGCTGTCACCACTCTGACGCACCGACAGGATGTCAGAGTCCCGTCACCCCAACGGGACTCTGACGTCCTGCATGTGAGTGGGCACCTCTGCCATTCTATAGACCACAATCTTAAAGCTACCTATGTTCTACACAATGGTGATTGGTAGTGCAGGGAAATCGTGTCTCCAGACTCTACAGCGGGGTTTAACTGCATCGGAGTGCGCAGTAGTATAGCTCTGGGTGGGACCATCTGAGCCCGGGACCTGGGCTGTTCACACCCTCTGCCTCCCCGGTAGCTATGCTGCATCTCAGACCAGATGCCAAAATAAATTAAAATCCCAGCCAGTCCTTACCTCAGAACCCGCATCACTAAATAAATTGCAGTTCCCCAGACTAAATCTTTCAATTCAGACCCTTAAATTGATAAAGACCTCAGACAAAACCCATAAATAAATTCAGGTGCCACGTCAGACACCATCATTTAATGCAGGCTGAAGACAAGACTCCAGACCAGAGTAAATGTGCATTTTGACGACTGCATAAATCGATAAGAAAGAACCGCAATGCATGGAGTGCATATAAAAATTTTCATGGGAAAAAAATTAGAAATATAAATCATTCTAAATAATAGCTAATTTTCTGAAAATATATTCTCTAGAAAAGCTTATACTTGGTTATTTATTCTAGTATTAGTTATTTTATAGAAGTTAAGATTTCATTGTAAATGACAAATTAACAGTTTTGCTATTTCTGAGTACTTGTAAATGTCTTCTACAAGGAAAACTGGTTTATACTGCAGGACTGTCTACAGACTTTCGCCCTCATTGTCATCGCTAATGGGAGCCATGTTAGTGTAATGCAGTCTTTTCACTGGATGCTAAGTTGCCTGCCAAAAGTCTTCTTAATTATAGTGCTGTGCATTTTGTTTATACTAATACAGGGATTAAGAAGTTATATTAATTCTGTTTGACATTAGTAGTGATAAATAACAGAAACATGTAATTTGACTTTTATTATGTGATTGAAGGAAAAATGTTTGAAGCATTCTGGATGATGTGGAAGATTTGCCAGTATTTGCTCATATTTTTTTTTTTGTGCAAAGTATAATTATTTGCATTTTTATAAGTTGTAGAAAATTCCCTGGAGTTTAAAATTTGATAAGAAAACCTTTAAATTCGGGTAATGAAATAGAAGTCAACTTAGCATTATTGATGCCAAAGGCACTGCGGAGGATTATGGAATGAAAGGTTAAGGGCCAGTGATGATAACACAGGACAGTGTTTGGTTATGGAATATACCATCACTTGTATTGTGCTGGTTAAAAGTGTAATGTCCTTATCCTTGTTTTGTGTTTATTTAGCTGCATAAATATTGGTTCCTGTCCATATTGATAGGTCGGAGGTATATTGTTAAGTTCACCAGTTGAGGTGGATCCTCTAAGCCCCAGGTTTGGTTGGGCACACGGACCCTGGGTGTTGATGTAGGAGGCTGGATGGCTTGTGGGCAGCGAGGACTTGATACTCGGAAGCAGTAGGACGGTTGACGTGGAACCTTGCAGGCATGGAAGCAAATAAAGCACAGTATACACACCAATGCCAAGACACAGGTGTGTGTTAATGGGCTTTAAAAAGGTCTAGGGATATGATATAATTGATCCACACTGGGAAACCTGCAAAACTCGACGTGGAGCGCAACAGAGAGCAGATCCAGGAGAAGGGAGTGAAGACCAGGATACCTGGGACAGGTGTGCTACATATACAAAAAGCAGAGTATGTGTTGTAGAAGGAAGAAGGGCATCTTATGGGTTTACTATTCTTGGATAAGGGATTCTTGTGCAAACTATGGCAAAATTAAAGTGTAATTCACTACATGGTAGGCTACCTCTATGTTTGCTAACTTTCAATAGAGATGGAGACTTTTGAAACTTATATTGACCATAGGAAAGTGAAGTAGGGCCCTTAATCTCAACAAGTCTTAAAGTAGCCACATGCAGTGCTGGACTGAAGTGCAAAAGGCACACCAGTAATATTTACTCCGGTAGCCAACTTTTCAGCCACATACAAATATTACATTGCCCTGTGCAATATTACCTAGGATTCTATGCAATAATAAGCTGGGTAGTTTAAGTGAATGGTAAGATGCTGCCTTTGATGACTACACACAGCTAATCAAGTGGATTGGGACCCTTTACTGCACATGGTTCCACCAGTGGTTTCTCCTGTTCTCCTGTGGGCCAATCTCACTGGTCACATATCTCTATTTTCTTGGTGACCAACAATGGCAATCCGGGCACTGCTGCACATATGGTCATAATGTTAATAATGTTCTGTGCACCCCACTGAGAATATTGGTAGCACGGTATGGCAGAGCAACATTGTATGATCCTGGTAGAGAACTGTTTAAAACTGCAGGAGTCATTATGGTACTTTATTTTAGGAAACCGTCTCATTCTGTTTCTTATTTAAGAAAGACATGTTCACAAGAAGAAAAACAAAACCACACGGTACAAAAATGGCCATACTTCGCTACCAAGCATTGCACAAAAAAATTAAGTCACTGAGGTGGAAGGTCCTGGTAGGGCCCTACCAAGACATACCTTTTTACATTGACTACAAAACTCACAGTGAAACTGGCAGGAAAAAAGTTTTCTCAAAATAAACCTAGGAATTGTAATATAAATCTTGTAATACTATCGTAATGCTATTAGATGGTATGATTATATGTTACAAAGAATCTGAATCAGATATAAAATAAAGAAAAGGCATAATCACATTACACAGAACCGGGCACAATTAATGGATAGTTGTTCTTGTGGAATTACCACAAACAGCCTAAGCTTTCCCCCTGTTTTAACATTGGGCTGTTGAAATCCTTAGCTGTGATAAATTAAGCTACTTATTAATCTAATTATTGTACATTCATCCAAGCAAACTTTCAACTTTCATGTGACTTGAAAAGACCATTCAACCTTATTCCTCCTTCCCTTTAGAGGGCTCAACCTTCCCCAATTAATATATTTCTAATGTGATACCAAGTGGAAAAAAAACCTTTTCTTTAATTACTCAATGGAACAATGGTGACCTAGAAATCTCAAATACTTTAGGAAAGTTGCTTTGATAGACAGCTCAATAGTGTCCCAATGTTAGCGATGACTCAAAGAGAATGCCCTGCTCATTATAATCACGGGGCTGGAAATTAGCTAATAAGAAGGAATGGAATGAAGAAAGTTTCACTGATTCTGAGATTGGATGTAAACTGATGAATTATTACAAAGAAGAAAAAAAAGAAAGCTCATTCTGTCTATAACCTCTTAGGGAGGTTGACCAGGCTTGCAGCTCAAGTCTGCTGTCATACCATAAGACTGCAGACTTCTGAATCCTCACTATGTGCACTATCAGTATTTTCCAGTAGCAGGTGGGCATGTGACCATATATATGCGATTTACATAAACGAGGGCACGAGCTAACAGTCATGATCCAGACCAGGGTTGGAGTCCTGTTTTCCCTTTATCCCGGCCTGGTCATGAAGGGGTTAATCTTTTTCAGCCTCAGTCTGGGTTCAGGTTTGCTATTTATTGCCACTGCTTCCTGCAGGTGATGTCAGTTATAGTTCCTGCCTAGGGCTGCTGTAGCTGACTCTGATTCCACTGATCGGTCCTGCTACGTTTGCTATCTGATTCCGTGTCTCTGTTTTCCCCTATTCCCTTCCTTCCTGTTTTCCTTTAGCATGCTGACTCTCTGGTTTTGACTTGGCTTGCATCCTGACCTGCTTCTGTCTTTGTCTTATCCGCTTCCGACCATTGCTGATTCTCTGGCTTTTCCCTGACCGTGAGTTTGCTTATTCCTTTGGTACTGCGCTACAGTCTAGGATTTGACCCGGCTAGTTTGCACTGCAGGCCAGCTCTGTTTAGGTGCAGTCCTGCTTCCACTCTACTGCCATCTTGTGGAGCCTGCACCTACCTGCATCGTAGCAGCATGATACCAACTAAACACGAGTGGCCTCAATCAATAGATTTGCATTAAGCGAGGCCAGACATATCTAGTTGAAATGTGCCTGAAAGTTTGCAAATCACACACTTGTGGTCATTTGACTGACCGCTGCCTGCATCAGAGAATCCTGACAAAACACTGTGCATGCAGTGAGGATTCACGAGTCTGCAGTGACATAGAGTGACTGCAGACTTGAGCCCTAAGCCTGGACAACTCCTTTAATTCCTTGTTATACAAAATTAAAGCAAACAAAATCAACCAAAGCATGCCACCACTGTCATTTAAGTCTGGTGTGCACAACAAGAACCATCAGAGTTATTGAATTGTTAAAAAATTCCTTTATTATTTATTGAAATTAAAATACAAAAAATCAATTAAAAAGTAAGAGAGATGCCTCACAAATATAGGAAATGTCACCACCCGCGCATAAAATAGTATTTAATCATACATTTTTACATATGAAAAACCAGTGGACAATTCAAGAAATCATACCTATGTGGCCAGTACAGATACTACAAATAGGTTAAATAGACACTAATAGTACATACAGCTGCCAATTAATAATATACCATATGCTGTGGTAGGACTAGGTACAAGTGCCTCCTAATAAATACCCACTGCATTATTCAAAATTATATAAGATGCACCAATAAGTGGAGAGATAAACCACAGAATTTTGCCTATTTTACTGCCATTAGTTGATGAAGGTCCACGAGAAGATGCCCGGTGTAAGCAGCGTTACCCTCTACCCCAATGCACGTTTCAACATTCTCTTCCTCGGGGTGCGTACTGTACTGGCCATATACATGATTTCTTGAATTGTCCACTGGTTTTTCATATATAAAAATGTATAATTAAATACTATTTTATGCTCTGATGGTTCTTGTTGTGCACACCAGACTTAAATGACAGTTGTGGCATGCACTGGTTGATTTTGATTACTTGTAATAGAACCTCTATCGTGTTTGGACTACATCTATCTGATGTCCTAAAATTAAAGCAATGTATAAATAAATTTCAATGGTTATGTGATGCACTTTTTTACTGTTACTATGTGTGACTCACAAACTCACACTCTTCAACATATGTTATGTGCTATAAATGTAAATTATACTATATATATTGAAGCATGGAATAGTTTATTGTGATTGCACTTCAGTATGCTGTCATTCTTCTTCCAATGTTGCTGAAATTCTCTAAATTTACAAAAATGTGATATAACCTTTTTACTCAGCTGGAATCATCTCCTAAAACTCTTGTTTGCTTTTACAATCTGCATTTGCTTTCCAGCTCAGATCTGCTGATTAACCCATCATCTGCTGTAAACATAACTAACTCCTGTCTAGAGCCTGTTCACGTTACTATTGCTACTGCAACAGATTGTTTATTCTCCATAAACCAGCAGCAGACAAAGAGTTAATAAGCTAACATTTGATAACCGCAGACAGCAGAGATGAAAAGGCAAATTGGGAGCACAACCCCCATCTGTGGACGTCGGGCACTCAGTCCATTCTCATGGGATCAGTTTCTAACCGTTTGTGCAGACACATGCACATTTGTGGCCTGCTGCTGGAGGTCTTTTTGCAGGGCTCTGGCAGTGCTCCTCCTGTTCCTCCTTGCACAAAGGCTGAGGAAGCTCTCCTGCTGCTGGGTTGTTGCCCTCCTATGGCCCCCTCCACGTCTCCTGGTGTACTGGTCTGTCTCCTGGTATCACCTCCAGCCTCTGGACACTACGCTGACAGACACAGCAAACCTTCTTGCCACAGCTCGCATTGATGTGCCATCCTGGATGAGCTGCACTACCTGAGCCACTTGTGTGGGTTGTAGAGTCCGTCTCCTCATGCTACCACGAGTGTGACAGCACAACCAACATTCAAAAGTGACCAAAACATCAGCCAGAAAGCTTTGGTACTGAGATGTGGTCTGTGGTCCCCACCTGCAGAACCACTCCTTTATTGAGGGTGTCTTGATAATTGCCAATAATTTCCATCTGTTGTCTATTCATAGTACCATAGTTTTGAAGGCTGAAGGAAGACCTTATGTCCATCTAGTTCAGCCTATTTTTAGTGCAGCTGTTCTGCATTGTTGATCCTGGGGAAGGCAAAAAACCCACAGAGTAGAAGCCAATTTTCTCCATAGGGAAAAAAATTCCTTCCCCTAAGCTGGGTCAACCATCTACCTATAATATTCTGTTATTCGTAACCTTCTATACTGTTACTCACAAGAAAAGCATCCATTCCTTTCTTAAATTCATTCAGTGAGTTGGCCATCACCACTTCCTCAGGAAGAGAATTCCAGAGCCTCACTGCTCTTACCATGAAGAACCCTCTTCTATGCTGGTGCAGAAATTGTCTTTCCTCCAAACGAAGAGAATGCCCCCTTGATCTTGCCACAGTCCTTGGTACAAACAGTTCATTGGAGAGATCTCTGTATTACCCTCTGATATACTTGTACATATATATTAATTCTCCCCTAAGTCTTCTCTTTTATAGAGTAAATAGACCTAATTTTGATAACCTTTCTGGGTAAGAGTCTTGAGGAGATCATTTGCATATTCCCAGTGCCTTCTGGGATAAGTGAAGAGTCTCCGCGAGCTCAACGATCACTGGGTTTTGGCCGTTGCAGCTGAAAAGAGGAAATCGGAGAAACCAGGGGAAGAGTCTTGAGGAGATCATTTGCATATTCCCAGTGCCTTCTGGGATAAGTGAAGAGTCTCCGCGAGCTCAACGATCACTGGGTTTTGGCCGTTGCAGCTGAAAAGAGGAAATCGGAGAAACCAGGGGAAGAGTCTTGAGGAGATCATTTGCATATTCCCAGTGCCTTCTGGGATAAGTGAAGAGTCTCCGCGAGCTCAACGATCACTGGGTTTTGGCCGTTGCAGCTGAAAAGAGGAAATCGGAGAAACCAGGGGAAGAGTCTTGAGGAGATCATTTGCATATTCCCAGTGCCTTCTGGGATAAGTGAAGAGTCTCCGCGAGCTCAACGATCACTGGGTTTTGGCCGTTGCAGCTGAAAAGAGGAAATCGGAGAAACCAGGGGAAGAGTCTTGAGGAGATCATTTGCATATTCCCAGTGCCTTCTGGGATAAGTGAAGAGTCTCCGCGAGCTCAACGATCACTGGGTTTTGGCCGTTGCAGCTGAAAAGAGGAAATCGGAGAAACCGCGCGCCGAATTTTGGCTCATCTTTCATCTTTTTAAGAAATCTCAAAATGGAAGAGGCCAGGAGCCATTTGGTGAGCTGCATTTCTTGCTACATGTTCACAGATTTACCAGTGGAAAAGCCAAACTTCACATGCCACAAATGCAAGCTTGTGACCCTGTTGGAGGAAAAGTTGCAAAATCTCGAAGAGAGGTTAGCTACGTTGAAGATCATTAAGGAAGGTGAAGAGTTCTTGGACAGAGCAGAATTATCTCTTCATGTTACAGAAAGAGAAGAAATTCGAAGTGCACCTGAAGAAACAGAGGAATGGAGACATGTGACCCAGAGAAGCAGGAGGATCAGGAGGCAGTCAGCACCCATACTGCTCAGAAACCAGTACCAGGCTCTCACGCAGGAAAACGATGAAGAAATACATCAGGATAAGACTTTGCCAACAAACAGCAACCTTGTACGCCTTCAGAGTCCTCCTGGATGGAGAAAGAAAAATGTTGTGAAGAAGAAACGGAGAGTGGTGGTCATGGGGGATTCCCTGTTGAGAGGAACAGAGGCCGCTATCTGCAGACCGGATATAACTTCAAGAGAAATGTGCTGTCTTCCAGGTGCAAAAATTAAAGATGTGTCTGACAGGATATCAGGACTCTTCAGACCTACAGATGACTACCCATTCCTGCTACTACATGTGGGGACAAATGACACCGCAAGAAACGACCTGGAAACCATCTGCAGAGACTTTGAAGACTTAGGCAAGAAAGTGAAAGAACTGGGAGCGCAGGTGGTCTTCTCTTCCATCCTCCCAGTGGATGGCCATGGAACAAGGAGGTGGAATAAGATTCTGCAGGTGAACAACTGGCTACGTCGATGGTGCCGTCAGCAACGATTTGGATTTCTGGATCACGGAGTGAACTACTTATACGATGGACTACTTGCTAGAGATGGGGTGCACCTTACGAAGACTGGAAAGCAGGTATTTGGAAGTCGCCTTGCTACACTTGTAAGGAGAGCTTTAAACTAGAACAACATGGGAAGGGAAGCAAAAGACCAGAAAAAGCCATACACCTGACAAATGCTACTGAGAACTCTGCTATTAGAAGTGGAAAGGAAGAACAAAGACGAAAGAATCTAATTAAAAAAAATATTGGAGAAAGAGAAACCAATCACAAACTAAAATGTTTCTATACTAATGCACAAAGCATGGGCAACAAACAAGGAGAATTGGAACTACTAACACAGGAAAAGAAATATGATGTCATTGGAATCACTGAAACTTGGTGGGACAATACACATGATTGGAATACAAGACTAGAAGGATACAACTTATTTGCAAGAAACAGACTTGATAAACGAGGAGGGGGTGTCGCATTGTATGTTAGAAATGCGTATATCTGCACAGAGATTGAAGCTTCAGAGACTGGGAGTTCTGTGGAAACTGTTTGGGTAAGAATACAAGGACAGAACAATGGAAAGGACACCATTGTAGGCATTTACTACAGGCCGCCTGTGCAAGCTGAAGATATGGATGAACTCTTTATGCATCAAATGGCCAAGTTCTCCAAAAAATATGACATAGTTGTCATGGGAGATTTCAACTATCCAGACATTTGTTGGGAATCTCTCTCAGGCAAAACTAACAGGTCAAGGAAATTCTTATCCTCTCTTGCTGACAACTTTATCTTCCAAAAGGTAAAGGAGAAAACAAGGGGAACTGCTACCTTGGATCTAATCCTTATAAACAGGGAGGAAATGGTTGAGGAGGTAAAAGTGGCTGGGACCCTAGGAGGTAGCGACCATGCTATTTTAGAATTTTGGATAACTAGAGGCGGAAGACCTGTGAAGACTCAGACGTCAAGGTTAGATTTCAGAAAGGCAGATTTTAAGGGATTCAGAAAGAGAATTGGAGGGATCCAATGGCTGGATATCCTTAAAGACAAAAATGTCCAGGAAGGATGGGAAATCTTGAAAAATGAAATTCTCAAAGCACAGTTGTTAACAATTCCGAAAAGAGGGAAGAATAGGAAGCATTTAAGGAAACCAGGATGGATGAACACAGAACTTAAGCACATGCTAAAAAGGAAGCAAAAAATGTTTATAAAATGGAAAGAAGGAGGCATATCTAAAGAAGAATATAATGCTGTCTGCAGAACCTGCAAGGCACAAATCAGATTACCTAAAGCTGAAAATGAATTGAGGCTTGCAAGAGATGTCAAAAGCAATAATAAAGGATTTTGGGGATATGTCAAAAGTAAAAGAAAAGTCAAAGATGCTATAGGATTTTTACAGGATGAAAATGATGAAATGGTAAGACAGGATGTTGAGAAGGCTGAACTTTTAAATTCCTATTTTGCATCTGTTTTCTCTCAGAAAGGAAATGTAACATCAACTGTTATTCACTGTCCTATTAAGGGAATAGAAGAATCCAGGATATCTATAAACAGAAAGATAGTGAGGAAACACTTAGCTAACCTAAATGTATTCAAGTCTCCAGGTCCAGATGAATTACACCCCAGAGTACTGAAGGAGATAGCAGAAGAAATTTTTGAACCCCTCTCCATAATCTTTGAAAATTCTTGGAGAACAGGAGAAGTGCCAGAAGACTGGAGAAGAGCAAATGTTGTTCCTATCTTCAAAAAGGGGAAGAAGGTGGACCCAGGCAACTATAGGCCGGTGAGTCTGACTTCTATACCAGGAAAGATCTTTGAACAAATTATTAAACAACATGTATGTCAATACCTGGATAAGAATGAAGTGATTAAACAGAGTCAGCATGGGTTTGTAACTAATAAGTCATGTCAGACTAATTTAATTTCCTTCTATGATGGTATTACTGATTGGGTGGATCAAGGAAATGCTGTAGATATAGTATATCTTGACTTCAGCAAAGCATTTGACAAAGTCTCTCATACAATCCTTATTGAAAAAATGACTAAGTATGGAATGGACAAGGCAACTGTTAGGTGGATTCATAACTGGCTTAGTGATCGGACCCAAAGAGTGGTCGTAAATGGCTGCACATCCAGTTGGAAGAATGTCTCAAGTGGGGTACCACAGGGCTCTGTCCTGGGCCCTGTATTGTTCAACATCTTTATCAACGATTTAGATGAAGGAATTGAGGGTAAACTGATTAAATTTGCTGATGACACAAAGCTAGGAGGGATAGCTAATACTAGAGAAGAGAGAGAGAGGATTCAAAAAGATTTAAATAAACTGGAGAAGTGGGCAGCAACTAACAGAATGGTTTTTAACAGGGAGAAATGCAAAGTACTACATCTGGGCAATAAAAATGAAAAAAGCATATATAGAATGGGAGGAATAGGGCTGAGTGACAGCACATGTGAAAAAGACTTGGGTATACTAATAGATCACAGACTGAATATGAGTCAACAGTGTGATGCAGCAGCAAAAAAGGCAAATGCAATTCTAGGATGTATTGACAGAAGCATACAGTCTAGATCACGTGAAGTAATTATTTCCCTCTACTCCTCTTTGGTCAGACCTCATCTGGAATATTGTGTCCAATTTTGGGCACCACATTTTAAAAAAGACATCAACAAACTGGAGCAAGTTCAGAAAAGAGCGACCAGAATGGTGACCGGTCTGCAAACCCTGTCTTATGAGGAAAGGTTGCAGGATTTGGGAATGTTTAGTTTGCAAAAGAGAAGACTGAGAGGAGACTTAATAGCTGTCTACAAATATCTAAAGGGCTGTCACATTGTAGAAGGATCAACTTTATTCTCATTTGCACAAGGAAAGACTAGAAGCAATGGGATGAAGCTGAATGGGAGGAGACACAGATTAGATATTAGAAAAAACTTTTTGACAGTTAGAGTGATCAATGAGTGGAACAGGCTGCCACGAGAAGTGGTGAGTTCTCCTTCAATGGAAGTCTTCAAACAGAGGCTGGACAGACATCTAACTGGGATGATTTAGCGAATCCTGCTTTGAGCAGGGGGTTGGACCAGATGGCCCAGGAGGTCCCTTCCAACTCTACGATTCTATGATTCTATGATTCTATGATTCTATTGTAGTGAACCAACTCCATTTATCATTTTAGTAGCCCGCCTTTGAACCCTTTCAAGTTCAGTAATGTCTTTCTTGAGCACCGGCGTCCAAAATTGCACACAATACTCCAAGTGTGGTCTGACGAGTGATTTGTACAGAGGGAGAATTATGTTTTCAGCTCGTGTCTCCAGACCTCTTCTAATGCATCCCATGACCCTATTTGCTTTGGTGGCAGCTGCCTGACACTGGGCACTCCAATTTAGCTTCTTATTGACTAAGATGCCTAAGTCTTTTTCCATGTCTGATTTCCCCAGCAGTTTCCCATTTAGAAAGTAATTGTAGCATCTGTTTCTCCTTCCCATGTGCATAACCTTACACTTATCTGTGTTAAACCTCATTTGCAATTTTTCAGCCCAATTCTCCAATTTACTCAAATCTGTCTGTAGTTGCAAACTGTCCTCCTTTGTGTTAACTACCTTACATAGTTTTGTATAATCTGCAAATAGTGATATTTTACTGTGTAAGCCATCCACTAGATCATTAATAAATATATTAAATAGTAGGGGGCCCAATACAAAACCCTGTGGTACCCCACTAGTAACCCTGGCCCAATCTGAGTATGCGCCATTAATAACCACTCTTTGTTTTCTATCACTAAGCCAGCTACCTACCCATCTACACACATTTTCCCCTAGCCCAATCTTTCTCATCTTACTTACCAATCTTTTATGTGGGACAGTGTCAAATGCTTTAGAGAAGTCGAGATAAATGACATCCAATGATTCTCCTTGGTCCATTTGAGAGCTTACATCCTCATAGAAGCTGATCAGGTTAGTTTGACAGGAGCGATCCTTCATAAATCCATGTTGATATGGAGTTAAACATTCCATTTGCACAACAGCATGTGGAATTGATTGTCAATCAGTGTAGCTTCCTAAGTGGACAGTTTGATTTCACAGAAGTTTGATTTACTTGGAGTTATTTTCTGTTGTTTAAGTGTTCCCTTTATTTTTCTTTGAGCAGTGTACTTGCCAACTCTTCCAAAATGCAAGGGAGGCTGCTAGAAAAATGGCAGGCACAAGTTGGCAAATTTCCCTGGTGCTGCAGAAGTTTCCTGGAACCTCCATGTTGGCATGAAGATGCATATTAATGAAAAGGAAATGGAGTGAGTCCTCTAAAAGGGGTATAGTTATGAGAAAAGAAAAAAATGGCGGTGTGCTCCAAGCAAGTCCAAGTCAAATAGCTTGCAAGTCCTTCATCTATTGCAAAGATTAAGTATTAGCTAAATTGCTAATTGGACTGATAAAGGCAGAGTCAAAAGACGAAAGGGGAACAGCATCCACTCCAGGTGAAGATGTAAATATCTTTTATTCTGCCAAAAATAGATACAACGTTTCGACCATATGGTCTTTATCAAGTACAACAAATGGCAACATGAGCGGCCATATATAGTGTGGACGAACCAATCACCACATTGGAAACGCCCCTATATCAAAATACATACACAACATTTCAAACAAAACATCAAGTGTATAAAATAGGTAATAAAATATAAAAAACACAGTATGCAGTTATATGGATCCAAATAATCCCTTAAATAGAGGAAAGAAGGCGAAGGTTGTCACGTCGGCGGTGGTAGCCGCCGCCGTCCCAGCAACAGCGGTGTCCGCCGCCGCCTTTACTTACCTGTGCTCGCCGCGCCGCTCTGTGCCCGCCTCCTCTTCCTTCTCCTCCGTCCGGCGTGTGCCGGCTTCCTGCGGGCGCCTTAGGCCGCGGGCACGCGCTCTGCAGATCATTTAACCCTGCAGCGCCCGCCCAGCGGTCTGAGCGCCCAATCATCCGACTTCTACAGGGTATATCAGGCGTCTCCAACATGGTGGAAATGCCTGATTATCATGTGGACTTCCTGTACGGTATCCTGGCCTGGGTGTTTAGGGGTTTCTCCCCTTCTCACTCCTTACACTCCTCTGCCCTCCTGTACTCCGTGCCTCCGTCCTGTGCTCCAGTGCCCAGTCCTACACTCCTCTGCCAAGTCCTGTACGCCGTGTCTCCCTCCTGTACTCCGTGCCTCCGTCCTGTGCTCCAGTGCCCAGTCCTACACTCCTCTGCCCAGCCCTGTACTCCGTGTCTCCCTCCTGTACTCCGTGCCTCCGTCCTGTGCTCCAGTGCCCAGTCCTACACTCCACTGCCCAGTCCTGTGCTTCGTGTCTCCGTCCTGCACTCCGTGTCTCCGTCCTGTACTCCAGTGCCCAGTCCTATACTCCAGTTCTCAGTCCGGCACCCTCCACTCAGTCCTTCGAGCCACCCCTCTTGGTTCTAGCAGTCGCGGCATCTGTCTTCCTAGGGTCTGCCCCTAACGGCCCCTGTATAGGGGTCGGCACCACCTGGCGCGCTCACCCCTGGGAGCTCCAGTGCCGCGATCCAGAGTGTCCACTCTCGGACGTAACCTATTTGTTATCACAGCATATGTCACAGCATAATCAGGCCATGGACCCTGCTAGCGCCTCAGCGGCCACCCAAAAGGAATTGCTCTTTTTGCGTGAAAATCAGACTAGAATAATGTCTTTTATGAAGTCCATGGACACCCGCCTTTCTGCCTTACAAACCACCGACCCGGGGAACGCCCCGTTGCTAGCAGGACTCCAGCAGGAGCTCCCGCAGCAGCGTGACGCCCAATCCCACATTCTTAGCTACATGGCGTCCGTGGACGACCGACTCCAATCGCTACAGTCCTCTGCTGCCGCTTCTGCCCTACCTCGGGATCCCCTATCCGATCCTCCACCACGCTTGGGGAAACCTCCCAGGTTTAGCGGCGCCCCCAAGTTGTGTCGGGGGTTTTTGAACCAGTGCCGTTTGCACTTCGAGCTCCTGCCTCAGCAATACCCCTCGGATCGGGCCAAGGTAGCTTTCATTGTGTCCCATTTAGAGGGAGAGGCCTTAGCTTGGGTAAATCCCCTCTGGGAGAGAGATGACCCGGTGGTATCTAGCATCCACAACTTCCTGGATACTTTCTGCAGGGTGTTTGATGAGCCTGGCCGTGTGGTCTCCACCATGGAGGCTCTTTTCAATCTTCGCCAAGGCTCCCTCACCGTAGGCCAATATGCTATCCGCTTCCGGACCCTGGCCTCTGAACTGGGGTGGAATAACGAGGCTTTGGTTGGGGCCTTTTGGAGGGGACTCTCGGGTAAAATAAAGGATGAGCTGGCTGGCCGGGAAACCCCTACCACTCTGGAGGATCTCATATCCCTAGCTACCCGTATTGATTTACGGTTCCAGGAACGCTCCCGGGAGTCAGGGAGAAGAGATCTTTTCGGCTATACCAGGAACCCATTCCCCGCTCCCCAGCGTCTTCCAGTAATTCCACTCCTGAGCCCATGCAGGTAGAGCGTGTAAGGTTGTCAGAGCAGGAACGCAGGGAGAGAAGGACACAAGGCCTTTGCCTTTATTGTGGCGGGGCTAAACATTTTGTGCGCACGTGCCCAGTGCGGCCAGGAAACGCCTCCGCCTAGGCCAGGTAAGAGAGGCCTCCCTAGGTGACACCGATTCCTCTCTACCCCTTACTATTTCGGCTTTAATTGTTTCAGGTCGGGAGCGCAGATCTGTGGAGGCGTATGTGGACTCGGGTGCGGCTGGTAACTTCATCTGGCTCAAGGAAGTGGACCAGCACAAATTCCGGTTGTGACGTTAGAGAGTCCGCGCTCCATCGCTTCCGTGGATGGCAAACCACTACCTGAACCTATCACCATGGTCACTCTTGAGGTGGAGATACAAGTTGGAGCTCTTCACCGAGAAAAAATCGCCTTTTATGTTTTGCCCAGTTTGTCTCATGCCGTGCTCCTCGGCTTACCCTGGCTTCGTCTACACGAGCCCGTTCTAGACTGGCATTCCGGGGAGATCCTCCATTGGGGAAACTTCTGCCATAAACGCTGTCTGTTGCCGGTATCTCGCCCCAGTCCGCAGCAAGCTCCTATCAATCTTCCTGGGCTTCCTACGGCTTACCATTCGTTTGCCGACGTCTTCAGTAAGAAGGAGGCTGAGATTCTACCGCCGCATCGTGCCTATGACTGCCCTATTGAGCTGTTGCCAGGAGCAATCCCTCCCAGGGGAAGAATTTATCCCCTGTCGCCGGCAGAAACCGCGGCCATGTCTGAATATGTCCAGGAGAACTTGGCTCGGGGTTTTATTCGGAAGTCATCTTCTCCTGCTGGAGCAGGATTCTTTTTCGTCCGGAAGAAAGACGGATCCCTTCGGCCATGTATTGACTACCGGGGCCTGAACAGTATCACGGTCAAGAATAGGTATCCCCTGCCGCTGATCCCAGAACTCTTTGACCTCTTGAGAGGGGCCCGGATCTTCACCAAATTGGATCTGCGGGGAGCCTATAACTTGATCCGAATCGGCTCCGGGGATGAATGGAAGACGGCCTTCAATACTCGGGATGGCCATTACGAGTATTTGGTTATGCCCTTTGGTCTCTGCAATGCCCCGGCGGTTTTTCAGGAGTTCGTTAATGAGATCTTCCGAGACCAACTCTACTCTTCTGTCGTGGTATACTTAGATGACATACTCATCTTTTCCCCCGACTTATCCACTCACAGAAAAAGTGTTCGGCTGGTTCTGCAACGTCTACTGGAGAACAGACTATACGCCAAACTAGAAAAGTGTCTGTTCGAGCAGTCCTCGTTGCCTTTCCTAGGGTATATCATCACGGACTCTGGAATAATGATGGATCCCGAAAAATTGGCTGCCGTGCTCAAGTGGCCACGTCCGGTTGGAGTAAAAGCCATCCAGCGGTTCCTGGGTTTTGCAAACTATTACAGACAGTTCGTTCCCTTCTTCTCCTCGGTAACCAAGCCCATCTCTGCTCTGACCAGGAAGGGGACCAAACCAAATGCCTGGACTCCAGAGGCTGAAGAGGCTTTTCTTGCTTTGAAGCAGTCCTTTGCTACCACCCCGATTTTACATCGACCGTTGGTCAATAGGCCCTTCATCCTAGAAGTGGATGCCTCTTCTACTGGTGCGGGAGCGGTGCTTTCTCAGCGGACGACTTCTGGTCAAGTGGTACCGTGTGGATTCTTCTCTAGGTCGTTCTCTCCCGCAGAATGCAATTATGCCATTGGGGACCGGGAATTACTGGCCATTAAGATGGCCCTGGAGGAGTGGCGGTATCTTTTGGAAGGGGCAGTTCATCCATTCATAATCTTCACGGATCGCAAGAATTTGGCATATCTTCAGTCTGCGCAAAGGCTCAAATCCAGGCAAGCCAGGTGGTCGCTATATTTCTCCCGGTTTGACTTCAAACTCCATTTTCGCCCGGGGGACAGAAACATCAAGGCAGATGCTCTGTCCAGGTCCCTTCAATCACCTGAGGTTGAGGAAGGTTCATCTCACATCATTGAGCCTGCCAAAATTGTCACCGTGGCGCCCGTGACGCTTTCTCCCATTCCGCCAGGCAAGACCTTTGTTCCACAGAATAAGAGGTCTGAGGTCCTGGATTGGGGGCATTCTTCCAAGGTTGCGGGTCACGTCGGGGTCAAGAAAACCCTCAGCCTTCTTTCGCGCTACTACTGGTGGCCATCCCTTCGCCAAGATGTGACTGATTTTATAGCCTCCTGTACGGCTTGTGCTCTGAACAAGGTACCAAGAAGTCTGCCGTCCGGCCTGCTCCACCCTTTGCCTCCTCCTGAAGCCCCTTGGCGACAAATTGGTATGGATTTCATCACCGATCTTCCACGTTCTTCCGGATGTACTACCATCTTAGTAGTGGTCGATCTGTTCTCTAAAATGGCCCATTTCATCCCTCTGCCCGGATTACCCACGGCATCTGAGCTTGCCAAGGTCTTCATACACCAGATCTTTAGGCTTCACGGACTCCCTCAACGAATTGTCTCCAATCGCGGAGTCCAATTTACCTCCCGTTTCTGGAGGGCACTCAGCAAGCTCATGGGTATATCTCTGGACTTCTCCTCTGCTTATCACCCTCAGTCCAATGGGCAAGTTGAGCAAATCAATCAGGTATTAACAGCCTACCTGCGTCACTTCTCTAACGCCCATCAAGACAACTGGGTGTCTCTTCTGCCGTGGGCAGAGTTTGCCCACAACAACCATCCCAGTGAGTCCACCACCAAAACGCCGTTCTTCGTGGTTTCCGGCCAGAACCCTGGTGTTCCATTACCTCTCCCTACACCTTCTGGTGTTCCCGCAGCAGATGCCCTCGCCACCGAATTTTCTCAAGTCTGGAAGGAGACCAGAGAAGCTCTTGAAAGATCCAGTATCTGGATTAAAAGACATGCAGACAAGAGGCGCAGGGACCTTCCATCTTACCAACCTGGCGACAAAGTTTGGCTGTCAACTAAGTATATCCGTTTGAAGTTGCCTTCTTACAAACTGGGTCCTCGGTACATCGGCCCGTTCCAGGTCTTGGGACGCATTAATAACGTGGCTATAAATTGAAGTTGCCGGCTTCGCTTCGGGTCCCTAACGCCTTCCATGTCTCGCTCCTTAAACCTGTTGTGCTGAATCGGTACTGCTCAGTTCCCCCTTCTTCTCCTCAGCCAGTAGGGGCCAACGATGTCTTTGAGGTGAAAGAGATTCTTGCCGTGAAAAAAGTTCGGGGGCGTACCCTCTACCTCATTGATTGGAAGGGTTTTGGTCCCGAGGAGAGGTCCTGGGAGCCTAAAGAGAATATTAATGCTCCTCGTATTTTAAAGAGGTTTTTGTCTAACCTCAAGAAAGGGGGGTACTGGCACGTCGGCGACGGTAGCCGCCGCCGTCCCAGCAGCAGCGGGGCCCGCCGCCTTTACTTACCTGCGCTCGCCGCGCCGCTCTGCCCGCCTCCTCTTCCTTCTCCTCCGTCCGGCGTGTGCCGGCTTCCTGCGGGCGCCTTAGGCCGCGGGCGCGCGCTCTGCAGATCCTTTAACCCTGCAGCGCCCACCCAGCGGTCTGAGCGCCCAATCAGCCGACTTCTACAGGGTATATCAGGCGTCTCCAACATGGTGGAGACGCCTGATTATCGTGTGGACTTCCCGTACGGTATCCTGGCCTGGGTGTTTAGGGGTTTCTCCCCTTCTCACTCCTTACACTCCTCTGCCCTCCTGTACTCCGTGCCTCCGTCCTGTGCTCCAGTGCCCAGTCCTACACTCCTCTGCCCAGTCCTATATGCCGTGTCTCCCTCCTGTACTCCGTGCCTCCGTCATGTGCTCCAGTGCCCAGTCCTACACTCCTCTGCCCAGTCCTGTACTCCATGTCTCCCTCCTGTACTCCGTGCCTCCGTCCTGTGCTCCAGTGCCCAGTCCTACACTCCACTGCCCAGTCCTGTGCTTTGTGTCTCCGTCCTGCACTCCGTGTCTCCGTCCTGTACTCTAGTGCCCAGTCCTATACTCCAGTTCTCAGTCCGGCACCCTCCACTCAGTCCTTCGAGCCGCCCCTCTTGGTTCTAGCAGTCGCGGCATCTGTCTTCCTAGGGTCTGCCCCTAACGGCTCCTGTATAGGGGTCGGCACCACCTGGCGCGCTCACCCCTGGGAGCTCCAGTGCCGCGATCCAGAGGGTCCACTCTCAGACGTAACCTATTTGTTATCACAGCATACGTCACAAAGGTAAACACAGAGACAAAAGCGATCACCCAATCAACTCCCAGCATCATTTTTGCTATGACCACAACGATCCAATCGCTATGATCCTAACATGGCCCACCTGCACCAACCAATAAAGGCGCTCTAAACCATTAGCGCCAAAATTGTGACCAATCCTTACAATCATTATAGGACACATAACAGAGACGCTGTCATAGATACCTGTGCATGACATATCCAATAGCTGGTGGTGGCGCTACGTCGCCGTAGGAGAAGCCCAGACACGGCGAAGTCTCGTGAGAAGTCAACGTCAGGAGTATCGCGCGAGCACGATCTCACAGACGAGACGTCATCACTGAGAGCCCGCCCCACCAGGCCCACCCGCAGCAGCGCATGCGCACAAGCGACCCCCATATCAAAGTGCCATATCCATAGCACTAATATATCGATTCAGTTATGGATGCTAACCAGAGGCAGAGGCGTCACATGACTGGTCACATGTGCAGTCACATGCAGTCATCCCCAAAAAGAAAATAATTCTTCCTGAGGATGAAACCTAACAGGGTGAGGACCAGCTGTGCACAACCGGAAGCCATGTCAGAACCTGATAGCACCACATCGACGGCACTAAGTCCTCTGTCATGATTTATAGATGTGTATAGTGAAACCACATCTCTTTTGAATTCTCTTATGAGACTATGTTGTATCCTGTATGAGTAAATAAAGTTTGTTACAATTTTTATATGTGATTGGCTCTCCTAGATACCTTAGGCAGTTTCGTGCTTTTTGCAACTTTTTAAATTTTATAAATAATTTTTGTTAATTGTGTTTTGATTTTTGTATGCTCCGGTGGCGGTGGATTGTTTACATGATGGTTCATGTGACTGCACACGTGACCGGTCATGTGACGCCTCTGCCTCTGGTTGGCATCCATAACCGAATCGATATATTAGTGCTTTGGATATGGCACTTTGATATGGGGGTCACTTGTGCGCATGCGCGACTGCGGGTGGGCCTGGTGGGGCGGGCTCTCGGTGATGACATCTCGTCTGTGAGCTCGCGCTCGCGCGATACTCCTGACGTTGACTTCTCGCGAGACTTCGCCACGTCTGGGCTTCTCCTGCGGCGGCGCCACCACCAGCTATTGGCTATGTCATGCACAGGTATCTATGACAGCGTCTCTGTTATGTGTCCTATAATGATTGTAAGGATTGGTCACAATTTTGGCGCTAATGGTTTAGAGCGCCTTTATTGGTTGGTACAGGTGGGCCATGTTAGGATCATAGCGATTGGATCGTTGTGGTCATAGCAACAATGATGCTGGGAGTTGATTGGGTGATCGCTTTGGTCTCTGTGTTTACCTTCGCCTTCTTTCCTCTATTTATGGGATTATTTGGATCCATATAACTGCATACTGTGTTTTTTATATTTTATTACCTATTTTATACACTTGATGTTTTGTTTGAAATGTTGTGTATGTATTTTGATATAGGGGCATTTCCAATATGGTGATTGGTTCGTACACACCATATATGGCCGCTCATGTTGCCATTTGTTGTACTTGATAAAGACCTTATGGTCGAAACGTATCTATTTTTGGCAGAATAAAAGATATTTACCTCTTCACCTGGAGTGGATGCTGTTCCCTTTTCGTCTTTTGGCTATATGTTGGTTCCTTTGGGTCCTGGGATCTTTGGAACGTGCATCCCATTCAATTTGTGTGTTGTTGGCTGCTTCTTTTCTGATAAAGGCAGAGTGTCAAAAAGAACTCCAAATACCTGTCCCACTAGCCATACCCTAATATGCGTACGGACTAATTTGATATCCAGTTAATTTACCCTGTCCAGCTAACTTACCCAATTGGTATATTTTTGAACACATTTCCTTTTTTGCTTGGTATACACCGTACAGTGAACCAGAATCATAAAGCGCATAAAATATAGTGAACGTTTGGCTGACAAGTCTTCTTTAACACTGATTCTAGCAATTTATTTATTTATTTTTTTACCATCATTGCGTCCTGTCTATTCTTTAATCATCACACTTCCCCATTCATTCTATTAATGAAAGGCTTTGCACACATTAAAAGAGCCAAGTACTGTCACCGCTTTCCATGTTGCAATAAATATTATAAAATGACACCTATATATATTTAAAATTCGAGCGTCTCACAATTAGAATTTGTTCCTAGCACTTGTCGCCCGTTGGTTTTGCAGCTCCTCAGGGATTTCTTACATATTAGTTCATTGTCATATTGTCTAATGAATGTTTTAGTTTCGACATAAATAGACTTCATTTATATTTAAATTACACCCTCCGCTGATTGGTATGCGAGGTACCTGTATTTGCATACACCGCTAATGTTTGCTCTCTGCTCAGCTAGACCTTTTACTTAACCATAAATCAATGTGTTATATTTTACTTCTTTTCAAATATTCACATTCTATCTGCTGCTGTTCATAATGGTAAAATACATAGTTTCAAATAATAAACTAAGGTATTATAATATAATAATAGAAAAATGATTTAAAATAGAAACAAAATTTAAAAAAAATCTTCCATAAATATAAATCTGTCAGTCATTTTTTTTTTTTTTTTTTTTAATTCTACTATGGAGCAGTTCTTCATGGATGACACACAGATCAATGAGGACCAAGAGGGCAGAATATGCAGAATGGCAGACAAACAAGCAGAACAGGTAGCCAGGTAGCAAACAAGAAGCACAGTCAGGTATTTGGACACACATAGGAACAGTAGCAGTATAAGAAACTGGTATCTTCTGTCAGGGATGCATTTAATAACAGGAATGGGATATTCCAGCAGGGCAATGGTTAAACATAGGAGTAAAGAGAAATTAAATGCAGACTGGTGTCTTCTAGCAGGTAAGAGGTTAATAGCAGCAATGTAACAGATAAGTAAATGCAGTCTATTATCTTCCAGTAATGCAATGATTAATTGCAGGGATGCAGTGAAGTGTAGGCAAACTAGAGATTTGCTTGAAGAGAGGTGTTATGATGGCTGCCTAGACCAAGTTTGAACTGTTGCAAGAAATTGATAACTTGCTGAGAGGTTAGTCTTGACAACACTAAAGTGTATTGAGCTTGGAAATATATCTGGTTGTGGTATGAAAATCAGGAGAAGCTGAAGAGATGATAGACAAATGGCTGGAGCTGGACCAAGTGAAGTAGCAGCAAGCTCCAGACAAACTTGAAGCAACTGAAACATCGAGTACTGCACAGGAAGGTGATCATAGCAGGGAGCTTGTGCCGGGCCAGGCGCCAATGCTTGTGCCGGGCCAGATGCCAATGCTTGGGAAGTGCCAGGTAAATAACCGTTGCCCAGAGTTATTTCTCTGGCCTCTAAAAGGTTGATGATACCCGATGAGTTTGATGGGTTACCTTAAAAACTCAGCATGGACTACTGTACAGGAAGATGTATAGAAGGGAGCCAGACCCAATGCTTGTGCAAGGCAAGGTGAACAACAGTTGCGCAGAGTTAAGTATCGCTCACCTTGTCTTTTTATCTTGGTAACTTTGAGTGACGATGTCCCTTTTAAGATCTATTTTTCTCAAGGTTCTTGTCCATTGACAAGAATAGTATGGACTGATACAGGCTTCTTGTGTTATTGTATGGTGCCTCAAATATTTCCTAAATAATAAAGCATGCATAACTGCTTCTCACAAATGTTTTATTTTGGATTTTCTGACCATTCATAAATTTAACCGTAATAAACCCCAGTCCCACTTGTTTCCAGGAGTCAAGCACATACACAGTTCTCATTAGGACTCATTAGCAGACACAGTCCATAGTTCTTCCCCCTCCCTCCTTTGCACAGATTATAGCCCTATAACGCACGTGTGCTGCTCTTACCTAGGGATAAAGTTCAGGTTAAGCAAACTAAAACACAGTCCATTGAAGCAGCCACGTAGAGTCCATTTTCAGTCCAAGGGCACATACCCCTGAGGGTTAGGATCCTGCAATCCAGCAGGTGAGACGCAGCAAGCATAACAAATCTTGGGGAGGGGAAGAAAAACAATACTCACCGTTCAACAGTGGCCCGTACCGGCCACGCTGCACCTGACTCCAGTGCTACAGGACTCCTCTGCCCACAGGGATGTGGAACAGTCCCGTTTTCCATTTAAGTGCACCAACTGCTCCCGACCTCAGTACTACAGGGCTCCTCTGCCCATGGGGACGCAGAACAGCCCGTTTTCCATTTAAGTGCAACAAGCACTACTTCACTTTTAAATCAATAAGGTTTAGTCATTAGGTCTGCGGCACACGTCCCATGCCACTCTGTCCCACATCGGACTCCATGCCCTTGCTCCAGCTCCACAGCCGCAGATGTCATATTCCCCACCCGCAGTGACAGGGGAGGGGCAGGCCTTGGTTGTTCAGCGACCAGTGAACAGGGGGCTGACACTGCTTGTTCCGGACCCGTATACATCTCTAAATCGTCCTCCGGGAGTAAGTCAACTGCCATGGCAAAGTACCCCTGAGTGCCATCCTCTATTATGAAGGTGACCCAGTCTCCTTCCCTCAGGGGCCTTTGAAATTTTACAGAACCGGCGTTAACGTACACCTTGTCGGTGTCAACCACACTGATAAACCATACCCATGAGATGGATTGGTGAAAACCAGCTGTCCGCTGGTCCGCTGGAAAGCCATTGCACTCCCTCCTGGTCGGCACCGCTCTGCCCAGATCTCCTTCTCCCACTGTTTCTTTCAATCACCCCCCGCGATACATGCGACCTGCCCTGGGGGGATGGGTAGGGACCCTCCCCTTCTAGGTATCAGGTTGATGGGCCAAGGGTCTGGGCGTCGCTGAATACGGCCCTACACTTTATGGTTTGGGACCGATGGTCACTCACCACTCCGTGACCGTCAGGTTCCTCCGCCACAGCTGTTGTGCCCTCTAGCTCAGGTTCCTCCACTACAGGCTCTTCCAGTTTAGGCTCCAGCTCCCCGAGGTCAGGCCCATCCAGAGCAGGCTCTTCCTTTTCAGGCTCCTTGCAGACGAGTTCCTCCTGGGCGGTCTCTCCTTCCTGTTCATCGACCCCCTCTGGTTCACGATGTTCTGGTCTCATCAGCCGCAATCACTGTTCTCCAGCCCGTACCGGGAATCTCTCAATCTTCGATGCTCCCCACAATGGCGCCTCGCAGCTGCACATGAGGTTTTCTGCTGGGCCCCACCCATTCCAGGGTGGAGCCGCTTTCGACTGCTCCACTTGTTCAGCATCAGACTCCGCCCTTTCTTCAGAAGAACCTGCTGCAAGGGACGAGGCTTCCTTTTCTTCCATCGCGCCCACCTTGGGTGGACACCAGTCACCAGAGGATGCATCTCAGGCCCGGTCCACTGTTTCTGCCAGATGGAATTTCGCACGAATTTTCAAGTCAGGACTGACACGGCAGGTGGGGTTGAAGTTGCCCTCCATCTCCGTGCCATTTCCCGCCATCTTTGTCACATTCAGGGTATCTGTCATATTCAGGACATCTGTCACATTCAGGGCATGTTTCCTTGTCACATTAAAGGCATTTTCACATTGCAAGGTTTCCGGATCCTGCCAAATTATGCCAAGCAAAACGGAGGCCAGGGGGTTAGTTGTGGCTAGCGGTGGATGCTCTGTCGCACCCTGGCCCTCCGTCACATAAAGACACTGTCCCTTCTGTAGTGCACTCACTTGTAAGGCGGGGTCCTCCCTGGACTGCTGGGCCTTCTTTTCCTTCAGCACTATGTAGAGGTCGGTGGGCCGAGCTGGGGGTGGTCCCTCTCTTTACCGCGCAGAGATAAAACAGAGACAAGATGGAGGCAGATTCTGGGTGCAACAGGTCCAAGTTTATTTCACTCGCTGTCCGTCTGACGGCCTCAGAGCACACCGCACTTTCTTTACCTCACGGCCCTCCATTTCCAGGGCCGCTTCTCACACAACGTACTCTATACTGGGAACGTGTATACATACGCTGTCCCCTCTGCACTCGTCGACGCTCCTGACAGGTCCGTCACTGTGGCCGCCTTAGGCCCATAAACCAACAGCACTTCCACTGATCAGTTGTCGTGTCCCACACCAGGTGTCTCGTCTCTTCTGCGGTTCTTCCTGTCAGGACCACCCCCATGACGTTCTCTCTCCTCAGTCCCCCTGGTACGGTTTTCCTCACAGCGCACAAACTGTCGTAGTCCTCCTGTCACTGGAGCTCCCCCTGGGGACTGGAACTTTCTGGAACCCTCCCTCAGTATTTATAGCATTCCCGATCCTCTGTCACTGTAACTCCGCCCCCCATGACCAACGGTTTCTCAAGCCCTAAGCTGATGTCAAGTCCTTTGCTCACTTTCCTCCCTGCCATCTAATGGTCAACCCAAGGTACTGCACGTCCACTACACTTTCCTAGCTGTTTCCCCATTGTAGTAACTGTCACCTATCTAAACTGTGCAAACCTATCTTTCTCTATTCTGACACGTCCATCCGTCCGTCAGGTCACCTTCCCTACAACTACACAATGACAGTCAGAGTTCAAATCCAGTTTCAACAAAACAACTTTACTCAGATGGTCCAATTTAGTCACAGAAACAGCACAAAGTTCTTCACAAAATATCACTATTATGTTTCCAGTTCTGTCCCTCGCTTCTCCAGGAATATCACAGGGTTGTACCATTGCCTTCAGTACCGCAGCTTCCTGACTGGCCAGACTAACTCACTTCAGGGGTTCCCCACCCACTTCCCTTTCCATAAGTGAAGTTGAGAAATGGCTCTTCCATTCCTTACTAGGTCGTAGACCCGGATGTTTAGGGACGTTTAGGGTGGTTCCCACAAAGTTAGCTGCTACTATCTTGATGCTGCCCTGTATTCCTCCACTACCATGTGACTGTTGGCCCCCAGGTCTTGGATGGCTTGGCTCCCCAGCTTGAACGTTACGGGACCCAACTGTCCTGTTTTGGCTCCCAGCCCTTACTGACTGAATCCAGAAAGCTCCCCCAACTACCCTTAGTCGGCCCCTTCTAAAAAGCTAAATTCTATTGGTCTAGCCTACTTTTATCTTACTCTATTGTGCCCCCCTAGTGAGCTAAATATAAATCCTACACTTTTCCTATATCTGTTTAACACAAGAATATATATATATATATATATTATTATAGCTTTACATGTGAGGAGGGGTATACATAATACACACAAGTACAGTAATCTTAAACAATACAAGTCACGACTGGTACAGGATGAGAGAGGACCCTGCCCGCGAGGGCTCACAGTCTAAAAGGGATGGGTGACGATACAGTAGGTGAGGGTAGAGCTGGTAGTGCAGTGGCTTGGTCGATCCGTGGTTACTGCAGGTTGTAGGCTTGTCGGAAGAGGTAGGTCTTCAGGTTCTTTTTGAAGGTTTCCATGGTAGGCGAGAGTCTGATATGTTGTGGTAGAGAGTTCCAGAGTAGGGGGATGCGTGGGAGAAGTCTTGTATGCGATTGTGGGAAGAGGAGATAAGAGGGGAGTACAGAAGGAGATCTTATGAGGATCGGAGGTTTCGTGCAGGTAAGTACAAGGAGACAAGGTCACAGATATATGAGGACTCAGGTTGTGGATGGCTTTGTATGTCATGGCTAGGGTTTTGAACTGGAGTCTTTGGGTAATGGGGAGCCAGTTCAGGGATTGACAGAGGGGAGAGGCTGGGGAATAGCGGGGGGACAGGTGGATTAGTCAGGCAGCAGAGTTTAGAATAGATTGGAGGGGTGCGAGAGTGTTAGAGGGGAGTCCACAGAGCAGGAGGTTGCAGTAGTCAAGGCGGGAGATGATGAGGGCATGGATTAGGGTTTTTGCAGATTCTTGGTTGAGGAATGTACGGATCTGTGAAATATTTTTGAGTTGAAGTCAGCAGGAAGTGGAAAGGGCTTGGATATGTGGTTTGAAAGAGAGATCAGTGTCAAGGATAACCCCGAGGCAGAGAGCTTGTGGGATTGTAGAGAGTGGGCAGCCATTTACTTTAATGGATAGGTCCGTTGGGGGGGTCACGTGAGATGGGGAAAAGATGATTAATTATGTTTTGTCGATATTAAGTTTTAAAAATCTAGCGGAGAAGAAGGATGAAATAGCAGACAGACATTGAGGGATTTTGTTTAGTAGGGAGGTGATATCTGGTCCAGAGATGTAGATCTGTGTGTCATCAGCATAGAGGTGATACTGAAAGCCATGAGATTCTATGAGCTGTCCGAGGCCAAAGGTGTGAATGGAAAAGAGCAGGGCTAGGAGTGAACCTTGCGGGACTCCGACGGATAGGGGGTGCGGTGAGGAGGTGGTGTGTGAGTGAGAGACGCTGAGAGTCCGGTCTGTTAGGTATGACGCAATCCAAGATAGGGCCAAGTCTCTGATACCAAGAGATGAGAGGGTCTGTAGTAATAGGGAATGATCCACTGTGTCAAAGGCAGAGGACAGGTCCAGGAGGAGGAGTAGTGTCGCTTGGCCTTGGCGGCTAGTAGGTCAATGGTGACCTTAGTTAGGGCAGTTTCAGTGGAGTGGTGTGACCGGAAGCCAGATTGTAATTGGTCAAGGAGGCAGCAAGTAGAGAGGTGGGAGGACAGTTCAAGATGGAGGTGTTGAAGATTTCTGCGAGGGTGTAAAAGTTTTTGAGGTGAGGATTGTGGACCTGAGGAGGAGAGGGAAGTGAATGTAAGTAGGTTGTAGGTTCTATTTATACAATACATTACACAACATGGCATTATTATAAGACACATAAAATATACCAGCTTCTCAGGGATGTGCGTAAGGAGTGCGGGGCATAAACTAGGCTCCATACCACATTACATCATCACCAGAGGAATCGGACAGCAGCTCAAGGCCACCAACACATTAGACTAAGGTCAGCCAAACCTGCCGATATCAACGACAGTCTAGTGGGTATGGAGACCCCTGAGAGATGATATTGGGGAGATGAGGAGCCGGCATGTCTAGTTCTGGACTGCCTTTCCTTTTATTCTCTTAGAGATGAGCAGCCAACGGATGACTGGAATGGGCTCTCTCATAGAAAACCCAGGAGCACTTGACAGAGCGAGCATTCCTATGTACTGTAAATGACCATAGGATGGAGGAGAAGCTATACTATACTATAGGCACCATCAGTAATCTTGGTACTTCATATTATTTTATTGTGGAAAAATAAAGCATTTTAAAAACCGAACTGGATTCTCTTTCTGCAAAAAAACTTTCTTTTTGTACAATTAAAAACCTTGAAGCACTGCAAGTGTGAAGATTTCTGGTAGTGGTTATAATGTCCACGAAGTTCATCCTCTTATCTTTATTTTGGTTGAACAAACTGATAAGGGCACTTCATAAACTTGATACCACACATCTATGATACCTTTTGCAGACAGAACCCTACCCTATCTGACTTGCCTCCTCTACAAGGCTTACAATCTGAAAGGGCAGGTAACATTCAGCTCTAATGAAAAGACATCCCCGTTACGTGTCCTTGTTCTGTCTGATTTTTTTTTACTGGACAGCACACAAAACCATTGAATATGTCCTATTCTAATTGTCAAAATTGGATCAAAATAAGGGCTCATGCTCCTCACGACCGTAAAAATCAGACAAGTTCTGTCTGTTGTTTTGATGGCTAGCTCGCGTCCCCATCTTATTCTATGGGTCTGTGTGTAAGGAGGTGGCGGGGACCCTTGTCTGCTCCCTCTCTCCTGTGTGCTGGACCTGAGCACTTTATGCAACACCTGAATGGTGTGTGTGTGTATATATATATATATATATATATATATATATATTTGCTGGTGTTCAGTAATGTGTATTGATACATGTTAATGCAATGTGTGATGCCCCTTTTACTCTGTACTGTCTTAACTTGCATTGTTCTCTGTGCTTATTGATGCCACATTTGTTTGCATATGTTAGAGGCAGGGACAGAAGGGATTAACTCAGGGGGTTGGGCTAATAGCCAAAAAAGGAATTGGAAGTTCCTGTTCCAGTCAGTGCCCGGGCAGGCTTGCCCAGGGCAAGGGTGCTCTGCAGTAACCAGGAGCTGACTATACCCCAGGAGGGGGAAGTAAAGACTGCTGCCCCGGACCCACAGGCAGTGAAGTGGGCACCGGGACGGAATAGTGCCCGCCGAGGACTATAAGCGTCCAGGAATCGGCTTGAGAACTGTGACTGTTACTGTGGCTGCTGCCATTGCTGCTACCTGTTGTGAGCTCATTTTCCCCTTCACCATTGAGGTCTGATGAACTCCCTCTTCTGGTGAAGGAAGGTAGTGAGGCTGATTACAAAGCATCTGAGCAGAATGATGATGACTGGGTGACTGGGATTGCTGATTGGATATAAGGCAGCGGACGCCCTTCTGCCTTGCGGGTGATTACTCTGAGGGATTCTTGGAGACCAGTCTGATTCCTGCTCCTCAAAAGCTAAGTTTTCTGCTCTACTTTTTGCATTTGTGTTTTGGTTTTGCTTTGCTTCGTTTTTCTGGATTTCTGCCTTTCCCTGCTGGGTGAGCTGAATTCCTTTTTGCTCTATCTTCAGATAATACCTGAGTACTGATATAGTCTTTTTGAAGCCTAGCGTCTTCAGGGCTTTTTTCCCTATCAGTCTGTTGGCTCTTGTTTTTGAGAGGGTTATGGCAGATTGCAGACAGCAGCTTTTCTATTCTGTCCTATTTAGTTAGCTTGGGCCCCATCATTTGCTCAGCCTATCTTTCTATCTATGTGAGTGTTTTTTCATCTTGCTTCACCGTCATTATATGTTGGGGGCTGCCTATTGCTTTGGGGTCTGCTCTGGGGCAGTTTAGATTTCCCTTTCTGTCTTTAGGCTATGTAGTTCTCCGGCTGTGATCGAGGGGTCTAGGGCACCGTAGGAACCCCCCACGGCTACTGCTAGTTGTTGTTGTTAGGTTCAGGGGTCTGCAATCCGATAGCTGCCAACTTCTCTGGTTTTCTGGACTTAGCTAGTATTTCTGCTTTTGCCTCCTACGGTGACTCATTCATAACAGAATCACCCGCCATACCGCAGATCCTAGGGTACTCAATAGCAGGAAAGAATTATAAAAAGGAAAAAAAAAAGTGTGTATATTTTTTCCTCTATATCTCTGAGGCCGTAGGGGGAATTTTTTTTTCTCTCAATGGAGATAAAGCAATTGTCTGATCGTGTGGAGCAGCTCGCTGCGGAAGTGCGGGGAATTTCCGCCTACCTTGCTCATTCACATGCTGCTGAACCAAAGATCCCTACTCCTGATGTGTTTTTTGGGGATCGGTCTAAATTTTTGAATTTCAAAAATAATTGTAAATTATTTTTTGCCTTGAAGCCTAACTCGTCAGGGAGCTCCACGCAGCAGGTTAAAATTGTCATCTCTTTGCTGCGTGGCGATCCCCAGGATTGGGCGTTTTCTTTGAAACCAGATGATCCTATTCTGACTAATGTGAATGCATTTTTTCAAGCCTTGGGGTTGTTGTATGACGAACCTAATGCTATTGATCAGGCTGAAAAGACCCTGTTGGCATTGAGCCAGGGTCGAGATTCTGCAGAATTGTACTGTCAAAAATTCCAAAAGTGGGTGGTCCTTACTACCTGGAATGATAATGCCTTGGCAGCTCTCTTTCGGAAGGGTTTGTCAGAAGCCGTAAAAGATACTATGGTGGGATTTCATGTTCCCTCTGGTCTTGACGATTTTATGTCATTAGCCATTCAGGTTGATCGGCGTTTATGTGAACGCAGGACTGCACGAGAGGTGTTGCCACCTGTTGAACAAGTGTCTGAACCTATGCAATGTGATAGAGTTTTGTCCAGAGAGCAACATCAGGAGTTCAGAAGGCGTAATAAGCTGTGTTTTTTTTGTGGAGATGCCTCGCATATTATTTCTGTCTGTCCTAAACAAGAGAAACGTTTTGCACACACGTTTTCTGTGGGTGGTGTTCAACCTAAGTTTCTTCTGGCAATTACTCTGATCTGCTCCCTGTCAACATTTTCCGCCAAGGCTTTTGTGGATTCGGGAGCAACCCTGAATCTAATGGACTTGGATTTTGCTAAACTTTGTGGATTTCCGATGACACCTCTGTGGACGCCTATCCCTTTGAGGGGGATTGATGCTACTCCTTTGGCGAAAAATAAACCTCAGTTTTGGACCGAGGTGGTAATGCGGGTCGCCCCAGACCATCAAGAAAATTGCAGATTTTTGGTGTTGCATAATTTGCATGATACCATTGTTCTGGGGTTTCCCTGGTTGCAAATTCATAATCCAGTTTTGGATTGGAAATCTGTGTCTGTGGTGAGTTGGGGTTGTCGGTGTGCCCTTAGTGAGGCTCCGGTTTTTTCCACCTCTCCTCAGTCACATGATGTTCCTGACTATTTGGCGGACTTTTATGATGTATTTAGTGAGAATGAGTCTGCGTCTTTGCCTCCTCATAGGAGTTATGACTGTGCAATTGAACTGAGCCCTGGGTGTAAATTTCCTAAGGGTCGGCTCTTCAATTTATCTGTACCCGAGCACGAGGCTATGCGATCCTATATTAAGGAGGCGTTGGAGAAGGGTCATATTAGACCATCCTCTTCACCCTTAGGTGCCGTTTTTTTTTTCGTGGCCAAAAAGGATGGTTCATTAAGGCCTTGTATTGATTATCGTACCCTCAACAAAATTACTATTAAATATCAGTATCCGTTACCCCTGATTTCGGATCTATTCTCCAGAGTTAAAGGTGCTTGCTGGTTTACCAAGCTTGACCTCAGGGGGGCGTATAATCTTATCCGCATTAAGCATGGGGATGAATGGAAGACGGCGTTTAATACTCGGGAGGGACATTTTGAGTACCTGGTGATGCCTTTTGGGCTCACTAATGCCCCTTCTGGCTTCCAGTGCTTCATGAACGACATTTTCCGAGACTTTGTGGATAAATTTTTGATTATCTATCTGGATGATATTTTGATCTTCTCCAAGGATTGGGATTCTCATGTGGAACATGTTTGGACTGTGTTCCGGATCTTGAGGGAGAATTCCCTGTATGTCAAAGGATTGAAATGCCTTTTTGGGGTACAGAGGATTTCATTTTTGGGATTTATTTTGTCTCCGTCAACTATTGAAATGGACCCGGCCAAGGTACAGGCCATTTATGATTGGGTTCAGCCCACTTCTTTGAAGGCCCTCCAGAAGTTTTTGGGTTTTGCTAATTTTTATCGGAAATTTATAGCAAAATTTTCTAGTATTGCCAAGCCATTGACTGATCTGACTAAAAAGGGTGCTGATGTGTTGAATTGGTCTCCGGAGGCTGTTTCTTCCTTTCAGGAGCTGAAGCGAAGATTCACTTCTGCCCCGGTTTTGCGGCTACCTGATGTCTCACTCCCGTTCCAGGTAGAGGTGGACGCTTCTGAGATTGGTGCAGGAGCTGTTTTGTCCCAAAAGGATCCTGTAACATCTAAAATGAATCCCTGTGCTTTCTTTTCCCGAAAGTTCTCTCCATCTGAACGTAACTATGATGTAGGGAATCGGGAACTGTTAGCCATGAAATGGACTTTTGAGGAGTGGAGACATTGGTTGGAGGGAGCTAAACACCAAGTCGTGGTCCTCACTGACCACAAGAATTTGATTTACCTGGAGTCGGCCAAACGCTTGAACCCTAGACAGGCTAGGTGGGCCTTGTTTTTTACACGTTTTGATTTTGTGGTCTCTTTTCTTCCTGGCACTAAGAATGTCAAGGCAGACGCCCTCTCTAGGAGCTTCTTTGCTGATTCTCCTCTGGTGACCAAGCCTGCCACCATCTTAGGTGAAGGGGTAGTTCTTTCTGCCATCTCGCCCGATTTGAGACGTGCTCTGGAAGAGTTCCAGGAGGACAAACCTGAGCGTTGTCCCAGTGGAAAGTTGTATGTTCCTGACCAGTGGAAGAAGAGAGTGATGTCTGAAGTTCATTGCTCTGCATTGGCTTGTCATCGAGGTATTTTTGGTACTAGAGATCTGGTGAGTCGGTATTTTTTGGTGGCCCGCCTTGTCTCGTGATGTCAGGAATTTTGTGCAGTCCTGTGGGACTTGCTCCCGGTCTAAACCTTGTTCTCGCTCTAGTGGGTTGTTGATGCCTTTGCCGGTCCCCAGGAGGCCATGGACCCATATTTCAATGGATTTCATCTCTGATATGCCTGTCTCTCAGAGAATGACTGTTATTTGGGTGATTTGTGAAAGGTTCTCTAAGATGGTTCATCTTGTACCACTCCCTAAGTTGCCATCTTCCTCTGAGTTGGTGCCCCTGTTTTTGCAACAGGTGGTTCGCTTGCACGGGATTCCTGAGAACATTGTATCTGGCAGAGGAGTTCAATTTGTGTCTAGATTTTGGAGGACTTTCTGTTCCAAGCTGGGAATTCATTTGTCCTTCTCCTCTGCTTTTCACCCTCAGACCAATGGGCAGACGGAGAGAACAAACCAGACCTTGGAGTCGTATTTGAGATGTTTTATTTCCGCTGATCAGGATGATTGGGTTTCATTTTTGTCCTTGGCCGAATTTGCTTTAAATAATAGAGCTAGTTCTGCCACTTTGATGTCACCTTTTATTTGTAACTTTGGGTTTCATCCTCAATTTTCTTCAGGGCAGGTGGAGCCTTCTGCCTGCCCAGGTGTTGACACTGTGGTGGAGAGAATGCACCAGATCTGGGACCAAGTGGTGGATAAGTTATCTCTCTCCCAGGAAAAGGCCCAGCGGTTTTCCAACCGACATAGGACCATTGGTCCCCAGTTTAAGGTTGGTGATATGGTTTGGTTATCATCAAAAAATATCGCTATGAAGGTGGCTTCTCCTAAGTTTAAGCCTAGATTTATTGGACCTTACAAGATTTTGGAGATTATTAATCCGGTCTCTTTTCGTTTGGCTCTTCCTGTCACATTTAAAATTCATAATGTGTTTCATAAGTCCTTGTTGAAGAGGTTTGTTGAACCAGTTGTTCCTGGGGTGGCACCTCCGGACCCTGTATTAGTTGAAGGTAACATGGAATATGAGGTAGAGAAGATACTGGATTCCCGTCTGGCTAGACGGAGACTCCAGTATTTGGTTAAGTGGAAGGGTTATGGTCAGGAGGATAATTCCTGGGTCTCTGCCTCTGATATTCATGCCAAAAGATTGGTGCGTGCCTTTCATCGGGCTCACCCTGATCGCCCTGGTGGCGTGGATGAGGGTTCGGTGACCCCTCCTCAAGGGGGAGGTACTGTTGTGAGCTCATTTTCCCCTTCACCATTGAGGTCTGATGAACTCCCTCTTCTGGTGAAGGAGGGTAGTGAGGCTTATTACAAAGCACCTGAGCAGAATGATGATGACTGGGTGACTGGAATTGCTGACTGGATATAAGGCAGCCGGCGCCCTTCTGCCTTGCGGGTGATTACTCTGAGGGATTCTTGGAGACCAGTCTGATTCCTGCTCCTCAAAAGCTAAGTTTTCTGCTCTACTTTTTGCATTTGTGTTTTGGTTTTGTTTTGCTTCGTTTTTCTGGATTTCTGCCTTTCCCTGCTGGGTGAGCTGAATTCCTTTTTGCTCTGTCTTCAGATAATACCTGAGTACTGATATAGTCTTTTTGAAGCCTAGCGTCTTCAGGGCTTTTTTCCCTATCAGTCTGTTGGCTCTTGTTTTTGAGAGGGTTTTGGCGGATTGCAGACAGCAGCTTTTCTATTCTGTCCTATTTAGTTAGCTTGGGCCCCATCATTTGCTCAGCCTATCTTTCTATCTGTGTGTGTGTTTTTTCATCTTGCTTCACCGTCATTATATGTTGGGGGCTGCCTATTGCTTTGGGGTCTGCTCTGGGGCAGTTTAGATTTCCCTTTCTGTCTTTAGGCTATGTAGTTCTCCGACTGTGATCGAGGGGTCTAGGGCACCGTAGGAACCCCTCACGGCTACTGCTAGTTGTTGTTGTTAGGTTCAGGGGTCTGCAATCCGATAGCTGCCAACTTCTCTGGTTTTCTGGACTTAGCTAGTATTTCTGTTTTTGCCTCCTACGGTGACTCATTCATAACAGCTACCGCTGCAACGGTAGTGAAAGAACTAGGGAAAGAGGAGCAAGATTACCTGACTAACTGTAACTACCTTTTTTCCACATTTTTCTACTTTTATTCCCTGATCTCCACAATAAATTGTTATCCCTGTTGGATTTTAATGATGTCCCTGGATCCTGATTGCTCGTGTTGCAGTGACTATGGAGAAGAGGTAAATTGTCTGAGGTGCATCTGTCCTGTCCATTTTCTGTGCAAGGGGGAGGGGTGCTCAATGACTGTTTGCTCAGTGGTCTCTGTTCGTGGATTGTAGCTTTAAGTGACTCGGCCACCACCCCGTGCCACCTTGTTACATGTGCACATATTCGATTTTTTTATTCTTGGACTGAGCCAGTCCAAAGAAAAAATTGCAGCATGAACAAGATTGATCCAGTCACATCCTGGCCCTAGAACCTATCAGGGGTTGAGGTAAATGGTCCTTTTCAGCTTAAGAGTAGACCAGTTCTTTTAAAGACCCATGACAGGTGGTGACTTGTTGGAGATTTTGCATTGGGGCCCATGAGCTTCAAATTATGCCACTTTATCTAAAGTGTATGGACTGTTTAAAGGTATAGTTCCGAGAACTGAACTGAGAAGCTCTAGAACTGAGATCACTTCTGTGGTGGTCTAGGCTTGGTTTACTTAATCTACATGGTCTGGATCTTTGTCCTCATATACTAATTTGCTGCTAACTTTGCTGCTAACTTGCACGCATTTGATTAAAACCTTGGGTTAACTGGCTTCCTAGGACACTGTCCCCTGAGCTGGTGCCTATTTTGAGAAATTTTCATCACAGTCAATCTTGGGTTTAATTACTGTATGATATTCTATTTGATGTTCTGCTTTGCCAAGTATATTGGTGCTACGATAGATAGATAGATATATAGATAGTTGGGTCGCCCTCCCAGGGCCGTGGGGTACTCGGTACCGGGCCGGTATCAGCGGGACGTGTCACAGCAGCAGTGACCCGGACCGTGGCCCTGGGCGCCCAACCAATGGCGGGTGATGTGAATGGTGGAATGTAGTTAAATGAATAGTTCGTGACGCCACCTGTGGTGTTCGGCAAGGGAGGTGTTAAGCCGACGCTGCATGCAGATCCTCCGGGACAGATGGTGTGGTGCAGCAATGGTGGTATAGCCCTCCACAGGCAGGGCTGTTGTCCCGGGGCAGTGTAGATGTGGAGACACTTAGATGGTGTAGTGTTTGGCGCAGGGGATGTAGCAGTGCCAGGCGGACGGACGCAGGAAGGAATGGAGGACACCAGGGCATGTAGTTCCAACGCTTTACTCACAGTCTGTAGTGCCCGCTTCCGTGCCGTGTCCTCCGGGTCAGGGACTCAGTCAACCTCCAGGCAAGATGGAATGCTCCCTTCCACGCTCCGCCAACTTATGTGCCTTTTCTGAATGTCTCCTCTATAGCGCCTTTAAGTGTGAAGATCTCCTAGTACTGTGTTACACTGGAGTTCCTCCTGACAGATGTTCCCAAGAACTCTACTTGCACGGCAGACAGCTGTAGCCTGCTTCAGGGACTCTCTACTCCTGAGTCCCGGCTCTCTATCCATGTTGCTGTTGTGCCCTCAAGTCTTAGATGGGAGTAGTGCATTTACAGCTGTGATAAAACACTCCGGAATCGCCTTTGCTGGGGTCAAAGGTCACGTGCGTTTAGCATGAAACTCAGGCGCACAGCCGGGGTCCGAGTATAACTGACACTGGGTCTGTCAGAGACACCGCACTACACTCGCTCACAGAGCCAGTGCGCGTGTCCTGAGTACAGAAACAGTGCTAAAAGATACCTGTGGAGCAGGGCAGCAGAGGTGACAATGCGTGCTTCAAACTATTAGTGTCAGGATCCAGTCAGCTCCGGAAAGTAAAGAGGCACAGGACCTGCGGACACTGAAGTTAGCAAGCTGGCACAGGTCCTATGGTCAGGTGACTGCAAGTGGGCGGGGCTTAGCACCCTGCTTTCAGATATGACAGGACACCATACAACAACTCAGAGTCATGCAAAACGGAGGTCACAACAGTACGGGCAAACGAGGCACAGGAGGGACAAACAGACGGGTAGTCAGACAAAGCCAAAGGTCATACACAAGAGGACGATGTGGTGCCAAGGGGACGAGCAGAGAGAAGTCGGGTCACAAGCAGCGAGTCATACACGAGAGATAGCGCAGTACAAGAGGGGCAGGCAGAACTTGTAACAGGGTCAGAACCGGATCAAAACCAAACAAGCAAGATATCAGGCACAAAGCACACGTACGCACAAGGTCAACTAACTCAGCCGAGGGCAGGAGTATAACTGACACCGGACCTAGGTCCAGTGAGCATTAAATAGCCGCCCTCTGCCAGAGAGAGGCGGAACAATTAACCCCCAGTCTGATCAGGACGGGCCAAAACGAAACCCCGTCCTGGATCATGACAGGGTCAGGTTTATTAAAGGTGAAAGCAATGCATAAAGGAAATAAAACATAAAACAAATCCTTGCCTGTCTGGCACTAACTAAACAAGGTACAGCCTAACTACCAACTGGCGGGCTTCTCCCATCCAGCCAAACCACAGTTACAGTGGGCACTGCTTTCTCTCACGTGTGTCTCTCACACAGACAGGCTCTCTGTGTCCTCAGGCTGAGACACTCACACAACCACCTGGCATCCTTTTATATTCGCCTCCCATTATTAATTAGTAACCAGGTGAAACACTGACCAGACTAGGCCACATAGGAAAGGTATCTGGGCGAGATATACCTGCCCTCATCCACTACTCCCACATGATTCTCACATATCCCCCCCCTCTGCTCAGCCCACTCTGGTCGAGCAATGACACCCGCATAACAGTGCACTCGGGACAGGGCACCTGCATTCCCCATCTGTACCCCTGGGCGGTGCTCCACCGTAAAAGTGTAGGCCTGCAGGGCAAGGAACCACCGGGTCACCCTGCTATTCCGTTCCTTGTGCAAGTGCATCCACTTGAGAGGGGCATGGTCAGTGATCAGCCTGAACTTTCGGCCCACCAGGTAATATTTGAGGGCCTCTAGAGCCCATTTAATGGCTAGGCACTCTTTTTCTACGACTGCATACTTTTGCTCATGTTTATTCAGCTTCCTGCTGAGATAGAGGACTGGGTGTTCCACTCCGTCCCTCACTTGTGACAGTACGACCCCAATACCGGTATCAGAGACATCCGTTTGTACCACAAACTCGTTGCGGAAGTCCGGAGTCACCAGTACAGGTTCAGAGCAAAGTGCCCGTTTTAGGCTATGGAAGGCTTCTTCAGCCGCTAAATTCCATTTAATCATGACGGAGTCTTTCCCTTTGGTAAGATCTGTCAAGGGGGTAGTGATGGCTGCAAAATTGGGTATGAACCGGCGATAATAGCTGGTGATCCCCAAAAAGGCTTGCACCTGCTTCTTGTTGACTGGTTGCGGCCAGTCCTAAACCGCTTGAATTTTATCGATCTGGGGTTTAACAATACCCCTCCCGATTACATAACCCAAATACCGGGCTTCTTCTAGCCCGATGTGACATTTCTTGGGGTTCGCGGTTAGACCTGCCTCCCACAGATCGTCAATCACAGCTTGTACTTTTCCGGAGGTGAGTCTCCCAGTCCAAGCTGTAGATGACAATGTCATCCAAATAGGCCGAAGCGTACTGCCTATGTGGCCTCAGGACTCGATCCATCAGTCTCTGGAATGTCGCCGGTGCTCCGTGCAGTCCAAACGGCATATACACATACTGAAATAAACCTTCCGGTGTAGCAAATTCCGTCTTTTCTCTGGCAACCTCCGCCAGAGGGATCTGCCAATACCCCTTTGTTAGGTCTAGGGTCGTAATATACCGGGCTTTTCCTAACCGATCTATTAACTCGTCCACCCGGGGCATAGGGTAGGCATCAAATTTTGAGATCGCATTCAGTTTCCTGAAGTCATTGCAGAACCGGATGGTGCCGTCCGGTTTAGGAATTAACACAATCGGGCTGGACCAAGCACTGTGCGATTCCTTAATGACTCCTAACTCTAACACTGCCTTCACTTCTCAGGAAACGGCTTCACGGCGCGCTCCCGGGATTCTGTAGGGTTTCACGTGAACTGTCTGTTACAATGTCATGTTTCATTAGCGTAGTCTGCCCGGGTTTTTGTGAGAAAAACTTTTGGTTGTGAAGTAGAAACTGCCTGACCTCAGTCTTTTGCCGCTCCGAGAGAGTCTCTGCAACATGTCCCTCCGGTACGATATGCGAGCAGACGGGATCTTTCCAGGGTTTTATCAGATTTACATGATAAATCTGTTCAGGTTTCCGATTACCTGCCTGGTATACATTGTAGTTTACTTCACCAACTCTTTCCTTAATCTCAAAGGGGCCCTGCCACTTTGCCAGGAACTTACTGTCCACCGTGGGGACCAGGATCAACACCCTATCTCCGGGTGCAAACGTACGGATCTTGGCACCCCTATCATAGATCCTTTTCTGGGCTCCCAGAGCCTGCATCATGTGTTCTTTGACGATAGGCATAACAGCCGCAATACGGTCCTGCAATTGAGTTACGTGATCTATCACCATTTTAAATGGAGTGACCTGACCCTCCCAGGTTTCTTTTGCGACGTCTAACAGTCCGCGAGGACGTCGGGCGTACAATAACTCGAAAGGCGAGAATCCCGTGGAAGACTGGGGCACTTCCCTGATGGCAAAAAGCAAATACAGAAGTAAATAGTCCCAGTTCTTCCCATCCTTGTCTATCGCCTTTCTCAGCATTTGCTTAAGAGTTTTATTGAACCGTTCGACCAGCCCGTCTGTTTGAGGGTGATACACGGATGTGCGTAACGGTTCGATTTGTAACAACCTGCAGAGCTCCTTCATTACCTTTGACATAAAGGGGGTCCCCTGGTCGGTGAGTATCTGTTTTGGTATACCGACCCGACTAAACACATGCACCAGTTCCTTGGCAATCGTCTTGGTGGCCGTGTTACGCAAAGGGATGGCCTCCGGGTAACGAGTGGCATAATCCAAGGGGACCAGGATATGTTGGTGTCCACGTGCAGACCATGGAAGGGGCCCAACTAAATCCATCCCAATCCTCTCAAGCGGGACTTCAATAATAGGCAGGGGAACCAAAGGGCTACAGAACCGGGGCTTAGGTGCAGAGGCTTGGCAGTCAGGACAAGACTCACAATATACACGAATATCGTGATGCATGCCTGGCCAAACAAAACAGTGTAATATCCTTTCGGTGGTTTTCTGGACTCCCAGGTGACCTCCCATCACATGTCCGTGGGCCAGGTCCAGCACTTGCCGCCGGTAGGGTTTTGTCACGACTAATAGTTGCACCGTGTCTTCCCCCTTTTTCTCTATCTGATATAGTAAATCATTCTCCAGGACCATGTAAGGATATGCCAGCCTAGAGCCAGGTTCTACGGGTACTCCATTTATCACTTTTTCATTTGTCCTAGCCTGAGAAAGGGTAGGATCCTTTATTTGCTCGCTTTGGAAGTCATCTTTCTGGACTTTCAAATCCGGCAAACGGGGAGGTGGATGGCTGTCGGCCTCCTCCTCTTCCCTGGTCTCCTCCGTATCACCCACCATGACTGAAAACGGGAACTGCAGGTCATTTCCAGCAGATTCTTCCCCCGAGTCTTCCTGGGGGACCTCTTGAAGGGGTTCGGGACCCACACTCGCCCTGGGAGAAGAATCACGTACCCTACTACCCTGGGGCATCAACCGATTCTCCCACAACTGCCAGAAGTGGGGAAAATCCCGGCCCACGATAACATCATGCAATAACGCAGGGATGAGTCCCACTTTATGCTGCGCAGACACATAGGAAGTAGTAATGCATATGACCGTGGTGAGGTATGAACAGGTGTCTACATGCACACACGTTACAGAAAATTTGTCTGATGGTCCAGTCGGGGCTGACACCAGACTGGCCTTCACCAAAGTCACCACAGTTCCCGAGTCTAACAATGCCACCACATTTTTGCCATCAACAGTTAAATCACACTAGTGTTTTTACACATCCCTTTGACCGGCATTCACACTCACTACCCGTGCAACCATAGACATGCAGTTTTTAGAGTCTGTGACGTCGCACTGCATGGGTTCAGTAGTGACCGGACAGTTCGCAGCAATGTGGCCCATCTCTTGGCAGCGGAAACACTTAATGGGCCCCTTGCTTAGACCATAGTTCGCTACTCTCGGCCTCGCAGTGCGGGCAGTCCCGTTTTCCTCCCCCCCACTGTCTTAGGGATTTTTCCTTCTCCCCCACTCCCTGGAACAGTCTTGCCGGTTCCACGTGGAGATGATGAAGACCGAGGTGGGGTAGCGTCGTCTCGGAGTCCTTCCGCCACAGAGTAATGTTCAACCAGGTCCACCAGTTGATCTGCCGTCGTAGGATTTCCATGGCTTACCCACTTCCTCAGGGCTGGCGGTAGAGCAATCAGGTACTTGTCCATGATGACTCTCTGGATTATCTCTGGCGCTGTCAGCACCTCGGGTTGTAGCCACTTCTTCGTCACGTGGATCAGGTCGAACATATGTGACCGCGGTGGTTTATCCGGCTGATAAGTCCATTGATGCACTCTCTGTGCACGGACAGCTGTCGTCACTCCCAGCCGGGCCAAGATCTTGGCTTTCAGTTTGTCAAAGTCGTGCGCGGCTTCAGGTTCTAAGTCATAATAAGCCTTTTGGGCCTCACCGGAAAGAAACGGGGCAATCAGGCCGGCCCATCGTGCCTTCGGCCATTTTTCCCGCACCGCCGTCCGTTCAAACGTGGTCAGGTATGCCTCGACGTCATCTTTGGTCGTCATCTTCTGCCAGTCCCAACTCACGTGAATCACTCTCGACTCGGCTTCCAGGTTAACCTCAGGTAAGCTTGCCAGGCACTGTGCCACCTGCTGGAGAAGCGAACGATCGGTAGCTGTCTTGTCCACCAACTCCTTCAGCTGGGCCATCATCACCCGATTAGCTTCTTGCTGGACAACGGTGGACTGTACCAGCGCTTTCACCACGTCCTCCATCTTCATGCGTTCAACGTGATGCCCGCATTCTCCACCACAATGTGATAAAACACTCCGGGATCGCCTTTACTGGGGTCAAAGGTCACGTGCGTTTAGCATGAAACTCAGGCGCGCAGCCGGGGTCCGGGTATAACCGACACTGGGTCAGGTTTATTAAAGGTGAAAGCAATGCATAAAGGAAATGAAACATAAAACAAATCCTTGCCTGTCCGGCACTAACTAAACAAGGTACAGCCTAACTACCAACTGGCGGGCTTCTCCCATCCAGCCAAACCACAGTTACAGTGGGCACTGCTTTCACTCACGTGTGTCTCTCACACAGACAGGCTCTCTGTGTCCCCAGGCTGAGACACTCACACAACCACCTGGCATCCTTTTATATCCGCCTCCCATTATTCATTAGTAACCAGGTGAGACACTGACCAGACTAGGCCACATAAGAAAGGTATTTGGGCGAGATATACCTGCCCTCATCCACTACTCCCACATGATTCTCACACAGCCCACTACTCCACCGTTGTCTGCTGCAGAACCATTAGTGTCCATACAACCTCGGGGATCGGGCCCCGGCCTTGCGCTTAGAACTTCTAGGCAGGGTTCTTCCTCTAACCCACATCCTCTATGTTCCCTTTTACTCTTACATTCTGTACTTGTCTTTCCCCTTCTATGGAAGCTCAGGCTTCGGTTCAATGTCCTTCTCCTTCTTTCCTTTCCTTCCCCGTGCCAGCTGGCTCAGGTCACTGAGGCAGCTGCAGCACTCCTTCCTCCATCCCTCTTCCAGGGATCCCCACTCCTCTCCGAGTGGCCTGCTCTCTCTTCCTCAACTTGACTGTACCCGACTGAACCTCAATCCTGGAACTGTCCCGTTCTTTTATATCTAGTCTAAACTCCACCCACCTCCCAGCACGTCTAGTGTTCCAAACAGGGAACCACCAAAGGTGCTCTGCTTCTCTCTAAGCAAGGAGCCGCAATGTGGCTTTGCAGAACTAATCTATTGCGTGGGGTGTGAGTGTTGGATCGTGGTCAGTAGCCTCCAACCTACCTGGATGGTGGGGCACCACACCTCAGGAGAAGGTGCAGTACCTCTGTGGCGACTGAGCCTCAGGGGCGCCACATAGACAGATAGGAAGTAAAAAGGATAGCAGCACTCCCATTTAAAAAAGGTGAAAAATCGTATTTATTTCAACCCATGTACACTTATGTAATGGTCCATTTACACAGACCGACCGGTGGCGCTAAACAACAACCGATTGGTAAAACATTTACCAAATGACGCTCGCTTTATAGCCTGTATACACAGTCAGACCACTTAGGCTCTGGCAATGAAGCTTTCTCAAGTACCATTCTAATTGCTATTGCCGAAACATTGTGTACATTGGCTTTGAATAAATACCATTATTCATCTTTTTGAAATGGAAGCGCTTTTTTTTTTCAATTTTGGGCTAGGTACAGATCACCATAGATTCTCGCATCTAAGAAAATTGGGACGATTATGCAAATCACACTCTGATTAGAGTGTGGATCACTGGGTGATTCGATTCTCTAGATAAATAATTTCTCCATCTTCTCCATTGTGTCAAATCGGATTGCACTTAGATGTCATCTGAGTAGGGTCTGGTGTTTTCCAAACACTCCTTGATTACAATGGAATGAAACTGAAAGGGAGTGGATACAGATTATATATTGGAAAAAAACTTTTTGACAGTGAGGATGATCAATGAGTGGAACAGGCTGCCACGAGAGGTAGTGAGTTCTCCTTCAATAGACGTCTTCAAACTGAGGCTGGACAGACATCTGTCAGAGATGATTTAGTGAATCCTGCATTGAGCAGGGGGTTGGACACGATGACCCTGGAGGTCCCTTCCAACTCTACCATTCTATGATTCTATAATTCTATGATTTACATGGCTGAGTGCGATTTGCACTTTGGATGCAAATCATGCATGCTGAGATTTCTTGCTTGGACAGACTCTGTCTAGCAAAAAAATCAGACATGTGGATGGCACCATAGAATAACATTGGTCCGGGTGTGATCTGATTTGTTGGATTGTGCTCGGACCAAGAATATAGCCATCTGCATGAGCCCATATATACAGTAGTCCAGACTCCGTGACTTGTACTCGGACATTATTTTTTAAATGTTATAGGTTTGGTTTTCTGTACACATTAAAGAATTGAACCTTTGCCTTCCTTTCACACATCTGTCTACATCTAATGCCAGATGCATTGCACACTTACGATTGTATCTCTACATCTGAAGAGGAATTGTGTCAAGTCCTGATTTTTATCAGTCTTAAGGAAAAAGTCCCATTGCCTAATTCCCTACAATACTCAATGACTACGCTCACAATAGGTTGATAATATTTCTCATCTAACCTCCAATTGCAGCAGAAAACACACTTACTGTTCTGGTGTACCGAAGATTAAAAATAAAGCTCAATTATTAAAGTATAATTACGCTTTATTGGAATACCAAAAATATGGGTTAAAAAATGACAGCAGGGAACTTTTAGCAAACCACAGATGAATGTTGTCATCATTAAAAGATAAAAGTTTCATACTGGTCTTATCTGTTTATTTGGAAGCGATCCAGACATTGCAGTTATATGGGAAACAAAAAAAAAAGAAAAAGAAATGTAGGAGTAATTATTGAAACTGTGCGATTTCTTATCTCAGCTACTGTCTCTCCAACTAGTAATGCGATATCAGCAGCTGCAGACGGTCGCTGATTCCCCATATTGGTAAACAAGTGCTTTGGAGACCTGTATGAACCACTTTAAGCCCACAACTCCCTGAAGTGCTGTCAGGCTTAAGTTCTTAATCCATGGTTATTTCTGAGCTCTGGAAATTCATCTTTATAAAACCTAAACAAAAAAAAAAAAAAAGAAAAAAAGCCTAGGGCACGTGCTCCCTCTGGTGAAGCAAATGACATGCTCATTTAATAATGAAACAATAACTCGAAAAGAGAGGATCAAAGGCCGATCCATCCTCTCTTTAACAATCCCTGATTTTTTCAGGTCAAGCCATTTAAATGAGAAAAAACAATAGCATTGCTCATTGTGGTGAAAGTGACGTTGAGACAGTGTTTGACTGTGAACAATGGAAAATGAAACGTTTACAAGATCAGAGAAGCCCTTTGCATAAATGGATGTCTTAAAGTATATGTTTCCAATATATGGAGCGTTGGAAACCTATGTGTCCCTACAAAGGTTACTTGTTGCTGTATAGATTGGTGGAAACCATGGTTCTCCAAGTTGTTCAAACATAAGTCACTTTTGGCTATCACATTAGATATCCTCATTATTTAAATCAATCTCTGTTGATATTCCAACAATATTCACATGTATAAAAGATAAATGTAGTCAAGTTAAGACATTGTTTGGAATACTGTATATATTGTTTTTTAAGCAGCTACCAAATGTACAGCTCTAACTTAGGGTCTGTATGCATGGACCGACCAGTGGCACTAAACGTCCTCCGATCGCTCAAAGTTTACCAATCGGCCATCACTTAATAGCCTTGTTCACACAGTTTTCTTTGCTTACGGTGGTTGGACTATCTGTAATAGATTGTTGAGTGCATAAAAACTGCCATTGTTCTAGGCAACATGAGTCCTGTAAAATGTATACTTGTGTAAATTACTACTATTTAATTTTTAGAGCGACATTGATCGTAGAGTCATAGAATGTTAGAGTTGGAAAGGACTTCCAGGGTCATCGTGTCCAACCCCCTACTCAATGCAGGACTCATCAAACCATCTAAGATAGATATATGTCTGTCCAGCCTCTGTTTGAAGACTTCCATTGAAGGAGAACTCACCACCTCTCTTGGCAGCCTGTTCCACTCATTGATCACCTTCACAGTCAAAAAGTTTTTTCTAATCTCTAATCTGTATCTTCGCCCTTTCGGTTTCATTCCATTGCTTTTCGTATTTTCATGTGCAAATGAGAATAATGATCCCTCTACACTGTGACAGCCCTTACGATATTTGTACACAGTTATTAAGTCTCCTCTTAGCCTTCTTTTTTGCAAGCTAAACATTCCCGGAACCTTTAACCATTCCACTCACAATCCTAGTAGCTCTTCTCTGAACTTCCTCCAGTTTTTCAATGTCTTTTTTTTTTTAAAGTGGTGCCCAGAACTGGACATATTATTCCAAATGAGGCCTGAACAAGGAGGAGTAGAAGGGGATAATTACTTCACGTGATCTAGACTCTTTGCTTCTCTTACATCCTAGAACTGTGTTTGTATTTTTTGCTGCTGCATAACAGTATTGACTCATGTGCAGTCTGTGATCTATTAGCATACACAAGTCTTTTTCACAATGTGCTGTTCTTAGTTCTATTCCTCCTATTCTGTAGATGTTATTTTTATTTTTCATGCCCAGATGCAGAAGCTTGAATTTATTCCTGTTAAATGTCATTCTACAGTATTAGTTGCTGCCCATTGATCTAACTTATTTAGATCCTTCTGAATCCTTTCTGTCTTCTCTAGTGTTAGCTATCCCTCCTAGCTTTGCATTGTTTATAAATTTGATTACTTTACCCTCAGTTCCCTTATCTAGATCTTTTTAAAAAATGTTGAACACCAATTCAGCCAGGACAGAGACTTGTAATACTCCATTTGAAACACTTTTCCAATTGGATGTACAACCATTTATTACCACTCTTTGAGCACGATCACTGACCAAGTTATGAATCCACCTAGCTGTAGCCTGGTCAATCCCATACTTGGTCATTTTTTCAATAAGGATAGTATAAGATACTTTATCAAATGCTTTACTGAAGTTGAGATATATTATATCTAACACATTTTCCTGATCCACCCAGTCAGTGATTCCATCATAGAAGGAAATTAGATTAGTCAGGCATGACTTGTTTGCTACAAACCCATGCTGGCTCTGGTTAATTACTGTAGTCTTATACAAGTACTTACATACATGCTGTTTAATAAAGTGTTCAAATATCTTTCCTGGTATAGAAGTAAGACTCACTGGTGTGTAATTTCCTGGTTCTATCTTCTTTCCTTTTTTAAAGATAGGAACAACATTTGCCCTTCTCCAATCTTCTGGGACTTCTCCTGTGCTCTAGGATTTTTCAAAGATTCTGGCTAGTGGTTCTGCAATTTCCTCTATCTCTTTCAGTAACCTAGGATGTAATTCATCTGGATCAGGAGATTTAAATTCATTTAAATTAGCCCATTGTTCCTTCACCATCTCTCTGTTTATGTATAGTGTGGATTCTATTATTCTTTCGATAGCACTGTTAAGATCAATTTATGTTACAATTACTTTCTTAGAGAACACAGATGTAAAATAGGAATTGAAAAGCTTGACCTTCTCGACATCATTTTTGACCACTTCACCATTTTCATTATGTAAAAATCCCATAGCATTTTTGACTTTTCTTTTTCTTTTTACATACCCTCAAAAATTTATTTATTTTTATTGATTACATGGTGCTGTATATGAGAGAGGGTTATGTACAAAATATGAATATAGATTACAGTGAACTGAGTAACAATGACAGACTGGTACAGAAGGGAGAGGTCCCTGCCATTGCAATTACATTCTACAGGATAATAGGGAAGTTGACATTAGGTTAGGGGACTGTGGCAGCTCCGGTGGTGGTGACGCAGCAATGGGGTCATTGCAGGCTGTAAGGTATCTAAAAGAGATCGGTTTTTAAGTTCTGTCTAAAAGTTCTTATTGTAGCAGATAACCGGACGTATTGCGGCACAGAATTTCAGAGGATGGAGGATGCTTGTGAGAAGTCTTTGAGGCAATTGCATGGGGAACGTACAAGCAATGAGGAGAGACACAGGTCTTGGGAGGACCGCAGAGTATATGTTGGAGATTAGTTGGGAGATACAGTATATGGGGAGACAGATTATGGACAGCCTTGTAGGTCAGTGTTAGTAGTTTGAACTGGATATGTTGGGGAATTGGGAACCAATTAAAGAAGTTGCAGAGAGAAGAAGCAGAGGAGTAAGGTGGAGAGAAATGAATTAGTCTAGCAGTAGAGTTAAGCACGGACTGGAGACATGCAAGACTTTTAGCATGAAGGCCACAAAGGAGGATAGTGTAATAGTCTTGGAGAGAGATGATGAGGGCATGCATTAGTATTTTATTCTATTGAGGGTGGAGGAAAGGAAGTATTCTCTGAATAATTTTGAGTTGAAGGTTGCAGGAGGTAGTAATATTTTGGATGTGTGGTTTGAAGGAGATGACAGAGTCAAGGGTTATGACAAGGCAGCAGACTTCCAGTACAGCTTAAGCAGCTGGAGGCCCAGTGATAGAAGACAAATTTAGATCTTAATGCTCACTTACATTGGCTGACAATCTTTCAGGTTCTAACGTTAACGAGTGATCGTTCATGAAAATTGTGTAATGTGAATGGGATGAGCGAGTGAAAGATGTGTCCAAAAATGCTCGTTCATTGTGTGTGAAATTGTTTAGACGAGTGAAAAAAAATTGTTCATGTTTCGAAAATTGTGCAACATAAAAGTAGATTGTTCGCTTGTTCAATAATCAGACCAGCAAAAAGGAGGAATGGGAATTCAAATCTGAAATGTTTACCTTTCAGTGATTGTTTGATCGTGCTCCCAGGCGATTGTTCGCTAGCAGTTGGAGCATTGTAATGAGTTCATATTCATGTTGTTGTTCTTCATTATTATTGCAAATGCTACAGTTCATATAAAACTACGAAACTTATGATCGAACATTTTAATCTGACACCTAGATGAGGCTGCAAACTTCAAATCATGGGTTCTGAAAATGAATGAAGACATGATCCTTGCAAAATTAAATTAGTCAGGATTGCAATCTTAAGAAAAGGTAACTACTAACATAAGTAAAAATCTTATTTTTTCCTTGTTACATGTGTTCAAATGCAAAATTATAGGAAGAAGACATTCACCCTGCAGGATGAATTGTTTCCCAGCAGTCATAGTTTTTATTTCGTGTAGTAGAGGGCATCAGTTAAGGAACTCATTTTAGTGTTTGTTTCCCTGCTAAGTAAGTAAGCAAAACAACATTGAGAAGTGATGCAAAAGCCACAGGAGGCAACGAAATGCGAGTTCTCACCTTTCCAGGGTTGTTAAAATAGCTGTGTTCTCAGGAAATGATAGTTCCCTCCAAATGTTGACAGTCTCAAATAAAATATGGATGAGTTGATGTCCTAGACAGGCTCTAAATGCCCCACCACTATGGAGGTACCAGCATCGTCACAGTATGCCATTGATTTAAAGGTTTAGAAGATGACATGCTCTTCTCTATAGGCATCAGAAACTCAAGCATATATGAGTCTTACCATTACCTGCCTTAAGTTATATGGTGCTCTGTGCTGTACTTTTTGACGTTGACTCCCATTCCACCATATAGTGGTCTATCATGCAGTATAAAGAAGCCAATTGTCTAAATTGCATTGCTGTTCAGTAACCCCTTAAGTATCAGCATACAGTAGCAACCATAAAGTTTTTCAATAAGACCAACAGTCACCAAAATAATAGCTCCATACATAATTATACTGCTATCCAGCTAATATTAATATTTAAGATGGACAAAAGCTTTGGGTTCCACTGCCTCACCATTGGTGACATCCATTTCAAAAGGGAAAGAAAATGCACAAGTTAAGTAATTTTTTAATCTTCAAGAGGTATTCTGGTCTTCCGATAAAAGTCTGCAGTCACCCTTCTAAATACTTATTGGATGCACACCACACACTGCCAGGAGTCTCCAGTGTTACCAGCAAGAGCGGGTAGTCACATGACCACAAATATGTGATTTTGATACTTCTGGCCACATTTCGACTAGATGTGCCTGAGCACGTCTAGTTGCAATGCAAATCATATACATGTGGTCACGTGACCGCCCGCTTTCGTCAGCAACACTGGAGAATCCTGGCAACATGTAATGTTAACACTATAAGCATTCAGATGACTACAGTCACACAGAGCAGACTTTTATCAGAAGACCAGACAACCCCTTTAAGCCACTGATAATGAGTCTGATAACAGAGCCTAAATATTAATCTTAATGTAATAGCAGAAAACAAGTATATAGTACTAATCATTATTAAACAATCTTAAGGGTGACCATGGATCTTACATTTATAATTAGGTTCTTGTGTATCAAAAATTGATATTAACAGCAAAATTTTATGTTCTGGTTTTCTAACACATTGCATATTGCTAAATATAGTTTAGAAGTACCATTGACATACATATTTACAGTGATACACATGTATATCTTGGGTACTTTCACTTTTTTTTATGTTCTTGCAGTTTTTGAGCAAAGCTGAAGTATATCTAGCAGATAGGAAAAATGCAAAGGTGCATTTACACTGCTACATTATTGTTAATTTGCGATCCTAGTAACGCTAATTTCTCAATAATATTGCCGTGTGAGTAGGCTGCTGATCTCCCGGTGAGAACGCGGAACGTTTGTTCATCAATTGAAATGATCTTTTAGATTTCACAAAATATCATCATTTTTGGTGACACATCGTAAACAGGACATGTGCTACAATGTAGGCCTATGAGCACTGAGTAATCTAATCCATATGATGTACAGGCTGTAAAACTGAGAGCTCAGACTTGGAGGTCTTTGGAGTCCATAAGTCTGGTGATAGTCTGACCATAGTCTGCCAACGCACACTGAAATTTACCTTGATCCATATAATGATTGCAGAGCAATGAACCATGGAACATGATTCGAACATTATCCCATGGACTAAGGAAGTTTACACACATCAAACATTCATGATCTGAGTATGGACTGTGATGTCCAGACTGACTGTGGGTCTTCTGACTCGGAACTCAGCGGCTTATATGAAGCATATATGAGGCTGCTGATTTTGGTCTAGAGATCAGGGTCCATTTCAGACGTCATGGTTCATACGCAGACTGTGAATGTCAAATGTGTGAAATGGTTTTAGCCCTAGATCTTAATCTATGGCACTTTGTCTACGTTGACTGTCTTTGTCTGGGGAGTACAGAACCTTACTGGATTCTTCCCTGAAATATCAAAGCAATAATTTCCCAAAATCTCCCTTTGCAGTAAAGACTGACCCCACTAAACTTTTTTCTTAAAAACTGTCTGGTCAATTTTACTTGTTTGCCCATACAATTCATGTTATACCATGACTCAAAGTAAAAGGAAACTAATCCAAAGCAAAGAACACTGACTATACCCTGCATAAATATTTTTAGGAGCTCTTGGTGAAACTGTGCGGCATACTTTCCAAATGTGCCCTATATTTTGCCCCAAATTACTCAAGCTACATTGCGTCTAAACGCTCCCTATTGTATAACTGATGATTTTTCATTGCATTTAGTGACTATGGCCCTAATTCTTCAATGTATTCTCCAGAAATCGTCCGTAAAACTCTTTGATTAGTCACAAAATTTTTGCGTTACCTAAGGTGCCGAGAAATCTTTTGCAATTTTTGCCATCTTTGTGCTAGTTTTTCCAAACTCCATCGAAGTTGACAAAGTTGGGGTGAGATGGGGAAGAAGGGGAGCTATGACATCACAATTTCTCTAATTCATGATGAGCACTCCCCGACTGGAGTAAGATCTGTGGCAAGGCGCATGCCACTTTTCAAATGTGCTTGATTCATTTAGAGGTGTGCGCCTTTTAATGAATCCAGTGCCTCTGACTTCAGTTGGCTCTCTCACCAAGACAGTCATGAACAACACTGGTCTTGATAAATTGGGACCTTAGTTTGGATGGCTGCTCCCAGAATATACGTATGCAACTGTGTAACGATAATATAAAATATCATGCATGATTTCTCCGGAACATTCCAGAATCTTCCATTCTCTACACTTTCTAGAAGGATGCATAGCTGCCCAGAGATAAGCGACCCCCCTTCCCCCTTGTCACACATTGCAGCAGCTTGTGTTCTCCTCTGCCTGTAGCCTCACACACACTCACTGTAACATGAGACTACAGCCACTCATTACTTCCTGCTTCCCCCTCCCCTCCCCAAGGGAATGTTAATTTGTTAATTAGTCAGGAGTGAATTTCCTTTGTCAGTCCAACATGTGTTTCTCATATATATGGGAGATATTAAAGAGGCCATAACTCGGGCTCCATCAGGGACAGAAATATGAAAATGATATATTGGGATGTGCTCTGAACGGGCTTCACTACAGTGGTTCTTGCTAAATTCTAGCACCAAAAGAACCAGAGAAATGGATTTCTCCTGAACAGAGTGGAATAACTAGTGTTTGATGTCATTACAAAGCTAATTTCAATATAAGATGAATGATGGTTCTGCCGATATTCTGCTAAGTTCTCAAGCCCAGATATGATGGTTATAAGTTTTCAGAACCCAAATCTGTACTTTGAGAAAGGGGAGGACTGTCACAAGCCAGCCCCTTTAGTGATGTCACAAAGCCAAAGATATAAGGTATTTTCCCCTACCCCTCCCTCATTCTAGCCTGGGATGCCGTGGCAATAAGATCTCAAATGCATGGTGACATTTGGCTCCTCCCTGCATGGTTCTGCCTGAAATGATCTAAGCAATATGTAAGTGTATCTCTGTTCTTTTAAATCCCTTTTATTTGTAGTTGCATTGTGTATAATGTTATTGTCTCATATAGTAAAACCTTTTTACCTTCTGTAAACACTGCCCATCTTTTGGGAATAAACTAAAATTTATTAGTTCTGTCTTGCTCTGTGAGGAATTCACGTGCCTGTATGCTAATTACGCTTCTGATTTGGGTTTGCTTCGTACCCCTCTATTAATTCTACATATTAATAAGAGAAATCTGAAGCTGTGCTCTGGGCTAGGTGGGTAGCGCTGGCAGTGACTGAGTGACTTAGTCGGTTTTATAAGCTGATTTATCTGGCTGCGGCCAGGACTAGTTATAATTCCCTCACTGCAAGCGGGCCTATTAGCCATTGCACAAAAATTAGCCCGTCTAACGACTAATTATCCTAGGTGCAGTTCTCTGACTGACCTGAGGGTAAGGGGGGCGCCAGCGAGCTGCGAGTTCCAAAGTGGAACTGAAAGTGGGATATACATAAATCCCGGCAGCTTGTAACATATTGTGGCAGTGGTGGGATAATTAAAATTAACCCCCCTGCGGTAAATTGTTTGGGCAAGACTAGACTGCTGTTTTTGTCACATGGTTGGCAGCGGTGGGATAACTAGGATAAGCCCCCTGCACATGTGATAGCCTTGTGTGGCCAAAGGTCACACCACCTGATCTTGACAAACTGTATGACTATTGTCTGGAACACCACACTGCATTTGCTCACTGAGCCAGAGCGCGTGTCCTGAGTTGAACAAACTATGCTCAAAGATACCTGTGGAGCAGGGCAGCTGCAGTGGAGATGCGTGCGTTAGTTAAACAGGACCTAAAGCAAGTGACTGCTGGGGAGTGTCTGGGGTGAAGATAAGCCCCGCAGCTCCAGAGAGCGGCGCTTGGGCTAGAGATGCCCAGAATGTAGTCGGACAGGTGCGGGTCTAAGCCAGGAGATGGCACGGCACAGGAGGGGCAAAACAGGGATGTGGTCAGTCACAAAGCAGAGTCTGGAAACTTGAGATAGCAGCATGGTAAAGGCAGGAGCGATGCAATGGAAGGTCAGGGACAGGCAAAGGTCATAACAGAGAGGCAAAACATGTACAGCGGCAGGCAGCAATATCAGAAACAGGAACGGACCAGGTCCTACACAAGAAAACATACACAGGCAGGCACTATCCACATATACACAGGGGTCATGATCGCAGTGTTCTGGGGGCATAGGGAAGCATAGCACAGGGAGGGGGCTCCCTGCATGCTTCCCTGAGACCCTCAGAACAACGCAATGTGCTTGCGTTGTTCCGAGGGCCTCCTCCCTGTAGGCTCCCGGAACCAGTGCAGTGAAAAGTGTCAGATCAGCGATCTGACACTATATGGTAATGTCTCCCCCTGGGACAATGTAATAAAGTAAAAAAAAGTGTAAAAATAATTTTTTAAAAATTCCTAAATAAAGCAAAAAAATTCACTAATAAATTCTTTTTTTGTAAGTAAAAAAAAACATAAAAGGAAACATATTTAGTATTGCCGTCTCCGTAACGACCCGCCCTATAAAACTGTCCCACTAGTTAACCCCTTTAGTGAACCCCTTAAAAAAGGCAAAAGACAATGCTTTATCATCATACCACCAAACAATATGTGCAATAACACCGCAATCAAAAATACGGATATAAATAAACATGGTACCGCTGAAAACGTCATCTTGTTCCGCAAAAAACGAGGTGCCATACAGCATCATCAGCAAAAAAATAAAAAAGTTATAGCTGGCAGAATGAAGCAATACAAAAATAATTATTTTTTATCTAAAATTGTTTTAATTGTATAAAAGCACCAAAACATAAAAAAATATAAATGAGGTATCGCTGTCATCGTACTAACCCGAAGAATAAAACTGCTTTATCAATTTTACCACACGCGGAACGGTGTAAACGCCTCACCCAAAAGAAATTCATGAATTGCTGGTTTTTGTTCATTCTGCATCCAAAAAATCGGAATAAAAAGCGATCAAAAAGTGTAATGTGCCCGAAAATGGTACCAATAAAAACGTCAACTCGTACCGCAAAAAATAAGACCTCACATGACTCTATGGGTCAAAATATGGAAAAATTATAGCTCTCAAAATGTAGTGATGCAAAAATTATTTTTTGCAACAAATAGCGTCTTTTAGCGTGTGACAGCTGCCAAACATAAAAACCCGCTATAAATAGTAGATCAAACCCCCTTTATCACCCCCTTAGTTAGGAAAAAATAATAAAATTTAAAAAAATATATTTATTTCCATTTTACAATTAGGGTTAGTGCTAGGGTTAGGGCTAGAGTTGGGATTAGACTTAGGGATATGTTGGGGTTAGGGTTGGAGTTAGAATTGGGGGTTCCACTGTTCAGGCACATCAGGGGCTCTCCAAATGTGACATGACATTTGATCTCAATTCCAGCCAATTCTGCATTGAAAAAGTTAAACGGTGCTCCTTCCCTTCCAAGCTTTGCCATGCGCCCAAAGAGTGGTTTACCCCCACATAAGGGGTGTCAGCCTACTCAGGACAAATTGCACAACAAATTTTGTTGTCTAATTTCTCCTGTTACCCTTGGGAAAATGAAAAAAATTTTGGACTTAAAGATCATGTTTGCGGAAAAATATGATTTTTTTTATTTTCACGCCCGGGCGTTATAAACTTCTGTGAAGCACTTGAGGGTTGAATATGCTCACCACACATCTAGATAAGTTCCTTGGGGGGGTCTAGTTTCCAAAATGGGGTCACTTGTGGGGGATTCCACTGTTTAGGCACATCAGGGGCTTTCCAAAAGCGACATGACACCCGCAGACCATTCCATCAAAGTCTGCATTGCAAAACGTCACTACTTCCCTTCCGAGCTCCAACGTGTGCCCATACAGTAGTTTTCTCCCACATATGGGGTATCAGCATTGTAACAACCCTGCCGGCATCACTGTATGGTCTCCCATCCCCCACACACCAACTTACTCACTGCTCCAGGCCTTGCTGTGTGCAGAATATCCTAGTCTATGTTCTTGTACCTTGCCTTGTACTTCAATATAGAATATCCTGATCCCTGTGCTATAGTTCTTTACCTTGCCCTGTACCTCTCCATCCACCCTGCAGGAGGCCGAATATCCTGATCCCTGTGCTATAGTTCTTTACCTTGCCTTGTACCTCTCCGCCCGCCCTCCAGGAGGCAGAATATCCTGATCCCTGTACTATTGTTCCTTACCTTGCCTTGTACCTCTCCGTCCACCCTCCAGGAGGCAGAATATACTGATTCCTGTGCTATTGTTCCTTGCCTTGCCTTGCATGTGTCCTCTCTGCCCACCAAGAGGCAGTACATCCGGCTCACTGTGTCTTTGTCTCTGTACCTTGTCTCATACCATTACTTTGTCTGAACTTAGTCCTACCTCTGCCTGTGCTCCATACTCTTGTGACTCTGCCTGAGCTCCATACTCTTGTGACTCTGCCTGTGCTCTGTACTCTTGCGGCTCAGTTCATGCTCCGTACTCTGGTGACTCTGCCTGCTCCGTACTCTTGTGACTCTGCCTGCTCTGTACTTCCGTGACTATGCCTGTGCTCCGCACTCACTCAGCTTTGCCTGTGCTCTGCACTCTTGCGGTTCTGCCTGCTCCGCACTCTTGCATCTTTGCCTGTACTCCACACTCTTGCAGCTCTGCCTGTACTCCGCACTCTTGCCGCTCTGCTTGTGCTCCACAATCTTGCGGCTCTGCTTGCGCTCCGCACTGTTGTGGCTCTGCTTGCTCTCCACACTCTTGTGGCTCTGCTTGTGCTCCGCACTCCTGCGGTTCCGCTTTGTTCTGCTTCTGCTGCTGCAGAAACTCTTGCTGTTAACTGCAGCTCCTCACCACAGCCTTGTGGTTCTTCACCTCCTGTATGAACAGGACCAAACCTGTTCCTTCATACATCATTCCTTCCTGCCAGTACCAGTACCTGCACCTGCTGTGTGAACAGGTCTCTACCTATTCCATACACCACTCCTTCCTGCCCATGTCCCTGTGTCTCAGCCGTGCCCACCTGCCAGTGTCTCAGCTGTGCCCGCCTGCCAGTGTCTCAGCCGTGCCCGCCTGCCAGTGTCTTAGCTGTGCTCGTCTGCTGGGGTACCAGCCATGCCTGCCGTGCTCACCTGCCTGTATGTCAGTCGCACCTGTCCTAGTGTCCTGTTCCCCAGTGGGATCAGCAGCCACAGCTAGACACCACCCTGGAGTGGCACCTGGCAGCTAACTGCTGCACAAGCCTGACTTCACCATCAGAGGCTCCAGCGAAGACCGATGTAGCTGTCTTAGTCACGCCCCTTCCAGGGTAGTCTGGTTTGTGGCACAGTGGGGCCACAACCCCCTCGCTCGTGTCAAACTGCCAAAGCGTCAGCATGACCATGACAAGCGTACTCAGGACAAATTGTACAATAACTTTTGGGGTCCTGTTTCCCTTGGGAAAATAAAAATTGGGGGTGAAAAGATCATTTTTGTGGAAAAAATATGATTTTTTAATTTTACCACAACAAACTTCGGTGAATCCCTTGGGGGTTAAAAGTTCTCACCACACATCTAGATAAGTTCTTTGAGGGGTATTGTTTCCAAATGGGGTCACTTGTGGAGGGTTTCCACTATTTAGGCACATCAGGTGCTCTCCAAATGCGACATGGCGTCCAATCTCAATTCCAGCCAATTTTGCATTGAAAAAGTCAAACGGCGCTCCTTCCCTTCCGAGCTCTGCCATGCACCGAAACAGTGGTCCCCCCCCACATATCAGGTATCAGCGTACTCAGGACAAATTGCACAATAACTTTTGTGGTCCAATTTCTTCTGTTACCCTTGGTAAAATAAAAAACTGGACCTGAAGTAATTTTTTTGTGAAAAAAAAGTAAAATGTTCATTTTTTTTTAAACATTCAAAAAATTCCTGTGAAGCACCTGAAGGGTTAACAAACTTCTTGAATGTGATTTTGAGAACCTTGAGGGGTGCAGTTTTTGAGAATGGTGTCACTTTTGGGTATTTTCTATCATATAGACCCCTCAAAGTGACTTCAAATGTGATGTGGTCCCTAAAAAAATGGTGTAAAAATGAGAAGTTGCTGGTCAACTTTTAACCCTTATAACTTCCTAACAAAAAAAAATTTGGTTCCCAAATTGTGCTGATGTAAAGTAAACATGTGGGAAATGTTACTTATTAAGTATTTTGTGTGCCATATCTCTGTGATTTAAGGGCATGAAAATTCAAAGTTGGAAAATTGCAACATTTTAAAAATTTTCATCAAATTTCTGTTTTTTTCACAAATAAACGCAAGTTATATCAAAGAAATTTTACCATTAACATGAAGTACAATCTATCAGGAGAAAATATTGTCAGAATCACCAGGATCCGCATTCCAGAGTTATTACCTCATAAAAGGACAGTGGTCAGAATTGCAAAAATTGGCCCAGTATTAACATGCAAACCACCCTTGGGGGTAAAGAGGTTAAAATAAACCATAAATGCCAAACACAATTGTTCACAGGTACACTGCAGTAGATTACCAATAACTGGATGTGCACATATGGAATAACATTCAGGAATCTTGCAGGGCAATTTATTTAGAGAAATGTAACTCGGATATCCCGATCAATTAAAATAAGTGATCTTGGGCTTCACGGGCGGACATAACACTGGTGCAACTACAGTGGGTCCCAAGAGGTAACGGAGCCACTGCCATCCCCAAAGAAAGTGAAATTGTGCTTTATGATGAACTATTGGACTGCAAACAGTCCATATGTTGCTCTTGTACAGGGGCCTCTTCTGACTGTGAATGCCACAACTATCAATGACTACACATGCCATTATAATTATAGAGTATAATTACCTCAATCAGCACCTCCTAACAAAATGAAGTAAATGTTTCTCCCAGCTTCATCAGGGGGTTGGACATGTGCATTGCTACTATATAGATTATACAATTGAGGTACTTGGCGTAAAAGTATAATCTATTGTGGTGTAGTGACGACTGTGTCCACTAGGGGGCGCTGTGTGGATGTCCTAAGAGAGAGGATGAACGGCAGAATACTGGATGACCGTTGTGTATCTCAAGGTGGGTGGCCTTGAGATGGAGACATGTATGTGTTGATCAGCAGTGATAATACTGAGGTGCTGTTTCAACGTGTCTGGGAGAAGTCTCCAGGTAGCTGGTGAATCGGGCAGGACTAGTTACCTACAAATCCACCCAGGGGTGTGGTTAAGAGCGATAGTGTGTAAAGAGTGTGAGAATGGTTCAAGGACCTGTGATGAGGTCATAGCCATGTGACCCGGTGAGCGTGGCTACGGACCATATAAGGTGGCCAGGGTAGGTCAAATGGATGAATGCTGGGACCCGGTTGGTCTGTTGTGGAAGGTCCCGCTAGGAGATGTCTCCTTTCCTGACATCACGTGAATGCTGGGTTGAATGGCTGCACGTGCCTGAGAGTTCCCAGAGGAGGGAATGAGCATCTGCAGTGAGAAACAGCCATGAGGTAACCCTGACAGCAAGGGGATATAACTGTGGTGAGGCTTGAGACCCTGCGCATTGAACAGTGCACAACCTGTGTGACCACAGGGTTTACAGAGTGAAGCTCTGTCATGAACGCTATGCTGCTGATATGAACTTTATGTTGCTGCTGTGGGTTTTTGATGCCTAATAAACTGCATGGAGGTATGATTTTGTGGAAAACCCGTGCCGGATGTGATAATTTGGCTGCCAAGTGAGTGATCCCCTATGTGAATGACAGCGCTACCGCACACTATATAGCAATAATACAGTTCAAAAGTCATATATTCAATGTTATCATATAACTATTGTGCTGCTGTAAGGGAGGGACAGGAATGTGGTCATGACCTGTATTACTATAGCAGCTGTGTCCGGTCCTTCCCCTACATGAAACAATAATCTTCTCCTCGGCATACCTGCATCTCCAGATTCAACTTCACCTGGGCACTTCCCAGGGCATAAGCGTGCCTGTTATGATTGAGTCACCGTAGGAGGAAAAAACAGAAATACAAGCTAAGTCCAGAAAACCAGAGAAGTTGGCAACTATCAGATTGCAGACCCCTGAACCTATCAACACAACTAGCAGTAGCCGTGGGGGGTTCCTACGATGCCCTAGACCCCTCGATCACAGCCGGAGAATTAAATAGGCCTAAAGAAAGAAAGGGGAAATCTAAACTGCCCCAGAGCAGACCCCAAAGCAATAGGCAGCCCCCAACATATAATGACGGTGAAGCAAGATGAAAACACTAAACACAGACAGAAAGATAGACTGAGCAAAGACGGGGTCCAAAACTACCTAGATAGGAAAGGACAGGAAGGCTGCTGTCTGCAATCTGCCAAAACCCTATCAAAGACATAAGCCAACAAGCTGATATGAAAAAGGCCCTGAAGCAGCTAGGCTTCAAAAACTAAATCAGCACTCAGGTATTTTCAGAAGACAGAGCTAAAGGAATTCAGCATACCCCAGCAGGGAATGGCAGAAATCCAGAAAAACAAAGCAAAACAAAGTCAAAGCACAAATGCAAAAAGCCGAGCAGCAAACTTAGCTTTAGAGGAGCAGGAATTCAGACTGGTCTCCAAGGATCCCACAGAGAAATCACCTGCAGGGCAGAAGGGCGTCGGCAGCCTTATATCCAGTCAGTAACTCCACTCAGCCAGTCATCATCATCAGCCTCAGGTGTTTGATAATCAGGCTCACTACCTTTCTTTACCAGAAGAGGGAGTTCCTCGGGCCTCAGTAGTGAAGGGGAAAATGAACTCACAACAGTACCTCCCCCTTGAGGAGGGGTCACCGAACCCTCAACTACGCCACCAGGGCGATCAGGGTGAGCCTGATGAAAGGCACGCACCAATCCTTTGGCATGAATATCAGAGGCAGAGACCCAGGAATTATCCTCCTGACCATAACCCTTCCACTTAACCAAATACTGGAGTCTCCGTCTAGCCAGACGGGAATCCAGTACTTTCTCTACCTCATATTCCATGTTACCTTCAACCAATACAGGGTCTGGAGGTGCCACCCCTGGAACAACAGGTTCAACAAACCTCTTCAACAAAGATTTATGGAACACATTATGGATTTTAAATGTGACAGGAAGAGCCAAACGAAAAGAGACCGGATTAATAATCTCCACAATCTTGTAAGGTCCAATAAATCTAGGCTTAAACTTAGGAGAAGCCACCTTCATAGCAATATTTTTTGATGATAACCACACCATATCACCAACCTTAAACTGGGGACCAATGGTCCTATGTCGGTTGGAAAACCGCTGGGCCTTTTCCTGGGAGAGAGATAACTTATCCACCACTTGGTCCCAGATCTGGGGCATTCTCTCCACCACAGTGTCAACACCTGGGCAGGCAGAGGGTTCCACCTGCCCTGAAGAAAATCGAGGATGAAACCCAAAGTTACAAAAAAAAGGTGACTTCAAAGTGGCAGAACTAGCTCTATTATTTAAAGCAAATTCGGCCAAGGGCAAAAATGAAACCCAATCATCCTGATCAGCAGAAATAAAACATCTCAAATATGACTCCAAGGTCTGGTTTGTTCTCTCTGTCTGCCCATTGGTCTGAGGGTGAAAAACAGAGGAGAAGGACAACTGAATTCCCAGCCTGGAACAGAAAGTTCTCCAAAATCTAGACACAATCTGGACTCCTCTGTCAGATACAATGTTCTCAGGAATCCCGTGCAAACGAACCACCTGTTGTAAAAACAGGTCCACCAACTCAGAGGAAGACGGCAACTTAGGGAGTGGTACAAGATGAACCATCTTAGAGAACCTATCACAAATCACCCAAATAACAGTCATCCTTTGAGAGACAGGCATATCAGAGATGAAATCCATTGAAATATGGGTGCATGGCCTCTTGGGGACAGGCAAAGGCACCAACAACCCACTAGAGCGAGAACACGATTTAGACCGGGAGCACGTCCCACAGGACTGCAAAAAATTCCTGACATCACGAGACAAGGAGGGCCACCAAGAAAACCGACTCACCAGATCTCTAGTACCAAAAATACCTGGATGACCAGCCAAAGCAGAGCAATGAATTTCAGACATCACTCTCTTCTTCCACTGGTCAGGAACATACAACTTTCCACTGGGACAACGCTCAGGTTTGTCCTCCTGGAACTCTTCCAGAGCACGTCTCAAATCGGGCGAGATGGCAGAAAGAACTACCCCTTCGCCTAAGATGGTAGCAGGCTTGGTCACCACAGGAGAATCAGCAAAGAAGCTCCTAGAGAGGGCGTCTGCCTTGACATTCTTCGTTCCAGGAAGAAAAGAAACCACAAAATCAAAACGTGTAAAAAACAAGGCCCACCTAGCCTGTCTAGGATTCAAGCGCTTAGCCGACTCTAGCTAAATCAAATTCTTGTGGTCAGTGAGGACCACGACTTGATGCTTAGCTCCCTCCAACCAATGTCTCCACTCCTCAAATGCCCATTTCATGGCCAACAGTTCCCTATTCCCCACATCATAGTTACGTTCAGATGGAGAGAACTTTCGGGAAAAGAAAGCACAGGGATTCATTTTAGATGTTACAGGATCCTTTTGGGATAAAACAGCTCCTGCACCAATCTCAGAAGCATCCACCTCTACCTGGAATGGAAGTGAGACATCAGGTTCCCGCAAAACCGGGGCGGAGGTGAATCTTCGCTTCAGCTCCTGAAAGGAAGAAACAGCCTCCGGAGACCAATTTAACACATCAGCACCCTTCTTAGTCAAATCAGTCAATGGCTTGGCAATACTAGAAAATTTTGCTATAAATTTCCGATAAAAATTAGCAAAACCCAAAAACTTCTGGAGGGCCTTCAAAGAAGTGGGCTGAACCCAATCGTAAATGGCCTGTACCTTGGCTGGGTCCATTTCAATAGTTGACGGGGACAAAATAAATCCCAAAAAAGATATCCTCTGTACTCCAAAAAGGCATTTAGATCCTTTGACATACAGGGAATTCTCCCTCAAGATCCGGAACACAGTCCGAATATGTTCCACATGAGAATCCCAATCCTTGGAGAAGATCAAAATATCATCCAGATAGATAATCAAAAATTTATCGACAAAATCTCGGAAAATATCGTTCATGAAGCACTGGAAGACAGAAGGGGCATTAGTGAGCCCAAAAGGCATCACCAGGTACTCAAAATGTCCCTCCGGAGTATTAAACGCCGTCTTCCATTCATCCCCATGCTTAATGCGAATAAGATTATACGCCCCCCTGAGGTCAAGCTTGGTAAACCAGCAAGCACCTTTAACTCTGGAGAATAGATCAGAAATCAGGGGTAACGGATACTGATATTTAACAGTAATTTTGTTGAGGGCACGATAATCAATACAAGGTCTTAATGATCCATCCTTTTTGACTACAAAAAAAAAAACGGCACCTAAGGGTGACGAGGATGGTCTAATATGACCCTTCTCCAACGCCTCCTTAATATAGGATCGCATAGCCTCGTGCTCGGGTACAGATAAATTGAAGAGCCGACCCTTGGGAAATTTACACCCCGGGCTCAGTTCAATTGCACAGTCATAACTCCTATGAGGAGGCAGAGACGCAGACTCATTCTCACTAAATACATCATAAAAGTCCACCAAATAATCAGGAACATCATGCGACTGAGGAGAGGTGGAAAACACCGGAGCCTCACTAAAGGCACACCGACAACCCCAACTCACCACAGACACAGATTTCCAATCCAAAACTGGATTATGAATTTGTAACCAGGGAAACCCCAGAACAATAGTATCATGCAGATTATGCAACACCAAAAATCTGCAATTTTCTTGATGGTCTGGGGCGACCCGCATTACCACCTGGGTCCAAAACTGAGGTTTATTTTTAGCCAAAAGAGTAGCATCAATCCCCCTCAAAGGGATAGGCGTTTGCAGAGGTGTCATCGGAAATCCACAACATTTAGCAAAATCCAAGTCCATTAGGTTTAGGGCTGCTCCCGAATCCACAAAAGCCTTGGCGGAAAATGTGGACAGGGAGCAGATCAGAGTAATAGCCAGAAGAAACTTAGCTTGAACACCCCCAACAGAAAACGTGTGTGCAAAGCGTTTCTCTCGTTTAGGACAGACAGAAATAATATGCGAGGCATCTCCACAGAAAAAACACAACTTATTACGCCTTCTGAACTCCTGACGCTGCTCTCTGGAAAAAACTCTATCACATTGCATAGGCCCAGACACTTGTTCAACAGGTGGCAACACCTCTCGTGCAGCTTTGCGTTCGCGCAAACGCCGATCAACCTGAATGGCTAATGACATAGAATCGTCAAGACCAGAGGGAACAGGAAATCCCACCATAGTATCTTTTACGGCTTCTGACAACCCCTTCCGAAAGAGAGCAGCCAAGGCATTATCATTCCAGGTAGTAAGTACTGCCCACTTTCGGAATTTTTGACAGTACAATTCTGCAGAATCACGGCCCTGGTTCAATGCCAGCAGGGTCTTTTCAGCCTGATCAATGGCATTAGTTTCGTCATACAACAACCCCAAGGCCTGAAAAAATGCGTTCACATTAGTCAGAATAGGATCATCTGGTTTCAAAGAAAACGCCCAATCCTGGGGATCGCCACGCAGCAAAGAGATGACAATTTTAACCTGCTGCACGGAGCTCCCTGACGAGTTAGGCTTCAAGGCAAAAAATAATTTACAATTATTTTTGAAATTCAAAAATTTAGACCGATCCCCCAAAAATACATCAGGTGTAGGAATCTTTGGTTCAGCAGCATGTGAATGAGCAAGGTAGGCGGAAATTCCCCGCACTTCCGCAGCGAGCTGCTCCACATGATCAGACAATTGCTTTATCTCCATTGAGAGAAAAAAAAATTTCCCCTACGGCCTCCGAGATATAGAGGAAAAAATATACACTTTTTTTTTTACAATTCTTTCCTGCTACTGAGTACCCTAGGATCTGCGGTATGGCGGGTGATTCTGTTATGATTGAGTCACCGTAGGAGGAAAATACAGAAATACAAGCTAAGTCCAGAAAACCAGAGAAGTTGGCAACTATCAGATTGCAGACCCCTGAACCTAGCAACACAACTAGCAGTAGCCGTGGGGGGTTCCTACGATGCCCTAGACCCCTCGATCACAGCCGGAGAATTAAATAGGCCTAAAGAAAGAAAGGGGAAATCTAAACTGCCCCAGAGCAGACCCCAAAGCAATAGGCAGCCCCCAACATATAATGACGGTGAAGCAAGATGAAAACACTAAACACAGACAGAAAGATAGACTGAGCAAAGACGGGGCCCAAAACTACCTAGATAGGAAAGGACAGGAAGGCTGCTGTCTGCAATCTGCCAAAACCCTATCAAAGACATAAGCCAACAAGCTGATATGAAAAAGGCCCTGAAGCAGCTAGGCTTCAAAAACTAAATCAGCACTCAGGTATTTTCAGAAGACAGAGCTAAAGGAATTCAGCATACCCCAGCAGGGAATGGCAGAAATCCAGAAAAACAAAGCAAAACAAAGTCAAAGCACAAATGCAAAAAGCCGAGCAGCAAACTTAGCTTTAGAGGAGCAGGAATTCAGACTGGTCTCCAAGGATCCCACAGAGAAATCACCCGCAGGGCAGAAGGGCATCGGCAGCCTTATATCCAGTCAGTAACTCCACTCAGCCAGTCATCATCATCAGCCTCAGGTGTTTGATAATCAGGCTCACTACCTTTCTTTACCAGAAGAGGGAGTTCCTCGGGCCTCAGTAGTGAAGGGGAAAATGAACTCACAACACGTGCCTCTTTTAGGTGACTCACATCAATGGAGACACAGTCCCACACAACTTTAATACTTTTACTTAGGATTTTGCATGTTACATCCACAGTTGGTACATCAGAACATTTGCTTGCTTCCTCATCTTTCCCTTGTTTGCTGTCACTTCTGTGCAGTACACGACCGGACCGGACCATATCTGACTGCTTCCCAGTTCCTTCCTGGCCTGACCTCGCTATAATGACATTTCCTTCAGTCTGTTTCACCTCAGACATGAATTCATCAGTCACTATGTTTGGTGGCCCCTGGTGAAGCATCTGGCCCGTCTGTACCGATCTCGTTGAAGCTCCAACTCCTTCCATTTCATTAGTCCAGCCAACTTCTGCCCTAAAAGCATTGGCTCAGGAGATCAGACTCCACATCCTAATTTTCCTTTACTTACCCACTGCTAAGACCCGAGATGGCCGTGGGTAACGTGGGCTATAACGACTTAACGTTACGTGGCTGCCGAGCTGTCCAGGCCTATAGCCCATGTGGACACTTGGGCGCCCTGGCCCTATCTGACTAAACTACTCTTCAGTAGAGTTGAGCCACTTTGGTCGGATTGGGTTTCATGAAACATAATTTGTTTCAGATGAAACTGGTCCGACTAGGGCAAAAAAAGTCGGAGTTTCGTCCGAAACCCGACCCCAATGCAAGTCAATGGGGAATAAAAGTCGGCATTGAGTGGATGAATGTCATCCGCTCAATGCCAATTTTTATTTCCCATTGACTTGCATTGAGGTTGGGTTTTGGACGAAACTCCAACTTTTTTTTGCCCTAGTCAGACCAGTTTCATCTGAAACAAATTTTGTTTCATGAAACCCGATCCGACCAAAGTCGCTCAACTCTACTCTTCAGCACTAACCTTAACTCCCAGCAGCCCCTCCTACAATTAACCCTCTATAAACATCCTATCAGGCCTCACTAGTATACCCCCATCTAGTGGCCCACAACATAATTACATCTACCTGGTCTATGGGTAAACTATGTACTAAGAGTGCCCTCCTCTGATGTCCCAAGAAAGGATGCACTAACTTTCGCTAACTGTACGTGTACAAAAGGCATATAAAATGGTAACACAATCATGTGGCAATACCATAAACAATGAGCGGTAATACATAGTTATACATGTAGCAGTACTGCAGGCAATTATCATAAAACACATTTGTAAACATTAAGAACCAGAAGACAATCAGAGGGAAGGGAAGATGGAAGACATTATATCTCACCCCCTTACACTGGTTCAACCTTGTATGAACCATTTATAGAGTTTTCTTATAAATAAATTCTTAAACTTGGACTTCTGACATGAATACATGATAAAGAGATAAAAAAAAACTAGCTTTCTCATTAGTACCATAAGAAATTTGTTCTGGTCATCATTATGCTTATCGAAATGAAAGACTTTTTTTCAAGCATTGACCTGTTCTAATCTAGGGTTAAGACCAAGCTTTATGATGAAAAAGATATAAGGTGCTTGATTTGAAAATTATAATATTCAATTAGCCCTGAGAATTGATTTACATGTAAATTAAAATTGTCAGCAATTTGCCAATGGCATTGTCATGGCCGCAAGGCGCCTACTGAAGACCATGGTTCTGCCATTTACAGTGCTGGTCATCATTATTGGCACTTCCTCATTTTTGTCATAGATTGTTCAATATCTTCAGAAATAAATGGAAATATACCACAGTTATATCCTCAGAATTTTTTAATAAAACATTGGTTTTCAACTTACATGTTGCAAGTTCAAAGAAGAAACAGAATGAACAGCATGTGCAGCAATAAAGGCACCTCTAATTAATACTTGATTGCACACCCTTTGGCATTGACGACAGCCTCCAAATGTTTCTTGTACCCATCTATATGCTTCTTGCACTTCTCAGCTGGTATTTTCTCCCACTCTTCCTTTGCAGTTTTTTCAAGCTCTTGAATGTTTGCAAGGTTTTTTTCCCAATGGCAGATTTCAGCTCACCCCAAAGATTTTCAATAGAATTGAGGTCAGGACTCATTACTAGCAATTTTAAGGGTGGTTTCACATTAGCGTTTCAGGGCGCAGCGACGGCCTGCGCACGGCCGCCGCTAAGCCCCGCCCCCTGACGTGCCTCCTACTGTAGCTCTGCATACCGGCGCAGGACGCTGCATGCGTCCTGCGCCCCCTATCTTTATCACTGGGGACGCAGGTCATGCGCAGTATGCTTTTGACGGCGCATGCGTCCTTTTGACAGTGCACCGAGCGCAACCAAATTGCAACAGGATGCGTTTGGTGCTGGTCGGCGCACTGTCAAAAGGATGCGTGCGCCGCCAAATGCATACTGCGCACGGCCTGCGTCCCCAGTGATAAAGATAGGGGATGCAGGATGCATGCAGCGTCATGCGCCGGTAGGCGGAGCTACCGGAGGAGGTGCGGCAGGGGGCGGGGCTTAGCGGCGGCCGTGCGCAGGCCATAGCTGCGCCCTGAAACACTAATGTGAAACCACCCTAAGAGTCCATTTTTTATTTTTCAACCATTCATATGTACTTTTGGATGTGTGCTTTCAGTTATTGTCTTGCTGGGGGACCCATGATCTTTGACTCAAGCCAAGATTCCTTACACTGAGTAGGACATTTTGCTCTAAACTCTCTTGATAATTCTCTGATTTTATGATTCCTGTGATACCATCAAAGCCTCCAGTACCAGATGCAGCAAAGCAATGCCACAGCATTATGGATCCTCCACCATGCTTAACTGTTAGTAGGGTATTCTGTTACTTATAAGCTTCATTGCACTGTCTGTAAACAAGCTGCTGCTTTGCATTGACAAAAAGCTCTATTTTTGTTTCATCTGTCCACAGAACATTTTGCCAGAAGGATTGTGGTTTGTCAGGGTAGTCTTTGGCAAAGATCAGTCGCTCCTTTTTATGTCTTTTCTTCAGAAATTGATTCTTCCTTGGCCTTCACCCATAAAGCTCTGCTTGGTTTAGCGTCCGACATATGGTACTTGTAGAAACTATAATCCAAGACTGTTCCAGGTTGGCTGTTTGACATGGTGTTTTTTACACCATTCGTACCAACCTTCGAAAATGTCTCTTGTCAATTTTCCTTTTTCCCCCACATCCAGAGAGGTTCTTGATGTTTCCATGCATGGCAAACTTCATAATAACATTGCACACTGTTGAAACTGGTCATTGCAGATGGCATTATACCCTTTGGAAGTCATGTGTTTGCTAATAATAGCGGTTCAGATGTCCTCAGACAGCTCCTTTGTCTTCACCATTGTGACAAAGGAACAGTCTTCCATGTGACTTTTTAAAACACAAGTCATCTTTCATTGGCTAATTCATGTCACATGGCACTGAAAATTAATCACAAGTGATTCTCATTTGTGATTTAGTACAGGTGAGTCAAAATGTGTTTCCATACTGATTTAATGTAAAGGGGCCAATAACAGTCACAACAAGTTTTAGATTTTTTTATTTTTTCCCTCCCATTGTTTTTGGTTTTAAATTATTGTTTATCATTTGCTCTTATGTAAATAACACAAGGGCTCTGTACAAAAAAACTGTTTTACTTGATTCTTTTTTTACAGGAGATATTCCATATTATGTACTTAAATTTCATAGGTGCCAACAACAATGAGCAGGACTATATGTACTGTACATCTACAAATCACAACCTGTTTTTATAGTTCATTTACTTAGGAAAAAAATGGAATTAAAATAGATCAGAAATGCAAAATGGTATTTAATAAAAAAACAGCTTGTATTGTGAAAAATTCTACCTAATACAACTCCATTGATAAAAAGTGAAACATTTATAACTCTTGGAAGAAGAAGAGGGAAAAAAAATCAAAATTAAAGAGGCGCCCACTGGGATCCTATTGATCATAGGCCATTATAAACCTGGAAGTGGCCTTTGATGGGGGGTCCTGTTACAGAAATTATGTTGACATCCAGGATCTTAAAAAGAGACCATCATTTACATTTTTATTTAATAAATCAATAACACAGAATGAAATAAGCAACTTTGTAATGTATCTTGTTAAATAAATGCACTTCTTTCTCCTCCTGGACTGATTTTTCACTCTCAATTCACAAGTAAAATCTGAATCCAATGAAGACAGATTTTCTCAGTATAGATAATGGGGTGCTCACCGCGTATCAAGTAGGTGCTCAGAGGTATAAAAAGTACAAACTAATACGAAAAACAACCTCGGCACACAAATACAATGAAAAAATGATGAGTTCATATAGCTGCTTTTATTACTTGTAAAACGGACCAAAAAGATGAAATACAGATAAACAAATATCGACGTTTCGGCTCTCTAGCCTTTATCAAGAATTTATCGGAAATAACAAAAATCTTATTTCAATAAATGAAAGAAAATATTTCCAAAAAAGAGAAAATGGGTCCAGACATCACATATTAAATACAAGCCAAACCACCATATAATGTAATTTTAAAGACATAACATCAACAGCCTCTGCTGTACTCATACTTAAGGGGCGGACAGCTCACATGGCGGCCACAAGCGCACCTCGTTACCGCAGCAGCACCGGATGGCATGAATATGAACGCGCGCCTTTGGTATGTTTCCCCTTAAACTCTAGTTCTTTACCTTACTTTAGGTTTATGGGACACTGGACTGTGTTTCAATTTCCTTTTTCTTTTTTCCTCTTTGTTGATGTTATGTCTTTCTCTCTTTTGAGCAGAAGGTGACTCCTATAAGTCACCACTGAACGTGAAATCTTGTCTCCATAACTTAGGATCTAATTATCTACAGGTATCAGAGTACATTTGATCACTTTGGGTGATTTTATTTTTCTTTATTAATTATTTTGGATTTATGAGGGGATATGAATTGCCTCCTTAGTGAACAAACCTTTTATATGTAAAATTACATTATATGGTGGTTTGGCTTGTATTTAATATGTAATGTCTGGATTATTATGTAACAATGTATTGTATGGACCCATTTTCTCTTTTGTGGAAATATTTTCTTTCGTTTATTGAAATAAGATTTTTGTTATTTCAGATAAATTCTTGATGAAGGCTAGAGAGCCGAAACGTCGACAGATTTTCTCATTACTGAGATAGGGGATGACAGTTGGTGCTTTTATAATTCTATGGCGGAGGGAGGAGCTAGCGGAACACACAGATATTCCAGGCCAGTTCCATAGAATTTTACAAGCACCAACTGTCACCTCTTACCTTAGTAATGGGAAAATCTGTATGCACTGAAAACAGATTTTACCAGCGAACTGCAAATTTTGAGATTGAAAGATCAGTCCAGGAGGACATAAAAGTGGATTTCTCTGAGAAGATATGGTGCAAAGTTTCTTATTCTCACGTGTACTATTGATTTCTGAAAAAAATAAACAATGGTTACTCTTTGTTACACCTCAATTATTGGTCAGTGTAGGATGCAGCCTGCAGATGAAATAGTGAAATGTTAAGATGCTTTTGCCATGAATGATATGAGCCTGGCTCCGAGCCTTAGGTGAATATTGATTATAATGTAATATTCATAATGCACAATGGACACTTATTTGATCCTGTCTCTTTTACATAATGTGCGCTGTAAGTAACCTTCACTGTGACATTCTCAACGCTCACAAATCTATTGCCTTTTATCAATTTACATTCCTCCTGGCGTGAAATGATTGCTCTTTATGCCTTATATACACTGCCTTGTGCTTGTTGAGTGGAACCATCTATTCTTTCCTCATGAGTGAACACAGGATCAATGATAATAGTGATGCAAAAATACTATATTACATTCATGAGCGCGTCGGGTATTGTGCGGTACTACGTGAAGTTAGATATTGAAATGATGGGTTGGGAATTATTATGAGACTTCTATGCAATAGCGTAACGGTACATATGACAAGACTAATTTTATTAAACCCCTAAATACTGTGATTTTATTCTTTAATTTTTGCACTTTTTTTCCTTATTTTTCTGTTGACATAGCTTATTTTTTTTCAGTATGAGTTGCAATTTTTTTACATTTGTTTTACCATTCAATGCACTGAAAAATAGGGAAAAAATTTAAGCTGGATGAACTGGTGAATAAAAAGCAATTATGCCATTGTTTGAATGCTGTAAAAATTAAACCACCCATTCAATGATAAAAAAATTATCATTTAAAAAATTACTAAAATAATATGATTTTCCTGATCACTACGTCTATGGTGAAACCAAACTTACATACCGTATAAACATATTTTTTTCAAGTAGGCAAAAAAAAAATTCAAATGGTTTTTAGAAAAGTTTTGGGAGTTTTTCGCCACTTTCTGAGATTCGCAACATTTTTATTTTAATGTCAGTTGAGCTGAGCGATGACACTATTCATAATGAGCAGACGGTCTATTTGATATGGATGTTTTATTCACATTTTTTTGCATTTTTGTAGGGCGGAATGTTGACCGAAAAACCACAATTGTGGTATTTTTTTTCTCTTTGCGGCTTTTACTGTATGGGTTAATTGATTTTATATCTTGATAGTAAAGACATTTAGAGTTGCTGTGATACTGAATACTGTATGTTGTATTGGTATAATTTTTTTACATTTATTTTTCTTGGTGGAGAAAAGCGGGGTGATTCAAATTTTTATATATGATTTTTGTAATTTTTATTTTTTAATTGCGTTGCTTATTTTTTAGTTTCCTTAAAGTGAACCTGATGGCTCATACATTCTGCCCTATCCACAGGCAGCACGTATCAGATGTTGGATGTAGGATCTCGGGATTGTGTGTTTGACTCTGAAATGCTGCAACATTTCACAGAAAAATATACTTTAAAAGCTGCTGAGGACCGAACCGCACAGGAGACTAGTCAGGCCGGTGGGTACCCCTTGTCTTCTCTCCGTGCACTCTCCTTGGATGACGGGTCTCTCCCTGTATCCAACTTAGTCCTGTGTGTCTTTTAAAGTATGATCTTCTCTGTAATGCCGCAGCATTTGAGTCAAACATATACAGTATGCCTGAATTTATGCAGCCAGTGCCTGATACATGCTGCCTATGGATTGGGTAGCATGTTTCAGCTGTCAGGTTCCCTTTAATTGGCTTTAAACCTGCCATCATCCAATTGCTTATATTTTAGTCTGCCATACCAAAGACAGCCCTTGTTGACTTCATTCGGTTTGTCTCCTGGGTTGGGGGGAACCTGTGCATAATTCAAGTTTTGTAAAAGAAAATAATTAAAAGTGGGTCAGGAAATGGCCCAAACACCATGAAAAGTGAGTTGCCACACTTTACAATGGCTATTGAAAGTGTGCTATTATAATTGTAAATTACAGTCATTTATAACCATAGACTGTAAAAATGGACAAGGTGAACAACGGGTTAAAAGACATAGCCAAGCCCTTGTTGGTCTTACCGCCTTTGCTAATGGGTGTCTCGAATTTTTAAGGGATTTGTGGTAGTTCTGGTTATGCTGAAATTTAAATGTTGTTTTTTTCTCCTTTGGTCCAGCAAGAGTTAATGTCAGTCTCTTGCTGGCAGCTTCTGGTAGGCTGGTCAGCTGATCTTGTTTGGTAACCACTCCCACCTCCCTTTAAATAGTTACATGACAAATCAGCTGATCTTGGGTTGTAGAGTTACTTCTATGCAGACCAGCTAGGTGTGTGGAGCTCTCCCGTGTCTGTGGTATTGCAGCTGTTGTTGTTCTGCTATCCTTGTGCCGTTTACTTTGCTGCTGTGGACCTTAGCAGCAGATTCTGAGCTGAGTAGTTTCCTTTTTTTCCGTCCCTTGGTGGAGACATAGGGGGGTCGGCGGGTGCCCCGGATCCCCTAGCCAGAACCGCATGTACTAGGGATCATCTCACCAAACGCCCGCTCACCCTTTAACGTGGGCATAACGCTACTCAGACATCACAGAGTGAGGGTAAAACAGTGTGGCAATGCTTCATTAAACCACAAAACAGGCAGATAACAAATGGAACAGTCCCAGCACAGTATCCCAAGATGGAGCACATTACAGAGTCTTACCCTTCTGCTGACTCGCCGGGATAATAGCAGCTGAGACTTCAGATCTTCCTGGGTCACTACCCCTCCTGTGCCACGCACACAGAGAGGAGGTAATGACAAGCGTAGGAAGATGACAGTCCATTCAATCCATACAAGGCCAGTTGATCTGAGAATCATAATCTGGCATCATCTTCCAGGGTTGGTTACTCCACCTGTGGCACGCACACAAAGAGGAGGTAATGACAAGCGTAGGAAAATGACAAGTCTATTGTGTCCATACAAGGTACAAGGCCAGTTGATCCGAGAATCACAACCTGGCTTCTCTAAACATCTTCATGGAACCAGGTGACCAGCGGGTCCCAATCCTGACTTTCTCCAAATGTATCCATGGTCCAGTAATGTTCAATGGAGCAGATCTGTATTCTTCCAACCGGAGTCGAAATCCCCTAGGTTGTTTCCTGTAGAATGATAGATCCGTGTCCCTCAAGATGGTGCCATGATATTGGCTGCTGTCCTGTCTCTGGTCCTTTGGATGTATATGTCTTGGCAGAATCTCTGGCTGTCTCACTCTTTCAGTCCCACTGTCTCTGAGTCTTTTCATACAGAGGCATGTAACCTATTTTTAGATTTGCAAGTGTCTTTCAGTCCAACATCACAGATAAGGGGAACAATGGTGATGAGATCAAGTAGCATTACGTGATTATTTAATCTATTTGCATAGTTTTTCAGACTCTGTGCTTTCGAAGTCAACAAACTGGCTCCATAACACAATGCATAATTAGCATATCAGCAAACATCACTAGTGATCAAAGATAAGAGCACACTATGTTGTAGGAAATATCAGCTTACAAGTATATATTACAGGCTTACACAAGCAAAAGTATAGATAACAGCATATTCTTCTTGGTTTGCTAAAAATAGTCATCTGGGTAATTAAGATATAATTCGGTTTCTTCACACACTTGTTTATCTCTTTCCATGTGTTATATTACCTGCAGTGGCAAGGCTAACTTCCTTATCAGCCAGAGCACTAGCTAGGGTTAGTAGAGGTGACAGCCAGGGACTAGGCGTGTGACGGCATCATGGAAAAGGACCCACATAGGGTGTTAGGGGGAGCTTAGGAACAGACAGAGGTTTGTTTCAGGAGGTGTCCCATTCCTCTCTCCCTACTATTAGGCCCGTCCTCTCCTTTTTACATCCTGTTCTACTTCTATGCTGTGTCGTCTGCCGGACACACCCATGGCCGGGCGTGACAATGGGTTGGAGAAACCTGTGTAGGTATCACCTTTTTTTTTTTTTTTTAAACCAGTTATTTTTATTTAGGTTTCAAAAGATTTTAAACAATAAACAGTGGATATCAATATACATGTAACAATTCACATATCTTGTAGTAATACAATCAAAGCCATCCCCCCTCCCCCCTCCCCCAATACTCCTTATGCCGGGTATACTTGAGAGTCTTAGCAATCATATCACCGCCATCCAGGCGGACCATATTTTTTCGAAAGTGCTTTCACCATGCCTTCGCCTGTAAATGCTTTCCTCTAAATGCATTACCGTACGTGTCTGAGCAATAAATTCCCTCCTAGTGGGGGGTTCCGAATCCTTCCATTTTCGTGCTATTAGTTTGCGTGCCACATACAGCAACCTCGCTATTGCCACTTTGTAATGTTCTGAGACAGGTATCCCATCCACCTCCCCCAAAACACACAGCACTGGATTCCTGTCGAGCGTACATGCATAAGCTCTCTCAATTTTGTTGATAACGACCAGCCAGTATGCCACCAGCCGCGGACACGACCATAACATATGTAACAGTCCGGCCTGGTCTGTGCCACATCTAGGGCAGCTAGAGTCTCCCCTCAAGCCCGCCTTGAATAGGACCAGCGGTGTTTTGTATGTTCTATGTATTACATATAATTGGGAGAGCCGTGCCTGCTCGCTTAGAGAGATCTTCGGGACATATTCAAGAATAGTCTCCCATTGTTCTGTTGTGAGGGTACCCACCTCCCTCTCCCATTTACTCTTTGCAGTGAGGTGATTGTCCCCCAGATAGGAGTGTAGTAGATCATGATATATGCTCGATATAACTCCCCTCGTCCCTCCTTTCATACACACAAATTCTAGTACAATGTCGCCCTGAACCGTCATGGCTCCCAATCTACACTGTGCCCTCCAAGCATGTCGAAGCATATAGTATTGAAACCCCCATACCGAAGGCAAATCAAATTCCTCCCTCAATGTCTCAAAGGTCTTCAGGTCCGTTCCACTCTGCAGCTGGCACACATATCTTACTCCTTTCGTCTTCCAATTGCCCATTTGACGCAGCTTATTAAGTTCCGGCAGATGCTCATTGTCCCACACCGGTGAGTACCTAGTCAGCTCATCCACCCCTCTGATCCTTTTAATGGTGTCCCATACCTTCTGAATCATGCCTATGGTAGGATATGGTGCTCCCAGTTTCTTAAAGGTACCATCCTCTAGACCCTGGATAAGTGGGCGTCTCCCCGTCACATGTACCAGCACCCGGTGAGCTGCTCCTCCACAATCGAGCTCTCTCCATCCTCTGACATGCTGGCCCTGTACTGCCAAGAAATAGACCCATGGATTTGGTGCGGCCAGTCCTCCCTCTTCCTTTCCTTTTTGCAGAGTTCCAAATTTAATCCGTGCCAGCTTCTTGCCCCATATCAAGGATCTGAAGATAGAATCAATGCCCCGAAACCGTTTTTTTGGTAGCCATATCGGCGAATTGTGCAAAACGTACATTAGTTGTGGCATAAGGACCATCTTAATCAGGTTAGTTCTACCCGTTACCGTTAAAGCCAATTTGCACCATGCACCTATTTTCCCTTTAAATTTCTCTAGCAGAGGAACCAAATTCAGATCCGTGAATCGGGACAGTGGAAGAGCTACCCATATCCCTAGGTATTTAAACTGTGAAACTAGCTGGAGTTGTTTCCCCCTCTCATCTATCTCCTCCGCTTCTATTGCTCTATCCACAGCCATGACAAAAGACTTGTGCCAATTTATCTCCAGTCCCGAAATGCTCCAGGTATCACCTTTTTAAAGGAACTGTATTAACATGGTTATGGAAAAGGTGTTGAAGGGGAAACAAACACCAGGGTTTTTCTATGTGGAAAATGCTTCCAATTGTAATGGAAATGTCCACAAGGCTTTGCCACAGCTATCCCTTGTATATAACCCTTATCAGAGACCCCAGAGCATAATAGGAAACATGAAATTCAAGGAGAATAATTTATCTGTTACACACCTGTCCGGGTATCATGGGTTCCGCTTCCTTCACCTCAGTCCTCTGCCCTCTGTTGTGCTCCATGTCAGGTTTTGTGGGTTGCCCCATGTGGCTCAGTGGCATCATCTCCACAATCTTATTTAAGGCCCATTGGGACACACACCTGTGTCTTAGGATTGAGATTCAATACTTTACTTTGGTGTACTCCACCTTCTGTGCACACCACGTCTTTTATCAAATTTCTGTTCTCCAGTTGGGTTCCAATTTTGACCTTTACTTTGGTTCCTCTACTCTTTTATATATCATACTGTAAATAGAGAATCAATATTGATTATTTTGTGGAGGAGCATTTTTAGTTCTTGGCTGGGGGAATTGACTTTCTATTCTAACCTATACATTTTAAACTAAATCTTCTACATCTTTTGATATTGTCCCAGACATCACAGGAAAGTGCTGAATGACAAAACAAGAAAAAGATACAATTTCATCCAACTAATTGACCCGTTTCTCTCCTTTCATTCTTTTCGACAAGCCATTTGAATACTAAAGAACGTATCGATGCGCACGCAGTTCCTGGTTGTTCGGATCGCTCCTGTTTTGTTATTCCATATCAGAGACAAATTATGAGTTTTACCAACAAAGAACAGATGTGCTGGGTTGAAACATCAGCCGAAACTAATGAAGGAAAGACAAATATAGTCCTTGCAATTTCATGCAAAATTCAACATTATTTGATCACTCCGACAATTAAAAAGCAAGAGAAAAAGAACAATATTTGTAATCAAAACAAGTCTCACATTTCCTGAATGAATATTGGTAATTATCCCGTCTACAAATACAAGGAACTTTTTGCCTTTTGTCAGGTGACAGTCGATAGCTTCCTAAAGGACAGAGCCGTTTTAATTATATGACAATTAATGCATAATTATTATGTTTGTTAGGGACGAATCACAAGACAACAGACTTGATATTGCGGCACTGGTTAGTGAATCTTAATTACTTTTTCATTTATTTTGCATATAAAAGCTATTTGCTAATTGTCTTTGCTGAAAGTATGCAAAATATAATTAGCCATTCATACTTGTGGATGTGTTATCTAACAGTATGTTTGTTACTTGGGAACATATATTAAAGTTTGCATATTTAATTACTTTGGTTTTAGGAAATGGAGTTTACTGAATGCTTGGAGACAAATATTTTAGTGCTTTTATTTATTTTTTTAAGTTTTATAATGGATGTATTCTCGTAGTGGTATTATCTTTTGGCTGAACAAAATTGCAATTTATTATAGAGAGCTATTACTTTGTAGTTATTTTTCTGAAAAACAATTAAAATAATAACTTAAGTGGTTCTTCAAGTGAAACGGCCACATCTGTGACAAGAGAAGAGGAAGTGAGGTTGTATAATAAACTCGCACTATTTAGTATATAAATGCGGTTAGTATACAAAGTGGTAACTTTATGAATTGCCAATGTTAAGGATGAGCAAATTACTCTTTGATCTGATCAATAACTTTGAGAATAGGCACACATTTTTCTACTACCTCCCTATATTACCATTTTATCCAGAAGTGGATACAGAAGGTGAAAAGAGGTGGGACATTATACCAAGAAGGAGACATGGATGGGGACATATTGTACTGGAAGGGCTCATGATGGAGGACATAAATGTCACCCATCCTAGGCCCTCCCAGTAATATATCTCACACCATTCTTGTGTAATGTCCCCCATCCTGGTGTAATGTTGCCATCTAGGTCCCTTCCAGATCCCACGAGAACGGACGCCATCGCGGTCATTCTCGCAAAGGATTACTGGGACCGGGAGCGTGGAGAGAGGCGGGAAGGCTGCGCGGGATGCCGAAAGGTAAGAATAACAATATTTTTTATTTTTTTATTATTTTTTACATCCTATCTTTTACTACTGATGTTGCATAGGCAGCAACAGTAGTAAAAAGTTGGTCACACTCATCGAGCACTATGTTTGACGAGTGTGACCAACCTATCAATCAGTTCTCCAAGTGATGCTCCAGATCGCTTGGAAAACGCTAGCATTCTGCAAGCTAATTACGCTTGCAAAACGCTAGTTTTTCCGCGGGAATTTAAAAAGGGTTTTTTTCCTCGGAATGGAATCCATAATTCTCATGGTAATTTCCGCGAGAGTTCCGCTACGTGTGAACGTAGCCTAAAAGTTTTCAAAACCACATTTAGGAAGTTAGATAATCCTTCAGTTGCATCACAGGAAATGAAAAATTACAGTTTGTTCAAGAAAATGTTAATTTAGTACTAAATTTTTCATTTTCATGTAAGCAGGTAGTGGGATGCAGTGACAGAAGGCAGAGCAAGGGTTAACCAAATGTAACAATTTAATAAAACAGGGTATTCACTCCGCGCAAGGAGGTAAATGGTTAAATAATGGATAATAAGACTAATGGAAGTAAACAATAGCAGTCCAGTTAATGAACTTATCGTGTCCTAAATGCTCCTCCTCAGCAGGTGATCCCACAGGGGTTGTAGCACCGGCAGCGTCCATGGATATGTCCTCAAGATGGGGTCCTTTAAGCGATGGTCCATCTTCTGGCAGCAGCGGTTGGTCTCTGGTACCTTCCACTGAGCCCCTAGTCCATAAACACGTGAGGCCGAAGAAAACAAGGCTGCGGCACTCCCAGTGTCAAATGGGAATGGGAGCAAAGTCACTGGCAGGGAAGGCTGCAAGATTCTGTCCGATACTCGGCCTTCTCTCCTCTGCTTGTGCGCCGTACTCGCAGTCACTGAGCGCTCAATACCTCTCTCCTCAGCGGTCCCGCTGGAGATGGCGGGGACCAACCAACGCAGCCTGTCACGGCACCAGTATTCAGGGGACGGAGCACGCTGCTCACCCAGCTGCACACTTGTCACGGTCACGCGTGTCTGGACGCAGCGAGAACCGCAAGGCGAACCCATAAGACACCCGTGACCCTGGATACAGCACCTCCAGTGGGGCGAATTTAAATAATAAAACGTGCAGCTGGATACGCCGCCTCCAACTGGCGAATTTAGGTATTACATGTTATACATACAGTAGTCTGGAAACCCCACCTCCAGTAAGGCGAATTTAAATAATAAAGGGGAACCTGGGTAACATTAACAATGGTGGGCCCTGAAATAGGGAATAGGGAAGTGGAGACCTCCTGTACTCCCCTGAACCAGTGTCCCTGCACTCCTAGCGTTCCCTATGCCGGTTCCGCAGCGGGCGACGCACAGGAACCTAAAAACCCTAGCTCGCCCTGAACCTAAACCCTCACTAGGGAACTGGTCGGTGCGGAAACTAATCCCACCACTGCACTAAACACACGAGGGAAAATGACAATACAGGGGAAACACCACTTAGCTTTGCTCTGTTGCATACGCTCCTAGCAACAGAGCCCACCACCTGTGTGCATCTTCTCCTTCACCCGGATCCATCACCATAACTGGATCCTTCACCATAGTGCAGCCTTGGAGCAGAGTCCACCACCAGTTGCAGTTGCCCAGTAAACAGAGTCCCAAAGATGAGTCCAGCTTCTGCCAAAAAGTCCAGCATGCTTGAGTCCAGTTTTCAGCAACCAAGTCCAGCATGCTGAGTGCAACTCTCACCATCGTCGCCACTCCACCAAGCCATGCCAGCACTTCCTGCCGACACCATAAACTGTGACTCCACCATGCCATGCCAGCCCTTCCTGCAGACCACATAGCTTCCACTCGTCCCCTCTGGCTGGGCTGCGCAGGACTCATGTTCAGCTCCTTCCTTCACCCAGGCTTCATTGTGAATGACTAACACACAATATCACCAACAGTGATTGAACCCACCTGAACTCTTTTAAAGAGCCTCACACCTGATTTATAATTACGTGTACTAAACCAAAGAAACTAAAGTGCACTACCACTCACCACTACTGGGGCAACTTAGAATGAATGACACCACATGTAATAATTCTAATGGCCACCGGGGGCAATCACATCACTTTGGCACCTAGCCAAAGGAAAAAAGTTCACTTATCCAATTAAACTGTCAGATCCACGCTGGATCATGACAACGCTGCTGCTGGTTCATGCCAAACTTCCCTCCTCTCTGTGCGCTTTTGTTTTTATCTTGCCCTTCCAACCCGGGTCATGAGGTTGGTTTGGCTCCTCATTCTTTCCCCCAGGCAACAAGGGAGGCAGCCTCAACAGTTCCAGACCCGGCTCGGTACAGGTACCCGCAGCCCGGTTTTCCTCTTTACACCCTCCTCTCCTTTAGCTCTCCATTCCACAGGCGAGAGTTCTTGCAGCAGGCATTGATACTCCTGCATCTCTTGAATGTTCCATTGCCAAATAAATTGGTCTTGTTTATAACAATTAGGAGGTATTCCAGCTGTCGTTCGTTCTGTACGGCATAAGTCAGGTTGGGTGGTCGAGTCAGGTTGGGCAGTTGGGGACGTCGACGTGTCCGGGTTCAATGGAGCAGCCATATTGGAAGCTTCAGGTTCTTGCACTTCCCCTGAGCCAGTGGGTAGCAGACCGCCCAGATCAGAGGATGAGGCAGGTTCTTCTTCTTCATCACCATCAAAGGTCGCTGGAGTGGTCACTTCGGGAACACTTGGTGCTCTTCCTTGTATTTCGGGATCTTGTGACAGGCAAGGACGTAGCATGATTCGGTGGACTACTTGGGTAGGGGGACCCTTCTTAACCTCAGCTTGGACTTCATAGACAGGTCCATCAGTCCCAATTTGGCGTTTCACCCAGGATGGAGTTTGTTCCCATCGATGCTCTAGCTTGCCTCGAGGTCACTTGTCTTGGACCAATACTCGGTCCCCCACCTTGAGAGCTGTCCGTCACAGGGGTGTCGTCTCATGGTACTTAAGTTCCCGAAACTAGTCGACGCAGAGTCTGCAAGTGATGTCGATGTTCAAGAACCCAGGTGGACACCCCCATCTGTGGGTAGTCCTCCTATGGGTCCAACTCCAGTTCGTTAATCTCTTGTCCTTTTTGGACAAACAGCAAGGTATATGCCTTGTATCCGGTTGTACTGTGCACTCGGTTATTGTACACCCAGACTAACTCAGCTACATATTTGGACCAACGCACTTTCCTGTCTTCCGCCAACGTTGTCAACATTTGAATCAGCATCTGGTTGAAATGTCCACAGGCTTCATTCCCCTGCGGATGGTAAAGTGTCATCCTGGACTTTTCAATTCAATACAGGTGGTGGAGTTCCCCATCACTCGACCTTGAAAGCAGGCGCCTTGGTCAGAATGGATTCTTTTCGGGCATCCATACACACGGATGAAATCTTGACAGATGGCCTGTGCAGCTGACTCAGCCCTCTTATCCCGGGTCAGAGTTACCACAGCAAACTTAGTGAAATGATCGGTCATTACAAGGCAATGTTCATGTCAGGAACACCGCACTGCACTTGCTCACTGAGCTAGTGCACGTGTCTTAGTACAAAGACTGTGCACAAAGATACCTGCGGAGCGGGGTCTCAGTGGTGACGATGCATGCTCCAAGCTCACAGGACCTGAAGCACGTGACTGCTGGGGGCATGTAGGTAACTACAGGGCAATGTTACCAAGGGGCAAAGACAGAGACAGAAATCAGATCAAGCCGGGTCAAAGCACGAGATAGCAATACAGTACCAAAGGGTTAGACAGAATGGATAGTCAGGACGTAGCAATAGATCAGAAAACCAGAACGGGCAATAGACGGTACAATAGGGACAAACTGTAATGGAGTAACGATAGCCAAGCCAGGAGGTCAGAACCAGAAAAGACAATAGTACCAAAACGAGAGACGGAGTACAGAGTGAGGGAACGGACCGGATCATACACGGGAAGCAAACAAGCAACGCAGAATAAACGCACACCAGGGGTCAGACACACCAGAATAACAGTATAGCTGACAGAGAACCCTGTTAAAGAGTGAGTATAAATACCCCTCCCAGATCCAAAAAGAGGCCACGAACACTTAACCCTGTGAGTGCAGGGCAATAACCCTGTTCAAACCATGACAGTTCATATTCGAGAAGAGCAGTCAAGTATTCGATCATTAACAGTTCCAAGGGAGCGGAGGTCATAATAGTCTGCGTAGGAGCTCTCTGTTCTGGAACTTTAGCCATTTCACAATTCCAACATTGCCGACAGGCCTCTTTCACTGCAGTCATCAAACGGGGATGAAAAACCAGCTTCTGTAACCACTGAAATGTCTTCTCCGGACCAAAGTGAGCCCCTCTTACATGAGCTTCCATGGCCACCTCACTGATCATCTTCTCGGGGAGTACCACTTGTCAGGTGACTCCCAATTCTCACACCAACTGCACCTTATGATAGAGCAAGCAGTCCAGTTGAAGCCTCTCCCATTGTTGGAGAATCTGCAGCATTCCTGGGGACAAGGCATTTCGCTCACTCTGGCTGGGAAGTTGTCTTAGGGCCACCCATTGCCTCAGCTGAGTGCATTCTCTGTCTTCCTGTTGAAGCCACACCAAGTTGTTTCAGGGTCACCCCAATAGGTATTTTCCAGACGCCTCTTTGGCCTGTTCACGTATCGTCGCCAATGTCCTGGTGAGGTTCTGGAACCCAGGGATCTCTACTGCCTCCAACTCCTCGCCAGGTCGCTCATGAGTCACTCTGGACAAGGCATCGGCATGTGTATTCTCAGCTCCTTTTCTGTAGGCGATCTTGTATCGATATTTGGTCATATAGACCACCCATCTTTGCTCCAAGGCCCCAAATTTTGCATTTTCTAAGTGGGCCAGGGGATTGCTATCAGTGCGCACCAAGACTTTGGACTCGGCAAACTTCTCGGTCATCGCCAAAACTAATGCCAGTAACTCCAACTTGAAAGAGCTATATTTGTTGGGATTTCATTCTGAGTCATGGAGAGACCAGCTTGCGTAGGCAATCACTCGTTCCTCTCCATCCTGTATTTGTTACAATACAACCGCTAATCCCTGGAGACTCCCATTGGTGTGGAGGATGAAAGGTTGTGAAAAGTCTGCATAAGCCAGTATGAGCGCTTCAGTCAGGGCCATCTTAAGGGCTCAAAATGCTTCCTCCTGGTCTCTTCCCCACTGTATTATCCGATTCTTCGCACCAGACGGCACTCTCCAACAACTCTAGCAGTGGATTGACAATTCAGCCTTTCATGAACCATCAATAGTACCCCGTAAGTCCCAGAAAGGCCCACACGTCCTTCTCTGTCTTTGGAGTGGGCTATTCCTGTACTGCCACTATCTTTTCACGGACAGGTCTCACGCCATCAGCGGATACAACATGTCTGAGGTATTCAATCTGCTGGCAGAAGAGGTGACACTTTTGAGGTTTCACTTTCAGGCGGTGATTCTGCAGTTGACTTAACACTTGCTCCAGTCTTCAAAAATGTTCCTCGAAAATAGCCGCGTAGACATTGATGTTGTCCAGATAAATGAGGGTGGCTTCAAAGTTCATGTCTCCTAAGTACCTCTCCATCAGTCGCTGAAAGGTGCCAGGCACATTGGTAAGACCGAAGGGCATCCAGTTGAATTCGAGCAACTCCATAGGCAGTATGAACGCTGTCTTCAGCCGATCTTGCTCAGCCATGGACACTTGCCAATATCCACTGGCTAGATCTAACAACAAGAAGTATTTGGCTATTCCCAGAGCAGACAACGACTCCTCACAGTGTCTCCATTAATCAAGACTACTTCTTTTTGGCCCACATCCTTGCCACACACGGTAATTTGCATCCAGACCACCCTTGCATCCAAGATGTGCAATCAATTGGTTGGCCGCCATCAACTTGATCACTGGGTCCCATTCAGGCTGCATCGCCTCAGAGAAGTGACATCTGAAATAAGTTTCTGGCATGGTAGTCACTTGGGAACTAGACAACAGACAGCCTGTCCATCCATTTCAACCCACACGAGGGGGTTCAGGGAAACTAAACTTGCGGGACTTCCTTCTCTCCTTGGCAGCTCAGGTTCTGGGAGGCATCCCCCAGCCATGGAGCCCACTAGTTTAACGGTCGATGGGTCAGTGGCCTACCCCGTTTAGCACATCCTCAGGCATAATAATGTGGCATCAGTCATCTTCTTTGGTGTGGCGTGCTGGGGTAGTGACATATCAACCAGGGACAGGAATAGGCTGGACAAACTGATTAGAAGGGCCAGCTCTGTCCTGGGATTCCCCCTTGATCCAGTTCAGGAAGCAGGCGACAGGAGGATACTGGCCAAGGTGAGCTACATGATGCAGAATGATTCCCATCCCATGCATGAGACCGTGACAAAGATGTGCAGTACTGTCAGTGACCAGCTACTTCATCCTAAATGTGAGAGGGAGCGCTATCGAAAGTCCTTCCTTCCTGCTGCAGTTAGGCTGTATAACCAGCACTGTCCAAAACGGAGAAGGACCCAAACAGTGAACTGATAGATCCAAAGTTGTGATAGTCCGGTTATATCTTTTTTTTTTTTCTTTCATATATGTACCTACTTACTGTCAATGTAATGCCTTTATGCATCTGAATCTGTACTTGTTCCTGCCTTGCTGCTGTAATGCTCTGAATTTCCCCATGGTGGGATGGTTAAAGGATTATCTTGTCTTATCTTATCTTATAATGTCCAGTGTCCCCACATCTAAAACAAATCGCCTGTCTCCCTGCTCGGGGTGGCCCCATTTCCAGATGGGGCTCGGGGTTAGTTTTGCCCCTGGACGAGTTCGGCACTTCCAGGGGTTTTTTCCTCAAGCCAGACCACTCTTCTCGTATGTCCTGAATTTCTTACCAGATTTCTCAAACCCAGCCTGGTTAAGCTGTGGTATCTCCCCGCTCTGGACCTTCCCTGTCAAGGCTACTATCCCCTGCTCTTGCTCGCGCACGCGCTTCCACCCCAACTTCCAGAAAAGAAATATGCGGATTGGCTCGCAAGTACTCCCACAGGATTTGTTTAAGTAGCGCATCCCTCAGGCCTGCCATGAGCAGGTCCCTCAAAATTAAATCAGGGGGCCCCACACCCACATCATCCCAGATGATGATTGATATCAGGGGAGAGAAGCATCTGGCATATCTGATTTTGAACTTCCGATCCTTTTGTTCTTCGTGAGATAAGCCACCACCAAGAACCTGGCAGAGGCTCTCTGTAGAGACCACAGGAAGGCTTAACTCAGCCGAGCACTTCTACAGTATGTATGGAGGAGTCGGGAGAGATATTTGTCAGTCGGGCCATCATTCGGCTGACAGCAATCTATAATATTAATAGAGAGGTATCTTCCAACTCTTACTACCTCTTTTCAGTTAGGCACAAGATTAGTTTAAAATCCAAGAATAGGTAGCAAAAGCTCATCTTTAGAAACCAACAAAGAAATATCCATATTTTCGAATCTGTGCCGAATTATTATGGAACCTCAACATATTTATCCACATTATCCACAAAGGCTTAAAAAACAGAAGCCGGCATATAATTGTTCTAGCAACCCTTATTTATAACCTGGTGACTTCTTTATCCCTGGAAAATGAGACAGAGTCTGTAAGGGAGAAGGTTTCGTTGATAACCCAGGATCAGTTGTCAAATTCAAGTTATAATCAACTATAAATCCCATCAATGGGTTTCCATAAATGACTTCCTACTGATACTTAGAAAATGCTGGCGGATCACAATAAGGATGCTTGTCACATTCCTTATTTCTTTTTTTTTCCCATCAAGAACATTTGATTTAGTATCTGGTTACTGCTAATCCTGTGTCATGACACCTCCATTCACTTCTGATTGTGAGCTCAAGGCAGCTTCTTCTGAAGATAAAGAGAGAGAAAACTATTGTCATGAGCTGAAATAACCTGAGCAGAGCTGTCATATTTAAATGGAAACACTCTCGTGCTCTCTTCAACCTCTAGACACTCTGAATAATTTCCTTAATGATGATAAAGTCAAATAATAAGTCTATTGATAATACATTTCATATCCTCCTCCCGGTTACAGTAATCCTGTGTTTTAATTGTTCTGATTACCTCAAATAATTACAGAGGAGAAGGACGTAGAAAGAAGTCAAAATAAATAAGGCAATGCTTGTGTCTTGAGAATAAAAAGTGTTAAGGATTTTTCTTATTGGGCCATGGTTGGTTGTATCATCGATATAATATGTTGGTTGCTCTAATACAAGCGAGCTGGAATGTTACATTCTAATTCAACTCAGACTGAGAAGACCTTACCATTTCCACATGGCCACCACAACTGGACTTCAAGATGAGGTTTTTGGAACTCGTATGTATGATTTACTAAATTATTTGAACTATATTCAAAAGAGTGGTAATAATGATATTCTTGTGACTGGTATGAGTTGAAAGTGCTCTTCGTAAGGTCCAAATCTCACCTTAAGACCCTCAAGTGTAGTCCTCTTGAAGGATTTATTAACTTGGTGCTGTACGTCAGAAATGTGGATCTATAATGACAAAACATCTAATAAGGAACTCTAGAGGTAATTAATTATCTGTCTTAATCTTCTAGTTGAACATACCTTGGACTTGGGTTTTCATCTGAATAACATTCTTGTAAAATGGAAAAAAAACTTAAGTTTGCCTTACTTTAGTGATTTCAAGCAGTCAATGCCATATGATAAAATGACAAAAAGATTAATGATCTCTGCTGTGATTTGAGGCCTCATTTGGTCTTCTATTGAAGAGTTGAAGAACATCTCTCCAACAAAGCACTCAAAAATGACCAGCAAAGTCCAACATAACAAAGAAACTTTTTCACAGATCTGTCTTCAGTTAGCAACCATTCAACAGAAAAAAAACTAGCTACTGGCAGCTCCCTTTGTAATGGCTGACTAATGACATCCTATATGTGCTCGATGAGACAGAAGTTTAGAGATGATGCAGCCATGGTAGCATGTTTAGGCCATTGAGGCTGCTCACAGTAGCACAAGCAAAATCTGACCTGGCATTGTCAAGTTGAAAAACAGCTACTGGGACACTTTAACTTTCCAACGCGAAGGCTGCTTCATAGCATTGCTCACTAGGACTCCAGACCAATCTGTGGCTATCATTGTTTTCAAGACAAAACAGGTAGTTCTCCATTCCAACCTCCATTGCTGTCTTGCTCTGCACCATGATAACATGATAACCATCGAGAGCGGTGGCGTGAAATTGATGGAATACCTGTATCTTGATGTCTGGCTTGAAGCCAAATTTTCAGCTTGATATGTGACATCTAATTTCACTTACTTTGCTGAATGGATCATTATGTGCCGTTTTTTGAATCTGATGAGACCAAGTGTGTAATGTTGGAGCGCCCTCACTCACCAGGGCTGTGGGGTACTCGGTACCGGGCCGGTTGATCTTCTCAACGGGGGTTGTCACAGCAGCGGTGACCCGGTCCGTGGCCCTGGGGCTCCATTGTAAAAGGGGTTGTTTCAGTATGCTTATGGTAGTGAAAGTTTATAAGTGATTTGTGACGCCACCTGTGGTATTCGGCAATAGAGATGTAAGCCGACGCTGCAGACAGATCCTCTGGGACAGATGGTATGGTGCAGCAGTGATGATATAGCCCTCCACAGGCAGGGCTGTAGTCCCAGAGCAGTGTAGGTGAAGTGACATGTAGATGGTGTAGTGTCAGGCGCGAGGGATGTAGCAGTGCTGGGCAGGTTGGCGCAGGAATAAGTGGAGGACACCAGGGCATGTAGTTCCAAAGCTTTACTCACAGTCTGTTGTGCAAACAGGTGCCCGCTTCTGTGCCGTGTCCTCTGGGTTAGGGACTCAGTCAACCTCCAGGCCAGATGGAATACTCCTTTCCAACACTCTGCCAACATATCTGCCTTTTCTGACCGTCTCCTCTTATAGCGCCTTTGAGTGAAGTACTCCTAGTACTGAGTTACACTGGAGTTCCTCCTGTCACATGTTCCTATGAACTCTACTTGTACCGCAGACAGCTGTAGCCTGCTTCGGGGACTCCTTGCTACTTAGTCCCGGCTCATTAACATGTTGCTGTTGTGCCCCCAAGTCTTGTGTGGGAATAAAGCGGTCACTACTTCTATTCCTACGGTGTCTGCTGCAGGACCATTAGTATCCATACAACCTCGGGGACCGGACCCCGGCCTTGCGCTTAGAACTTGAAAAGGGTTCTCCTCTAACCCTGGTCCTTGTTCTCTTATTCTCCTCATGTTCCATGCTAATCCTTCTTCCCAATGGAGAATCAAGCTTCCTTTCTCTGTCTCTTTCCTGTGCCAGTAGACCCAGATCACTGTGGCCTGCTGCAGCACTTCCTTCCTCCATCCCTCTCCAGGGGATCTTCTCTATCTCACACTCTGTCCTTCTACATCTTCACTCACTGACTGAATGAAAGACTGACTGACTGACTCAACTCTTCACGCTCTTTTGGTGCGAACTAAACTCCACCCACCTCCCAGCACGTTTCGTGTTCCAAGCAGGGAGCCACCAAGGGGTGCTTTGCTATACTCCAAGCAGGGAGCTGCTGCCGAAGGTGCTTTGCTACACTACTTTGTGGTGTTGGGTGTAGGTGTTGGAGTGTGGTCAGGTGTTTCCACCTTACCTGGATGGTGGGGCACCACACCTCAGGAGGAGGTGCAGTACCTCTGTATCGACTGAGCCTCAGGGGCACCACAATGTCAGGAATAGGCCTTCACAAGGGATCTGTCAAAAAAGGGGCTCACTAGGTGAGGTGTGTTACACCGCTCCGCCATACTCACCCGGCCTCCGCTCCCACGCCGCAGTCGCCCTCCGCTCCCACGCCGCAGCCTCTCTCCACCCTACGGCCGCGGCGGTCACCTGAGACAGGTCCGCGACCGATGCCTTCCCTGCATGCTATGCGCATGCGCCATAGGCCGCGGCCGCGCCTCCTTCCTGCTCCTTATGCTCCGGCTGTGCCCTGACCCGGAAGCACCTTTGGACCAATGGCTGACCAGACGGGGCCATATCAGGCCGCTTCCCCCTGAGGGAGGCGCCTGATCGTTGTGTTTCCTGACACTCTGGCCTCGCTCCATCTTGCACACTCTGCTCCTGCAGTTCCTGTCTCGGCTGCTCCTCACAGCAGCTTCTCAGTCCTGCTACCCATGTTCCTGGTTACCTACTCCAGTCCTGCCTTCAGTGTTCCTGTCGTCCTACTCCAGTCCTGCCTTGTGTTCCTGCCGTTCTACTCCAGTCCTGCCTTCAGTGTTCCTGCCGTCCTACTCCAGTCCTGCCTTCAGTGTTCCTGTCGTCCTACTCCAGTCCTGTCTTCAGTGCTCCTGCCGTCCTACTCCAGTCTCAGTCTTACTCCGGTCCATCCTGAGCCGCCCCTCTCGGTACCGGCTACCGTGGTACTCGAACCCCTGGGCCTGCTCCTAACAGTCCCTGTATAGGGGTCGGTCCCACCTGGCAGCTCGCCCGGGGTCCCTCGGTGCCACGGTCCAGAGGGTCCACTATCGGAGTTCCCGCTCCTGACCACCCGTGCTAACAGTACGATCAGGCCATGGACTCCGCTGGTACTACGGCTGCTACCTGTAATGTATAATAATTAGATCTGTCTCTTTAAGCAAGCCAGACTTTTGGGACTTGGGGGGTGGAGACAAGAGGGATGAGAAGGGAAGTTTCAGTTTCACTTCTGTGTAGCATGGGAATGCAACTGTTATGCTGTGTGCTGGAGGACGAAGAATAAAACATATCTAAAGTTTAATACCTTGAATTCTTCATAACGTGTGGATATTACAACTGGCGACGAGGATGGGATATAATCACCTACTGCTGTGAGTACAGACTATATTTTACCGCTTCACACGCCAGCACCACTGAGAGACTCTATCATGGCTGACTACTTGCACACATTCCCACAATTTGATATGACTGATGTCATTAATCTCTCCCATAACTGGAGAAAATGGCTAAACAGATTTGAGAATTTCCTAGAAGCCATGGACATAAAGGAGGAGAAAAGAAAGAGAGCTTTGCTCCTGCATTGTGCAGGCACAGGAGTCTATGACATATACAGTACGTTACCTGCAGCAGAAACAGACACATACAGCAACTGCACTAAAGCTCTCACTGGTTACTTCAACCCCAAACAGAACATCAGATATGAAAGATATAAATTCAGGATTGCCAAGCAGCTTCCAGAAGAGTCCATAGACACTTAGGTCACACGGCTGAAAGAGTTAGCACATGGATGTGCCTTTACAGATGTAGATGATGAAATCCTAACTCAAATAATTGTCACCTGCTCGTCTAATAACCTAAGGCGTAAGGCTCTGCAGCAGGATATCTCTCTACATGATTTGCTCAAAATGGCCCGTGCTATAGAAATAGCAGATCATCAGGCTACCGTAATGGAGAATGGGGATAAATTACATGTGCATAATCTCAAACAGAAAAATTTACGAGACAAACAAGCCCAGAAACAGAAGAAATGTTATAGATGTGGACAGGATTTCCCTCACCACCAGAACAAATGTCCAGCTATGGGACAAACCTGCAGTAAATGTAGAAAAGGGAATCATTTTGCAGCTGTTTGCAAATCAGCGCACTACAAGCCTCCGCTGCCTATGACAAAATCTGCAGATGTAAAAGTGATAAATCAGGACACAGATGAAATGTCTGCGACTGAGAACTATGTGTTCACTACCTCTGTCACTGGTTCAGTACAGTCTCCCTGTGTTACACTCTCAATCTGCAACACTGACATTACCTTTACAATAGATACAGGAGCTTCAGTGGATATCATAGATGGCACTACATATGAACAATTGAAAACAAGGCCAGTCTTACAACAAGTGCAGACTAAAATCTTTCCTTATGGATCTAAAACACCTCTAGCTATAATGGGACAATTTGATGCTGAAATTAGATATAAAGAAAACAGGCAGAAAACCACTTTCCACACATTACAAGGATCGGGAGGCTGTCTTCTCAGCTATCACACTGCCTTGGAGCTAGGGCTCATCCAAATTATTCATACCATAACTGACCCTGCGGATATGGATGTACAAACTATGGTGAACAGCTTTCCCTCCCTATTTAGTGGTTTGGGAAAACTAAAGGACTCTCAAGTACACCTTCATGTGGATGACAATGTTCGTCCAGTAGCCCAGCCTCACAGGCGTATTCCATTTCACCAGAGACAGAAGGTAGAAAAGGAACTCCAATTGCTCATGGATGAGGACATTATTGAAACTGTTACTGGTCCCACTCCGTGGGTCTCTCCACTTGTGGTAGTTCCAAAACCAAAGACCCCTGATCAAGTGAGACTGTGTGTTGACATGCGCCTGCCCAACACCGCTATCCAGAGGGAAAGACATATCTCACCTACGATTGATGACATTATTCATTTATTAAATGGAGCCACCGTCTTCTCAAAGCTCGACCTCAATAAGGGATATCATCAATTAGAACTGAGTCCAGAGTCCCGATACTTGACCACATTTTCCACCCATGTGGGCCTCAGAAGATACAAAAGATTGACTTTTGGAGTCTGCTCAGCAGCAGAAATTTTTCAGGATGCAATAAGGAGTGTCATTCAACACATCCTAAATGCCTTTAATTACAGTGATGACATATTGGTTTTTGGTAAAACTCAAGCTGAGCATAATCATGCTCTATATGCTATCTTCGAATGTCTGCTTTCTGCTGGACTCACTTTAAACAAAGAGAAGTGCGAGTTTGACAAGGGTTCATTAGAATTCTATGGTCACATCTTCTCGGCAGAAGGAGTACAACCAGACCCCAAGAAAGTGGAAGCTATCAGAACAGCCTCAATTCCACAGGATGCCAGTGAAGTGCGTTCTTTCCTTGGAATGGCAAGTTACTGTGCTAGATATATTCCGAATTTTTCAACAATCAGCAATCCACTACGGGAACTTACAAAACAAAGTTGTATTTTTCAATGGTCTCAAGACTGTCAGGCCTCTTTTGAAACAATTAAAAATGAACTCTGCTCGACAACCACTATGGCTTATTTTGATCCAGCTCTTCGAACTGAACTGATTGTGGACGCCAGTCCCGTGGGACTGGGTGCTATTCTAGCGCAGTACAAGGATAACAATCAAAATCCTCACATCATTTCTTATGCAAGTAAGAGCTTAACAAACACTGAAAGAAAATATTCTCAACCTGGAAAAGAAAGCTTGGCAGTTGTCTGGGGATGTGAACACTTTCACTTATTTCTCTATGGAGCTCCCTTCACCATTGTCACAGATCATCAAGCACTTCTTACAATTTTTGGAAATCCCAGAGCTAAAATCCCTGCACGAATTGAACGATGGGGCCTACATCTACAGGACTACAACTATAACATTGTTCACAAACCTGGAAAATACAGCAATCCGGCTGATTATCTTTCAAGACATCCTACTAATGATGATATACCTGTGCATTCCTCCATTGAAGAATACCTACGTTTTGTTACAGATCATGCCATGCCAAAAGCACTTTCTCTTGATCAATTTATAAATGAAACAACAAAAGACAAGACACTCTGTGCCCTAATACAAATCATCCAAAATCGAAGGTGGCATGAAATTCAAAAGGAAAAATTTCCTGATTCTGAGATTGATCTGAAAGAGTTAAAACTATTCTCAAACGTACGTGAGGAATTATCAGTCACTGAAGAACACCTCATTCTTCGAGGTACCAAACTAGTTGTACCTAAGACTTTGCGTAACTTAGTCATACAGATAGCACATGAAGGTCATTTAGGAATTGTTGGCACAAAGAAGTTACTCAGAGAAAAAGTGTGGTTCCCAAATATGGATCACTTGGTGGAAGAAAAGATTAGACGCTGTTCTACTTGTCAATTAATCACTCCATCATCAACCTTAGAGCCATTACAAATGTCTCCGTTACCCACTGCTGTCTGGGAGGAAGTGGCAGTCGATATATATGGACCATTGCCAAATGGCCAATACATTCTCGTAACAATTGATGAATATTCTCGATACCCTGTCATTTCATTTATCTCTTCAACATCTGCTAATAATGTTATACCAGAGCTGGACGACATTTTCTCGGCATATGGTATTCCAAGAGTGGTCAAAACAGACAATGGACCTCCATTCAATGGACATGTGTTTACACAATTTTCTGAATACTTGGGATTCAATCACAGGAAAATCACACCTTGCTGGCCGCAAGCCAATGGAATTGTGGAACGTTTTATGCGCACTCTGGGGAAACGTATCAAGGCAGCGAGTCTGGAGCACATCCCACTGAAACAGTCATTATACAAATTCATGCGTAATTACCACAATATGCCACACTCCACTACTAATGCTGCTCCAGCTCATTTAATGTTGAGCAGAACCCTGCGTATACGTCTCCCTGATGTGACCAGCCATCCCCGACCGAGTGACTCCTCAGTGAGATCCACAGATTTCTCCAACAAACAAGCCATGAAACGTTATGCAGACAGAAGGCGAAGGACACAGTCAAGTGCCATCGAAAGAGGGGATGTCATGGTGGTACGTCAAAGACCAACCAACAAGACCTCACCTGTATATGGTCCTGCAAAATATTATGTTACTAAAAGGAAAGGCAGCATGATCACAGCTGAATGAGATGGACACTCCATAACGCGAAATTCTTCATATTTTAAAGTCATACCGCAGAATGATGACAATGAACTCTCTTTGGTGGAAGATTTGGTATCCGATGGTGGAGAGGACCAACAAGAGGTAGCTGGTCCATCAATAATGAACCCTCTCAATGAGCCCAGACGTTATCCTACACGAGAGAGAAGAGCTCCATCGAGGCTTATTGAAGAAGTGTAATTACTAGAGTTGAGCGAAACGGGTCGAAAAAATTCAAAAGTCGCCGACTTTTGGCAAAGTCGGGTTTCATGAAACGAAACCCGACCCTAGGATGAGGTCGGCCACGAGGTCGGCGACTTACGCGCCAAAGTCGCGTTTCAAAAGTTTGTTTTGCGCTCTTTTTCAGCCAATCAGGATCCACGGACACTGTGGGCAACGTGATGACCTAGGCACGGGTCACCACCATCTTTCAGAAGGGCATGCAAGTGATTGGCTTGCTTTGGTGGGCGTCACAGGGGGTATAAAAGGGCGTGCACGCCGACCGCCATCTTACTTCTGCCGATCTTAGTATAGGGAGAGGTTGCTGCTGATTCTGTAGGGAGAGCGTTAGGCAGGGAAGAAGACAAAAAAACTGCTTCTGCTGCTAGCGATTTGGCCTGCACAACACACAAGTCACTGTGTGTGCAGTGCAAGGGGAGGCTATATTGTGGTGTATCAGTGGTGTTGGTTGTTGGGCTGCCTTTTAAGGCTTCCTGACACGCTGGCATTGCTGTTTACCCACTGCTCCGCAAACTGCTTTTTTAAAAGCAATCCAATCTCCCTTATCCTCTAGTCACTTTTGTCACAGCTGTGCCATCGAGCGTGTCACATAGCGCTCAGATATCAGTGGGCCTCACACAATCCACAAGTGTCCAGTGTCCAAAAGTGTACGCAGAGATTCAAAATCTCCATTATCCTCTCGTCACTTTGGTCACAGGCAGCTGTGCCATCGAGCGTGTCACATAGCACTCAGATATCAGTGGGCCTCACACAATCCACAAGTGTCCAGTGTCCAAAAGTGTACGCAGAGATTCAAAATCTCCATTATCCTCTCGTCACTTTGGTCACAGGCAGCTGTGCCATCGAGCGTGTCACATAGCGCTCAGATATCAGTGGGCCTCACACAATCCACAAGTGTCCAGTGTCCAAAAGTGTACGCAGAGATTCAAAATCTCCATTATCCTCTCGTCACTTTGGTCACAGGCAGCTGTGCCATCGAGCGTGTCACATAGCGCTCAGATATCAGTGGGCCTCACACAATCCACAAGTGTCCAGTGTCCAAAAGTGTACGCAGAGATTCAAAATCTCCATTATCCTCTCGTCACTTTGGTCACAGGCAGCTGTGCCATCGAGCGTGTCACATAGCGCTCAGATATCAGTGGGCCTCACACAATCTACAAGTGTCCAGTGTCCAAAAGTGTACGCAGAGATTCAAAATCTCCATTATCCTCTCGTCACTTTGGTCACAGGCAGCTGTGCCATCGAGCGTGTCACATAGCACTCAGATATCAGTGGGCCTCACACAATCCACAAGTGTCCAGTGTCCAAAAGTGTACGCAGAGATTCAAAATCTCCATTATCCTCTCGTCACTTTGGTCACAGGCAGCTGTGCCATCGAGCGTGTCACATAGCGCTCAGATATCAGTGGGCCTCACACAATCCACAAGTGTCCAGTGTCCAAAAGTGTAAGCAGAGATTCAAAATCTCCATTATCCTCTCGTCACTTTGGTCACAGGCAACTGTGCCATCGAGCGTGTCACATAGCGCTCAGATATCAGTGGGCCTCACACAATCTACAAGTGTCCAGTGTCCAAAAGTGTACGCAGAGATTCAAAATCTCCATTATCCTCTCGTCACTTTGGTCACAGGCAGCTGTGCCATCGAGCGTGTCACATAGCGCTCAGATATCAGTGGGCCTCACACAATCCACAAGTGTCCAGTGTTCAAAAGTGTACGCAGAGATTCAAAATCTCCATTATCCTCTCGTCACTTTGGTCACAGGCAGCTGTGCCATCGAGCGTGTCACATAGCGCTCAGATATCAGTGGGCCTCACACAATCTACAAGTGTCCAGTGTCCAAAAGTGTACGCAGAGATTCAAAATCTCCATTATCCTCTCGTCACTTTGGTCACAGGCAGCTGTGCCATCGAGCGTGTCACATAGCGCTCAGATATCAGTGGGCCTCACACAATCCACAAGTGTCCAGTGTCCAAAAGTGTACGCAGAGATTCAAAATCTCCATTATCCTCTCGTCACTTTGGTCACAGGCAGCTGTGCCATCGAGCGTGTCACATAGCGCTCAGATATCAGTGGGCCTCACACAATCTACAAGTGTCCAGTGTCCAAAAGTGTACGCAGAGATTCAAAATCTCCATTATCCTCTCGTCACTTTGGTCACAGGCAGCTGTGCCATCGAGCGTGTCACATAGCGCTCAGATATCAGTGGGCCTCACACAATCCACAAGTGTCCAGTGTCCAAAAGTGTACGCAGAGATTCAAAATCTCCATTATCCTCTCGTCACTTTGGTCACAGGCAGCTGTGCCATCGAGCGTGTCACATAGCGCTCAGATATCAGTGGGCCTCACACAATCTACAAGTGTCCAGTGTCCAAAAGTGTACGCAGAGATTCAAAATCTCCATTATCCTCTCGTCACTTTGGTCACAGGCAGCTGTGCCATCGAGCGTGTCACATAGCGCTCAGATATCAGTGGGCCTCACACAATCCACAAGTGTCCAGTGTCCAAAAGTGTACGCAGAGATTCAAAATCTCCATTATCCTCTCGTCACTTTGGTCACAGGCAGCTGTGCCATCGAGCGTGTCACATAGCGCTCAGATATCAGTGGGCCTCACACAATCCACAAGTGTCCAGTGTCCAAAAGTGTACGCAGAGATTCAAAATCTCCATTATCCTCTTGTCACTTTGGTCACAGGCAGCTGTGCCATCGAGCGTGTCACATAGCGCTCAGATATCATTGGGCCTCACACAATCCACAAGTGTCCAGTGTCCAAAAGTGTACGCAGAGATTCAAAATCTCCATTATCCTCTCGTCACTTTGGTCACAGGCAGCTGTGCCATCGAGCGTGTCACATAGCGCTCAGATATCAGTGGGCCTCACACAATCCAAAAGTGTCCACTGTCCACAAGTGTGTGCAGAAATTCTAAATCTCCCCTGTCCTATAGACACCTTGTACCTTGTTTTACATTACTATATAGTTTGTTCGATTTTGTCTACATTTCTACCAAAAATGAGGAAGGCTGGTGGAAGAGGCCGTGGAATTGGGCGGGGGTTGGCAGCTGGTAATGATGGTGTTGGTGGTGGATCTGATGGTAGTGGCAAGAGCAAAATAGGACCGAATGCAGGAGGTGCTGACCCTGCGTCATCGTCTGGCTACATAAGGCCTCGAACGCTTAGTTTTCTAGGAGTTGGCAAACCGCTTTTAAAGGCAGAGCATCAGCTCTATCGCCTCCTCTTCTTCAGTTGTAAAAAGTAAAAGCACTGAGTCGTCATTGGAGGCTCATGTTCATGAACCACACCTTTCCTTGTGTCCTTCACCCCAACCAAGATTGAAGGATGACGCAGGCCATACTACTGATTACTCCATGGAGCTGTTTTCACATACCATGCCTGGATTATCAAGTCAAATGGTGAATTACCCAGGCCAAGATGAATCTGACATGGAGTGCACTGATGCACAGCCGCTGATGGATGATTCTGCTGGTACATTCACTCAGAGCACTACATTGTCCTCGCAGTGTACAGAGCCAGATTTTGACCCTGATGAGACTCAGGTGCCCCTTCCCGCACACTATACCACCATACACGGTGACACAGAGAAAGGTGCACATGACATAGAAGAGGAGGTGATGGATGACCCAGTTGTTGACCCAGATTGGCATCCATTGGGGGAAGAGGGTGCTGCTTCCAATAGCTCAGATGAGGAGCATCCACAGCAGACATCGACATCGCAACAGCTGTTATCTGGCAGGCCCGGAGCACTCCAAAGACAGGTTCCAAACATCAAAAGAGTTGCTGGACAGCTTGTCCAGAGGGTCAAAAGATCACAGCGTGCTAGGCCGCAAAATGTCTGCCAAAGTAGGAAGAGTGCAGTGTGGCACTTTTTTGAACAAAATCCTCATGATCAGGCCAAGGTTATCTGTAAGAAGTGCGCAAAGACCTTTAGCTGAGGGAAAAATCTGAAAAATTTGAATACCAGTTGCATGCTTAGACATTTAACCAGCATGCACTTGCAAGCGTGGACACAACACCAAACCTCAAGTGCCACATGTGCAATTGATCACAACGAAGGTAGTCAGCAACGCTACATTGTTTCCCCCACTGTAAGCCCACCGGTTAGCACAGCAGCAAATGTTGAGGTGTCGTTGCAAGGCCACAGCAGTCAGGGAATCCCACTGTTATATCAACGAAAGACTGATTCTAGGCCATCAGAAAGAACACCAACTCCATCACCATCATCAACCCTCTCTCAGTCCGCCCTGTCCACCGCTACTTCCACCATATGCAGCTCTCAAGTCCAGCTCACCCTCCCAGACACTATGAGTAGGTCAAGAAAGTACTCAGTCTCTCATCCGCGTACACTGGGTTTGAACGCCCACATTGCCAAACTAATCTCGTTTGAGATGATGCCCTTTCGGTTAGTGGAAAGCACAGCTTTCCGCGAACTCATGGCCTATGCAGTACCACGCTGTGACCTACCCAGTCGCCACTTCTTCTCTCGCAAAGCCATCCCAGCCCTCCACCATCATGTGAAAGACCGCATTGTCCATGCACTCAAGCAGTCAGTGAGCGGAAAGGTGCACCTCACAACTGATGCATGGTCCATTCGGCATGGCCAGGGCCGTTACGTGTCCATCACTGCGCACTGGGTTAATGTGGTGGATGCAGGGTCCACAGGGGACAGCGGTGGTGGGACAGTGCTGCCTAGCCCACGGTATAGGAAACAGTTGGCTGTAGGCGTTCGACCCTCCTCCTCCTCCTCCTCCAGAAGCGAAAGCTCGTCCACAGAGCGCAGTCGTACGAGCACTCCATCTGCAGCTGCCACTGTTGCACACGATGTGTCCCCCTATCGAGCAGCTAGTGGAAAGCGTCAGCAGGCTGTGTTGCAGATGATGTGTTTGGGCGACAGACACACCGCCGAGGTGCTGGCCGAGTACTTGAAGCGACAAACTGAGTCATGGCTGGGCAGTGTACATCTTGAGGCAGGCAAGGTAGTTAGTGATAACGGCCGTAATTTTGTAGCAGCCATAGCCCTTTCAAAACTCAGCCACATATCTTGCTTGGCTCACACCTTGAACCTGGTGGTGCAGTGCTTCCTCAAAAATTATCCGGAGTTAACAGCCCTGCTCCAGAAGGTGCGAAGACTGTGCGCGCACATCCGCCGGTCGCCTGTACACTCCGTTCGTATGCAGAAGCTGCAGCGATTGCTCCACCTTCCCAACCACCGCCTCATTATCGACATTGCAACAAGGTGGAACTCCACCCTGCACATGGTGGAGCGGCTGTGCGAGCAGAGGCAGGCCATAATGCATTTGTGGGAGGATACACGGCCAGGCACTTTGAGAGCAGACATGGAGTTGACAGGCGTGCAGTGGTCGAAGCTGAAAGACCTTTGTAAAGTCCTTCAGTGTTTTGAGGAATGCACACGGCTGGTAAGCGCAGACGACGCCATCCTAAGCATGAGCATCCCACTTATGCGTCTGCTCATGCAAACTTTGACGCACCTTAAGGAGCAGGCGTCTGCAGCCAATGTTGATGAGGAGGAAGAGGAGGAGGGAATCCTTGATGACATTCAGCCATTGTCTGCTCAGGGACCTCTCCTGGACGAGGTGGAGGAAGAAGAGGAGGAGGAGGAGGATGATGGGGATGATTACTTAGGGGAGGAGGATGCATCTCGTGGGGCAAGTGAAAATGTTGGCGTGGCAAGGTCTGGTACAGGGTTTGTGCGTGACTGGAGGGATGTGGATTTGCCAGAAAGTGCTCCTCCACCCAGCACTCGCAGTGCATCATTGACACCGGGAACATTGGCCCACATGTCAGATTATGCCTTGCGGATCCTAAAAAGGGACCCCCGCATTGCCAAAATGATGAACGATGACGACTACTGGTTGGCCAGCATCCTGGATCCACGCTATAAAGGCAAATTACAAAACATCATGCCACAGGAGAACCTTGACCTAATATTGGCTAATAAACAAGCAACTCTGGTAAATCGGTTGCTTGAGGCATTCCCAGCACACAGCAGCGGTGATGGTTCTCACACGAGCCGTACGGGCCGCGGGCAGCTTGGCAGAGGTGTTCGTGGTGCACACAGCAGAAGTGGCGTTGGAGACAGGGGTTTCATGACAATGTTGTGGACTGATTTTTCAAATACCGCTCACACAACTGGTAATACTGCATCGATGGAAAGTGACAGGAGACAGCAGTTGTCAACTATGGTTACAAACTACTTTTCCTCCCATATCGATGTTCTCCCACACAGGTCATTCCCCTTTGACTATTGGGCCGCTAAACTGGACACCTGGCCTGAATTGGCCCAATATGCCTTACAGGAGCTTGCTTGCCCAGCTGCAAGTGTGCTATCGGAAAGAGTCTTCAGTGCAGCTGGATCAATCCTGACAGAAAAAAGGACCCGTCTGTCAACCCAAAATGTGGATGATCTAACCTTCATTAAAATGAACCACGCATGGGTTTCCAAGGATTTTGTCCCACCTTCCCCTGATGACACATAGGGTGACAGAAAAATGGCTTGCTTTGGTCCACCTCTTCCTGGTACTTCACCTATTTCGCCTTTTGCATCAGCTGAATGTCCAACATCAACATATGCCACTTTCTAAAACTCCCTAACTGTGCTGCCTCCCCCCCATGGCCGGGGTAACCACCTAGCGCACGACACCGTGCGAGTGCCGTTGCCCTGGACAGGTGGGTAGGCCGACTCTTGGGCGCGGGCACTGGCACAGGGTCCCTCATAGTGCCTGCCTCCTGAGACATATATTTTGAATGTGTACGCTATCCATACATGTTATCCAGGGATACGGTACCCTTTCTAACCTTTGTGCAATGACGTGCAATCCATACTGGGCCTAACACCGTCTGAGCCTGCCTCATGCTGTATAGACATATATTTTGAATGTGTACGCTATCCATACATGTTATCCGGGGATACGGTACCCTTTCTAACCTTTGTGCAATGACGTGCAATCCATACTGGGCCTAACACCGTCTGAGCCTGCCTCATGCTGTATAGACATATATTTTGAATGTGTACGCTATCCATACATGTTATCCGGGGATTCGGTACCCTTTCTAACCTTTGTGCAATGACGTGCAATCCATACTGGGCCTAACACCGTCTGAGCCTGCCTCATGCTGTATAGACATATATTTTGAATGTGTACGCTATCCATACATGTTATCCAGGGATACGGTACCCTTTCTAACCTTTGTGCAATGACGTGCAATCCATACTGGGCCTATCACCGTCTGAGCCTGCCTCATGCTGTATAGACATATATTTTGAATGTGTACACTATCCATACATGTTATCCGGGGATACGGTACCCTTTCTAACCTTTGTGCAATGACGTGCAATCCATACTGGGCCTAACACCGTCTGAGCCTGCCTCATGCTGTATAGACATATATTTTGAATGTGTACGCTATCCATACATGTTATCCGGGGATACGGTACCCTTTCTAACCTTTGTGCAATGATGTGCAATCCATACTGGGCCTAACACCGTCTGAGCCTGCCTCATGCTGTATAGACATATATTTTGAATGTGTACGCTATCCATACATGTTATCCGGGGATACGGTACCCTTTCTAACCTTTGTGCAATGACGTGCAATCCATACTGGGCCTAACACCGTCTGAGCCTGCCTCATGCTGTATAGACATATATTTTGAATGTGTACGCTATCCATACATGTTATCCGGGGATACGGTACCCTTTCTAACCTTTGTGCAATGACGTGCAATCCATACTGGGCCTAACACCGTCTGAGCCTGCCTCATGCTGTATAGACATATATTTTGAATGTGTACGCTATCCATACATGTTATCCAGGGATACGGTACCCTTTCTAACCTTTGTGCAATCACGTGCAATCCATACTTGGCCTAACACCGTCTGAGCCTGCCTCATGCTGTATAGACATATATTTTGAATGTGTACGCTATCCATACATGTTATCCGGGGATACGGTACCCTTTCTAACCTTTGTGCAATGACGTGCAATCCATACTGGGCCTAACACCGTCTGAGCCTGCCTCATGCTGTATAGACATATATTTTGAATGTGTACGCTATCCATACATGTTATCCGGGGATACGGTACCCTTTCTAACCTTTGTGCAATGACGTGCAATCCATACTGGGCCTAACACCGTCTGAGCCTGCCTCATGCTGTATAGACATATATTTTGAATGTGTATGCTATCCATACATGTTATCCGGGGATACGGTACCCTTTCTAACCTTTGTGCAATGACGTGCAATCCATACTGGGCCTAACACCGTCTGAGCCTGCCTCATGCTGTATAGACATATATTTTGAATGTGTACGCTATCCATACATGTTATCCGGGGATACGGTACCCTTTCTAACCTTTGTGCAATGACGTGCAATCCATACTGGGCCTAACACCGTCTGAGCCTGCCTCATGCTGTATAGACATATATTTTGAATGTGTACGCTATCCATACATGTTATCCAGGGATACGGTACCCTTTCTAACCTTTGTGCAATGACGTGCAATCCATACTGGGCCTAACACCGTCTGAGCCTGCCTCATGCTGTATAGACATATATTTTGAATGTGTACGCTATCCATACATGTTATCCAGGGATACGGTACCCTTTCTAACCTTTGTGCAATGACGTGCAATCCATACTGGGCCTAACACCGTCTGAGCCTGCCTCATGCTGTATAGACATATATTTTGAATGTGTACGCTATCCATACATGTTATCCAGGGATACGGTACCCTTTCTAACCTTTGTGCAATCACGTGCAATCCATACTGGGCGTGGGAACGGCTGGCGAGCTGTTAAGCAAGCTACAGCACCTGTCCAGACAAGTACAGGGATTCCCTAGCGAGGAGACTTATTTGATTGTTTTCAATGTTGGGACAGCAATTTTTGGGGAGCACTATACTCTGGAGAATGATAGATGGGGCCCACCATACACTGGAACATTCCAAAGGTGGACATCAGACACTGGAGCAGCATTTACAGGGCCCATTATACACTAGAGCATTAGAAATGGGGCCCATTATGTTTGGAGCATTATTTGGGCCCATAAGACAGTGGAGCTTCATCCATGGGGACCAACATATACTGTAGCATTATGTGGAGCTCATCATATACTGTTTCAAACATTATATGGGACCAATGATTCTGTATGGAGAAATAGATGGGCCTCGTCATGAGATGTAAAAAGTGAGGTATTTTTCATTGTACTATACCGCTATTTCTCTGCCGTATCGGAGCATGATGAGTTGTGGTATGTGTTAAAGGGGCGCTCTTTCGCCCAGGGCACATGAAAACCTGCAGCCAGCCCTCCCCCCCCACAACTTTAGCCAAATAACACCCATTTTTCAGTGCGTAACTTATATTATGAAGTTAATTAAGGTTGACAAGCTTAAGTAAGAAGAATTGATGCTTTTGGCATTCAAATGGGCACTGTTGGTGTGTTTCCTGTCCTCCTCTCACTGCCGACTTTTATTCCCCATTGACTTACATTGGGTTTCGTGTTTCGGGACGACCCCGACTTTTCCCTATAATCGGACTATCTTGCTCGACCCGACTTTTGGAAAAGTCGGGTTTCACGAAACGAAACGCGACCCTAAAAAACCAAAAGTCGCTCAACTCTAGTAATTACAGTTTTGTTTTGTTTTTTTTTTTTGTTTGTTTCTCTGGTTTTGGAATTGAACAAATAAGGCAAAACGGACATATGATTTCTTTGGACGTTTTCATGTTGTTGCATTTATCAGTAATATGGGTTATTTATAGAAAAAAAAAAAAAAAGGGGATGATGTAATGTATAATAATTAGATCTGTCTCTTTAAGCAAGCCAGACTTATGGGACTTGGAGGGTGGAGACAAGAGGGATGAGAAGGGAAGTTTCAGTGCCGACTCCTCCCTCTGCGTCTACTGCACCTCCGACACCCCGCCTCGCCAAGCCGCCTCGTTTCACCAGGGATCCCAAGCTCTGTAGGGGGTTCTTAAACCAGTGTAGTCTCCACTTTGAATGGCTGCCGCAGCAATATCCCTCGGACCGGGCCAAAGTGGCCTTCATCATGTCCCATCTGGAGGGAGAGGCCCTTTCTTGGGTAAACCCGCTCTGGGAACGTGACGACCCGGTCGTTTCGAGTCTCCCGGTTTTCCTGGATACGTTTCGTAAGGTTTTCGATGAGCCGGGCCGGTTAGCCTCTCTCACTGAGTCACTCTTTAACTTACACCAGGGCTCTCTCACGGTCGGACAGTACACTATTCGCTTTCGCACTATTTCCTCCGAGCTCGGCTGGAATAACGCAGCTTTGGTAGGGGCATTCTCTTTCTAGTAAAATAAAGGATGAACTCGCAGGTCGAGATACCCCGTCCACCTTAGAGGACCTTATCTCGCTGGCTACCCGCATTGACCTGCGCTTCCTGGAGCGCGCTCGGGAGTCAGTGAGAGACAGGCGCTCCTCCAGGTCAGTTTCTCCTTTCACTCAGTCGGCCAGCTCACGTTCAGTCGGATCTTCTTCCCTCTCTTCGGGTGAGCCCATGCAGATAGATAATCTCAGGTTGGCCGAGTTACGTCAGAGAGAGAGACGGGCACAAGGTCTGTGCCTCTATTGCGGTCATTCGTCACACTATATCCGCACCTGTCCTAAGAGACAGGGAAACGACTCCACCTAGGTCAGGTAAGAGAGGCCTTCCTAGGTGATGATGATGATTCCTCTCAACCCCTTACGGTTTCTGTGCTTTTGGTTTCAGGAGGGAGGCGTGGTTCCGAGGTGGCCTACGTGGATTCGGGCTCAGCGGGTAACTTCATTCGGCCGGAAGAGGTAGACAAATACCAAATTCCTGTAGTCACTCTATCTAACCCAATTCAGATTGCCACCGTGGATGGTAAACCGCTACAGGTGACCGTCACCTTGGTCACTGAAGAGGTGGAATTGCAAATCGGAGCCTTACATCGAGAGAAGATAGCCTTTTACGTTTTACCTAAGCTCTCTCACGCCATTCTACTCGGTCTTCCATGGTTAAGGACTCATCAGCCTGTTCTCGACTGGTCTTCTGGGGAGATATTCCGCTGGGGGCACCCGTGCCAAGCTCGCTGTCTGACTCCTGTCTGCCTGGGGACCGCTCCACGGTCACCTCCAGACCTCCCGGGTCTTCCTCCAGCTTACAGCTCCTACGCCGATGTTTTTGATAAGAAGGAAGCGGAGGTCCTCCCTCCACACCGGCCGTTTGACTGCCCAATTAAACTTGTTTCTGGTTCAACTCCCCCAAGGGGCAGAATCTACCCTCTGTCTCCCGCGGAGACCACCGCCATGTCCGAGTACGTCCGAGAGAACCTCGCCAAAGGCTTTGTACGGAAATCCTCTTCGCCCGCGGGAGCCGGGTTCTTCTTCGTCAAAAAGAAGGACGGGACTCTACGGCCATGCATTGACTATAGGGGCTCGAATGAGATTACCATCAAGAACAGGTACCCTCTTCCACTCATTCCGGAACTGTTTGACCGTCTCAGAGGGGCTCGGGTCTTTACCAAGCTGGACCTCAGAGGAGCCTACAATCTGGTCCGTATCCGTGCAGGTGACGAGTGGAAGACCGCTTTCAACACTAGAGATGGCCATTACGAGTACCTGGTCATGCCCTTCGGTCTTTGCAATGCTCCTGCAGTCTTTCAAGAGTTCGTCAATGAGATCTTCCGGGATCTCTTGTACTCCTGTGTGGTCGTGTACTTAGACGACATCCTCGTCTTCTCGCCGGACCTCTCGTCCCACAGAAAGAGTGTCCACCTGGTGCTTCAGCGTCTTCGGGAGAACCGTCTGTATGCAAAGATCGAGAAATGTCTCTTCGAACAGACCTCTCTGCCATTTCTGGGATACATTATCTCCGATGCTGGTCTAAGGATGGATCCCGAGAAGTTGTCTGCCATTCTCAAATGGCCTCGCCCCGTCGGATTAAAGGCGATACAACGATTCCTCGGGTTCGCCAACTATTACCGGCAATTTGTCTCCCACTTCTCCGCGATCACAAGACCCATTTCTGTGCTCACTCGTAAAGGGTCTACTTCCAAGGATTGGTCTCCAGAGGCAGAGGAGGCCTTTCTGACCCTAAAACGGGCTTTCTCCACGGCTCCGGTCCTGCATCGCCCTGAGAGCGATTGACCTTTTGTACTCGAGGTGGACGCCTCCTCGACTGGTGCCGGGGCGGTGCTGTCCCAGAGAACCGCCTCCGGTCGCCTGCACCCTTGTGGCTTCTTCTCGAAGGCCTTTTCTCCATCCGAGTGTAACTACTCGATCGGTGACCGGGAACTTTTGGCCATCAAGTTGGCCTTGGAGGAATGGCGCCACCTCCTGGAAGGAGCTGTCCATCCTTTTGTCATCTTCTCGGACCACAAGAATCTGGCCTATCTCCAGTCTGCCCAGAGACTAAACCCTCGCCAGGCCAGATGGTCTTTATTTTTTGCCCGATTTGATTTCGAGCTCCTATTCCGTCCCGGCAACAAGAATTCCAAAGCTGACGCCCTGTCCAGGGTCTTCCAACCACACGAATCCACGGAGGAACCGTCACATATCATTGATCCCACTAGGATCATCACCGTGGCTCCAGTGAACTGGCTTACTCCTCCGCCTGGCAAGACGCTTGTGCCAGAGAATCTCAAGCAAAAGGTTCTTCTATGGGGGCACTCCTCCAAACTGGCGGGCCATGCCGGAACTAAGAAGACCCTTGACCTTATCAAACGTCACTACTGGTGGCCCTCACTTCGCCAAGATGTACTCGACTTTGTGGCTTCTTGTCCATCCTGTGCAAAAAACAAGGTGCCACGGAGATCTCCGTCTGGCTTGTTGCTTCCGTTGCCTGTCCCTACGGTTCCTTGGGAGAACATCGCCATGGATTTCATCACCGACCTACCCTGCTCTGTGGGCTGCACAGTCATCCTGGTGGTGGTGGATCGTTTTTCCAAGATGGCTCACTTCATCCCTCTGCCCGGTCTTCCCTCAGCGCCAGAGCTGGCCGAAATCTTCATTCATCAAGTCTTCAGGCTTCATGGACTACCTCGACGCATTGTGTCTGACCGAGGGGTTCAGTTTACCTCCAAGTTCTGGCGTTCGCTTTGTAAGCTCATGAACGTTTCCCTCGACTTCTCCTCGGCCTACCATCCACAGTCCAACGGACAAGTAGAGCGTACCAACCAGATGCTTACGGGATACTTACGCCACTTCTCTAACGCCCACCAGAACGATTGGGTCAACTTACTCCCCTGGGCAGAGTTCGCTTATAACAACCATGCTGGTGAGTCTTCGGCCAAGTCTCCGTTTTTCATTGTTTTTGGCAGACATCCTGGTGTTCCTCTTCCGATAACCCCTGCCTCTGAGGTACCCGCGGCCAATGCCTTGTCCTCGGAATTTTCTAAGATTTGGGCTGAGACCAACACATCACTCAAAAGATCCGCTGATCAGATGAAGAACTATGCAGACAAAAAGAGGTTGGATTCTCCTCCGTATCGTGTTGGCGACAAGGTCTGGCTCTCCTCCAAATTCGTCCGACTAAAACTGCCCTCCTACAAGTTGGGTCCATGCTACATCGGTCCGTTTGAAATTCTGGGACGTATTAACGAAGTTGCCTACAAATTGAGGTTTCCTGCTTCGCTCCGGATCCCGAACACCTTTCACGTCTCTCTCTTGAAGCCTGTGGTGCTGAATCGTTTCCATTCCTCGCTTGATCTTGGTCCTCAGCCGGTGGGTGCCGACAACGTTTTTGAAGTACAGGACATCCTCGCTGTGAAAAGGGTTAGAGGTAGGACTTTCTTTCTCGTTGATTGGAAGGGCTTTGGTCCTGAGGAGAGATCCTGGGAGCCTCGGGAGAATATTAATGCTCCCCGTATCCTCAAGAGGTTTTTTGTTAACCTCCGGGGGGGCGGCTTAGGGGAGGGGGTACTGTTACACCGCTCCGCCATACTCACCCGGCCTCCGCTCCCACGCCGCAGTCGCCCTCCGCTCCCACGCCGCAGCCTCTCTCCACCCGACGGCCGCGGCGGTCACCTGAGACAGGTCCGCGACCAATGCCTTCCCTGCATGCTATGCGCATGCGCCATAGGCCGCGGCCGCGCCTCCTTCCTGCTTCTTATGCTCCGGCTGTGCCCTGACCCGGAAGCACCTTTGGACCAATGGCTGACCAGACGGGGCCATATTAGGCCGCTTCCCCCTGAGGGAGGCGCCTGATCGTTGTGTTTCCTGACACTCTGGCCTCGCTCCATCGTGCACACTCTGCTCCTGCAGTTCCTGTCTCGGCTGCTCCTCACAGCAGCTTCTCAGTCCTGCTACCCGTGTTCCTGGTTACCTACTCCAGTCCTGCCTTCAGTGTTCCTGTCGTCCTACTCCAGTCCTGCCTTGTGTTCCTGCCGTCCTACTCCAGTCCTGCCTTCAGTGTTCCTGCCGTCCTACTCCAGTCCTGCCTTCAGTGTTCCTGTCGTCCTACTCCAGTCCTGTCTTCAGTGCTCCTGCCGTCCTACTCCAGTCTCAGTCTTACTCCGGTCAATCCTGAGCCGCCCCTCTCGGTACCGGCTACCGTGGTACTCGAACCCCTGGGCCTGCTCCTAACGGTCCCTGTATAGGGGTCGGTCCCACCTGGCAGCTCGCCCGGGGTCCCTCGGTGCCACGGTCCAGAGGGTCCACTCTCGGAGTTCCCGCTCCTGACCACCCGTGCTAACAGTGTGGATCCTCTAAGCTGAAGGTTCAGGTGGGCACATGGCCACAAGCGTCAGAGCATCAAGCGGCTGAGGCACGCAGGACACTGATAGGAACTGAGGAACTGGAAACCGCAGACAGGAGACATTCTGGAGACCATAGAAAGGTTACAGACAAAACAACAGAGTAACTAGAAAGTCTGAAAACCATGGAAGCCAGAGGCGGACAGAAGATGTCCTGGAAGCCGCAGGTAGATGTGTAGTACCGGTCCTGGAAGACCAGGGACAGGTAGCAGACAGAACTCTGGAGTAAGTAGAAAACCTGAATACCATGGAAGCCGAAAGCAGACAGGAATGAGAAAATGGAAAACGGTCTTAGGAGTTTGAAACATCCACCCAATGAAAACGGATCCTCCGTCGAAACGCATTGTGGTTTAAACCCATCTCTTGTCTGAGTCTCTTTCCTGCACTCCTAACACTGTTTTCCATTTTCTCATTGCTCCTATCCTCCATTGGAGGTTTTCAGCTGGAGCTGCGGTGGAGACCTAACATCCTTGTCTGCCCGTGGGTTGCTTCCTAAGCTCTCCTTTATGACCGCTTATCATTGACGCTTATTGAAAGCAGACAGGAGACATTCTGAAGACAGTAGACAGCCGTGGTACTGAAAGGCGCAAATGGGGAATTGTAATACTGGAAGCTGCAGACAGCAGTGGTACTGAATAGATATGAGCAAACTTTTTAAGTTTCAGTTCGACTATGTTCGCCGAACTTCCCGATGTTCACTGAACAGTTCATTGAACATGACTGAACACAATTGAATTCAATAGGAGGCTACACCAAGTGCCTAGACAACACCTGTAGAGGGGTCCAAAAGCTGCCAAAATAGCTCAAATTAGGGCAGACACCAGTAAAAGTGGCCCATCAATTGCGATATAAATAATTTTTGATAACCAGCCAGGCAAAACTGCAATCCTCAGCTGTCAGCATTAGCAAGGTTACTTATCAAAAATAGAGGGGTCCCAATACTGTTTTTTTTTTAATTATTTAAATAAATTTAAAAAAACGGCATGGGGTCCCACCCATTTTTCACAACGATCCAAGAAAATACAGCACCTAGTGGAATACAAATCCACAATCTCTCATAACATAAATGGCAAATCAGCAAAAAGAGAAAAAATAAAACATAACTTTTAATATTATATAAAAGCTACCAAACGATGAAGTGCGATTAAAATAAACCACTAAATCAATTGCCACAGACTATACGATGGAGTGTCTGTCTATATTAGCACCCCAGATCACACAAAGTACATACATGTGGCTAATTCCATGTCCAAAAGTAACATAACCTGGACAGACCAATACAAGACAATGTGAATAACAACTACAGTCTTATCATGAATGGTTATTTGACCAGAGGCATATGTAGCCCCTATCATATTTAACTAAAACAAATAACTCATTCATGTATAGAAAGGGGGCATCAAAAGCCAGAACAGTGGTCCATAAATGTGCTCAATAAAGGAAGGATCTCACCCATATGTCTGGAAGATGCCAATAATCAGATGTCCATCGGAGTTGAGTCGAGTCAGGAAAAGGGAATTACCCTAATCAAACCCTGTAGGGGCTAACAAACCTGACACCCATAGCTCCCGCCCTAACAAGGGCAGTCCACATCTGACACTCACAAAAATAGCCTCACATTGTCACCTAGGAGGGAGCCTAGTTACTATGTGTTAAGTCCAGCACTTGCAGTTAGATCCCTTGAAGAGTCAGTAAATGATGAAACGCGTTGGGGTGCATAGGGACATTGCAGGGCTATTTTTGTGAGGGTCAGATGTGGACTGCCCTTGTTAGGGCGGGAGCTATGGGTGTCAGGTTTGTTAGCCCCTACAGGGTTTGATTAGGGTAATTCCCTTTTCCTGACTCGTCTCAACTCCGATGGACATCTGATTATTGGCATCTTCCAGACATATGGGTGAGATCCTTCCTTTATTGAGCACATTTATGGACCACTGTTCTGGCTTTTGATGCCCCCTTTCTATACATGAATGAGTTATTTGTTTTAGTTAAATATGATAGGGGCTACATATGCCTCTGGTCAAATAACCATTCATGATAAGACTGCAGTTGTTATTCACATTGTCTTGTATTGGTCTGTCCAGGTTATGTTACTTTTGGACATGGAATTAGCCACATGTATGTACTTTGGGTGATCTGGGGTGCTAATATAGACAGACACTCCATCGTATAGTCTGTGGCAATTGATTTATTGGTTTATTTTAATCGCACTTTATCGTTTGGTAGCTTTTATATAATATTAAAAGTTATGTTTTATTTTTTCTCTTTTTGCTGATTTGACAACGATCCAAGCTAAAGCTGGCAGCTGGAGGCTGGTATTCTCAGGCTGGTAAGGGGCCTGGCGCTTTGCTCGGCTCTTCCCACTTGCCCTGTGGCAGTGGAAATTGGAGTTCATATTTGTGGGGTTGATGTCACCTTTGTGGCATCCTTTATTTGAAATAATGACACAGTGTCCTTTTTTGACTCTAATTTAAACCATACTCATGTCATCGCCCAGTTCTCTGCAAATGAATTAGAATAATAAACAACAATATTCATCACCTGTCTGAAGTGAAGAGATAATCCATAATGTCCCTTGATGATCCAGATGAATTTGAGAGTAATCACTTCTATGACTGCTCTACGTGGCAGCTGACAACACAGTGACAGGAGCATGTAATCACTCCTGCAGTGTGTAGTGCTGAACTGCGGTGAGAAAGTTCACCGGAGTTCATTAGCTGATGGTCCCCGTTGACCTCACCACTGCAGAGGTGCCGTAAGTGCGATTGCTGGGGGCCAGGCTCATCAGTTGATGAACTCCGCTGAACTTTCTCACCGCAGCTCAGCTCTACACACTGCAGGAGTGATTACATGCTCCTGTCTGTGTGTTGGCAGCTGCCGGGTAGAGCAGTCACATCAGCTGATGTGACTGCTCTACAAGTCTTCCTAATCATCGCGGGACAGTATGGATTACGGCGGATAGGTGAAGGATATGGTGGTTTATTATTTTGTATTTTTTCTCTTTTCCAGTTGACATGTACATTGGGGTTTAGCTGTTAAGGTGAGTATATGTTTTTATTTTTTTTTTACAGAAGACAAAGGACTTCAGGGATTAAGTGTTTAAGTTGAATATATACTGTGTTTTAATTTTTATTTCAATGTGTATTTCTTTTTTAACTTTTTTGTTCTTTACTTTGAGTACAGGCCCCAGCTGATGACTATGTCCATTAGCTGCTGACTACTATTGCTATTATCAGCGACAGCAGGCATAGACTGATGGGAGTAATAGACTTTCATCAGCCGATGCCTGAGACCTACAGTACTCTTTTTACCACGGGTCACAGTCACTGCTGCCAGATCACGCTGACATCTGACAGCATTACCCCGCAGTGCTCTGAACAACAGTAACGATCTTACCGGTGGTAACATTACCGCTGATCAGAGTTGCCGTGTGCACACAGCTTAGTGGAAACTCAATCATTTGTATGAATTTTGCAGATTTTGAGGAAAATGTTCGGGAATTCAAACACAAAACCGGATGTGCAATGTTCGTGATGACTTTGAGATTGGTGAACGTTTTCCGAACAGGTTTCCTCATCTCTAGTACTGAAAGCCGCAGGTAAGGGAACTCAGGGACTGGAAACCACAGGCATCCAGGAGACGTCCTGGAGAATGTAGACAGGAACTGTGCATAGGCATGTAGGTAGGGGAGCCGAATGGGGGGTGGGCCTCTTACCGCCGCAAACAGACTGAGACAGAGACTGAAGTGCGTCCAATAGATCCTCTTTATTGGCCGTCCTCTCGACGACCCGCAGCAACATACAGCAGCGGCTAGACACTCTCCGCACACAGGCCCGGGTACCTTCGCTTCCTCCTTACTTCTGTATAACGGCCCTCGCGGCTCTTTCACTGCAGCTGCCCTAGGCCTACCACTACAACGCTTTGCCTGCCCAAGTCCGTCCGTCTTGTGGTACCCCCAGGCTCTCTCAGTCTGCGGCTTCTCTTGCCTCACTGTCTGCGGCTTCTCCTGTCAGGGCCACCCCCCTGACTGTCTCAGCTGTCAGTCCCCTCTGGAGCTTTTTCACTGTGCTTCGCCTCCTTAGGTCTTCTCTACTCCTCAGCTCCTCTCCCTGGACTGACCACTTCTAGAACTCTCCAGCCTCCTTTTATCCCCCTCCTTGGGAATTCCCCCTAGAGTTCTTGCAACCCCACCCCTCATGACTGTGCGGTTTTGTAGCCCTAAGCTGATGTTCAGTCCTTTGCTCACAACTCTCTACTCCCATCTTGTGGCCAAACTGCAGTACTACACCAACCTCTCCTATCTCCAGCTGTCTCCCTTCTTTCAATACAACAGTCCACCTAAAGCACACTATACCTTTACCTTCCCACTGCAGACAGGTCCGTACGTCAGTCCACTTCCCCTACAGGCAAACAAAGTCTTACTATCAAGTCTTAATACCAAGACTCAAGTGTGTCTTGTAGGCCATATACCAGCCTAGGAAGTTCAACACATGGCAGCACACCGGGCTACTTGCAAAGCTTGACCTGGAACACAAGAAAGTTCACTGGACCGCTGTTTAAGGAGCAGAGTCCAAACTCGGGACAGGTATGTAACAGGAATGCCACAAGAATCCTACTCCTGGGATTATGATGTGGGGTGACATTATATATGGTAGCCGAACCCATGTAATTTTCATTCCAAGTACACTAAAAGCTCAATATTACATTGATTTGAGCATGCAACTAATGGTATGGCATTTTCTCTAGAGTGTCCTAGAAGCCATTTTTCAGTACAACATTACCAGGCTGCTTATTTCTGGTGCTACTGTGAGCAGCTTGCATGGTATAAACATACTCCTACAGATAATGGAAAAAGTATTCATACCCCACATTTTTTCATCTTACACCCACATACTTAAATGTATTTTTATTGGGATTTTATGTGATATACCAACACTACATAGCAAGTATTTGTGAAGTGTAATGGAAACGATTTATGGTTTTCTAAATATTTTAAAAATACCAATCTGAAAATTGTGAGGTGCATTTGTATTCAGCCCCAATTACAGGCCTCTCTCATCTTTTTAAGTGGGAGAACTTGCACAATTGGTGGCTGACTAAATACATTTAGTCACTGTATTCAGCCTCAATTACAGGCCTCTCTCATCTTTTTAAGTGGGAGAATTTGCACAATTGGTGGATGACTAAATACATTTAGTCACTGTAAGACCTAAATCCTATGGAAAATCTGTGGCAAGACTTGAAAATTGCTGTTCACAGACGCTCTCAATCCAATATCACTGAGTTAGAGCTCTTTTGTAAAGAAGAATTTGCAAAAATGTCAGTCTCTAGATGTGCAAAGCTGGTAGAAATATACCCAAAAAAGCTTGCTGTAGAAATTTCAGCAAAATTTGGTCTTACAAAGTATTGACTCAAAGGGGCTGAGTACAAATGCACATTAAAATTTTTATATTTACATTTTTAAAATATTGAGAAAATCATGTATCATTTCCTTTACACTACACACATACTTACTACTATGTGTTGGTAGATCACATAAAATCCAAAAAAATACATTTACATTTGAGGGTGTTACATGAAAAAATGTGGAACAGTTCACTTGGTGTTAATACTTTTTCAAAGCACTGTATGGTCTGTAGCAACTCTGGACTTATCTCTTATTGAGCACATCCAGGATTGATCAGCTATGGCAATAGGAACTGTCAGCAGCGGATCTTGATGATTTGCCGAAGTGCCTTTAGTGTGGTAGAATATTCCTCAGACAACCATTGATAACCTCATTGATGGCAGCCAAGGCTGTAAGTGCAGGGATTTTGCACCTGGATATACCGTATATACTCGTGTATAAGCTGAGATTTTCAGCACTTTTTTTGTGCTGAAAATGCCCCTCTCAGCTTATACATGAGACGTTGCTGGTGGGGGAGAAGAAACATCATACTCACCCTCCCTGGTGTCATCGCTGCAGATCAGTCCCTGCATCTCGGGTGCTGGCATCTCTCTTCCTGTCTTCCTTCTTGTGCTGAGTGGTCACATGGTAGCACTCATTAAAGTAATGAATATGCACGTGTCTCAGTAGTGATACAGACAAGGCGTGCACTCTGTGGATATGAGGTAGGTGCAAGCTGAACCTGGAACTTAGTCCAGACAGTCATCGAGTGAAGAGAAAACAGCTGCACTCTGGGAAATTTTGATTTTCAATGCAAAAAATTTTTTTTATTATTGAAGACACCACAGGGGAATAGTGCGTTGAGGTAACGTTTCGACCCTATGTCGGGTCTTTTTCAAACCTCACTAGAAGAGACACATACAAAGATAGACATTAGGATATATACAGTGATAATCACAAAAATGTACAAACTCTGTAGAGGTTTAAACAGATATACATATTTACACAATTACATATTTACACTATATACAAAATCATCATATACAGGATCGTTGTGTGCAAAATCATTATAGAACAAAATTGTACAAATCAATCAGTTAGCCCATAGGATGTTGGAGTTAGATCCAGTAAATATTGATTGAAGCAGCTGTGGAGCTGGGTTACGGCGATGCCGGCATAATGGAGCAAATCACATAAATGCAACATAATCAGGCAGTGCAAGCATGGAGACTGACCTTAAAGCACAAGAGAAAAAGAAGCAATCACGGCAGTATGAATGTGCAGGAGGAGCTGAAAAAGGAGGAAACAAACAAGAGTTTTGGACCAGTATAGGACACTGCAGTAGGGAAAAGAAAGGGGGTAGGAGGGACAGAGGAGAGGCATACCTAAAGTGCCATATGTAGAAGTCTGGTCTGGCAGGGACCAGGCAGAGGTCCTAAGATGAGCTGAGGGGACAGGTAATGCAAGAGTTAACAGCATGAAAGCATTCTAAAGTAGCTCACAGTGCAGCACTGCTGCAGGACATACCTGGAAGCGTGGGGCAGCTAGCGCCGTCTGTGGTGTAGTGTGCAGGCACTGGTGGTTAGTGAGTTAAAGTAGCCTGGAGACCGGAAGTCAGTGGGAGGGTCTGAGGTGTGCTACTGTGTGGGAAAACATCAGTGGTGTGTACTGAAGCGAGGCTTGTAGCGCTGTTGGTGGGGGCGCCTGCGCTGTGTGCTGAAGGTAGAAACTACAAGGAGAAGAGAAGACATAAACAAAAGTGTGCCTAGGCGTCTGCGTAGTAGCACTTTAGGTATGCCTCTCCTCTGTCCCTCCTACTCCCCTTTCTTTTCCCTACTGCAGTGTCCTATATTGGTCCAAACCTCTTGTTTGTTTCCTCCTTTTTCAGCTCCTCCTGCACATTCATACTGCCGTGATTGCTTCTTTTTCTCTTGTGCTTTAAGGTCAGTCTCCATGCTTGCACTGCCTGATTATGTTGCATTTATGTGATTTGCTCCATTATGCCGGCCTCGCCGTAACCCAGCTCCACAGCTGCTTCAATCAATATTTACTGGATTTAACTCCAACATCCTATGGGCTAACTGATTGATTTGTACAATTTTGTTCTATAATGATTTTGCACAAAACGATCCTGTATATGATGATTTTGTATATAGTGTAAATATGTAATTGTGTAGTTATGCACGTGTCTCAACTCCCATAGGCGTGGAGCGCATATTCATTACTTTAATGAGTGTTATCACTGACCGCTCAGCACAGGAAGGAAGACAGGAAGAGATGCCGGAGCCCGAGATGCAGGGACTGATATGCAGTGCCAGGAGGGTGAGTAGGACTGGGGAAGGGTGAGCTTTGCAATTTTCACCTGTCCCCGTTCCACCGCCATGCTCTGTCTTCCAGGTTCCCTGGATGAGATGTTCAGGTCAGAGGGGGCGATGATGTGGTTAGTGTGTGCCCTCTGCCTGAACAGTCACTGCAGAGAGCCAGCGACGCTGAGGAGCAGCAGGCAGCGACGAGAGGTATGTCATTTTTTAATTGCAGCAGCAGCAGCAGCACTATATGGGGCATATTTTAATATGGAGCATCTTATGGGGCCATCATTAACCTTTGTGCAGCATTGTATAGGGCATATTTGTGTATGGAGCATCTAATGGGGCATCATTATCCTTTGTGCAGCATTATATGGGGCTTTTTTTAATATGTATCATCTTATGGGGCCATCATTAACTTTGTACAGCATTATATGGGGCATATTTTTCTATGGCACATCTTATAGGGCCATCATTAACCTTTATGGAGCATTATGTGGGTCATATTTTTGTATTGAGCATCTTATAGGGCCATCATTAACCTTTATGCAGCATTATATGGGACATATTTTTTTTTTGGCACATCTTATGGGGCCCATCATGAACTTTATGGAGCATCTTATGAGGCCCATCATAAACTTTATGGAGCATTATATGGGACGTATTTTGTATGGAGCATCTTATGGGGCTCCTGATTCAATATGGATATTCAAAAACATTTAACCTACTGATGTCTCAATTAATTTTACTTTTATTGGTATCTATTTTTATTTTTGAAATGTATCAGTAGCTACTGCATTTCCCACCCTAGGCTTATAATCGAGTCAATAAGTTTTCACAGATTTTTGTGGCAAAATTAGGGGCCTCGGCTTATACTCTGGTTGGATTATATTCAAGTATATACAGTACTACTTAATACTGATTAAATTGAGAGATTTTGAACATTCTAGTTCCATCTTTTCATTATCTACATAACCTTATCAATCCTGTGATTTTCATAAATCTACAATTTTTTCTTCTTGCTGTTGCAAGTTCAGTGTTGGGGAGTGTATATTGGACTATGAGGAGGTTCCTTTTAAAGGGGCTATGGGTCGCCCTCCCAGGGTCGTGGGGTACTCGGTACCGGGCCGGTATCAGTGGGATGTGTCACAGCAGCGGTGACCCGGACCGTGGCCCTGGGCGCCCAAATAATAGGAAGATGTATATGGTGGAATGTAGTTAGATGAATAGTTCGTGACGCCACCTGTGGTGTTCGGCAAGGGAGGTGTTAAGCCAATGCTGCAGACAGATCATCCGGGACAGATGGTGTGGTGCAGCAATTATGTCATAGCCCTCCGCAGGCAGGGCTGTTGTCCCAGGGCAGTGTAGATGTGGAGGCACTTAGATGGTGTAGTGTTTGGCGCAGGGGATGTAGCAGTGCCAGGCGGACGGATGAAGGAAGGAATGGAGGACACCAGGGCATGTAGTTCCAAAGCTTTACTCACAGTCTGTAGTGCCCGCTTCTGTGCCGTTTCCTCCGGGTCAGGGACTCAGTCAACCTCTAGGCAAGATGGAATGCTCCCTTCCACACTCTGCCAACTTATGTGCCTTTTCTGAACGTCTCCTTTATAGCGCCTTTAAGTGTGAAGATCTCCTAGTACTGTGTTACACTGGAGTTCCTCCTGACAGATGTTCCCAAGAACTCTACTTGCATGGCAGACAGCTGTAGCCTGCTTCGGGGACTCTCTACTCCTGAATCCCGGCTCTCTATCCGTGTTGCTGTTGTGCCCTCAAGTCTTAGATGGGAGTAGTGCATTTACAGCCCACTACTCCACCGGTGTTTGCTGCAGAACCATTAGTGTTCGTACAACCTCGGGGACTGGGCCCCGGCCTTGCGCTTAGAACTTCTAGGCAGGGTTCTTCCTCTAACCCACGTCCTCTGTGTTCCCTTTTACTCCTACGTTTCGTACTTGTCTTTTCCCTTCTATGGAAGCTCAGGCTTCAGTTCAATGTCTTTCTCCTTCTTTCCTTTCCTGTGCCAGCTGGCTCAGATCACTGAGGCAACTGCAGCACTCCTTCCTCCATCCCTCTTCCAGGGATCCCCGCTCCTCTCTGAGTGGCTTCCTCCCTCAGACTCTCCGTCTGACCGACCCTCTGAACTCAACTGAACCTCAATTCTGGAACCGTCCCGCTCTTTTATGTATTCTATACTCCACCCACCTCCCAGCATGTCTAGTGTTCCAAGCAGGGAACCAACAAAGGTGCTCTGCTTTTCTCTAAGCAAGGAGCCGCAATGTAGTTTTGCTGAACTACTCTATTGTGTGGGGTGCGAGTGTTGGAGCGTAGTCAGGAGCCTCCAACTTACCTTGATGGTGGGTCACCACACCTTAGGAGAAGGTGCAGTACCTCTGTGGCGACTGAGCCTAAGGGGCGCCACTGTTATGTAAACTTTCAAACTTTTTTTTCTGTTGATCTAACATGAATATTTCTAAACTTGCTAATATAATTTCCAGTCCAGGAACACATCTTATCAAGGTTATTTGATTGGTAGTCCAATGACATTTTGTATGATGTTCCTCTCCTCTCTTAAGTCACCGAAAGGCAAAATGTAACAGGCCATGAGGTGGCTACTTTCTGTACAATGACACGTCCTGAAATTAGAAACGGTATAGAGAGGCGCAATAGCGCAGTTACCAAATTAACAATTCGTTTGCTGTAAGGTAAAATTCTCATCTTTACATGTTGTGAGTATGCACAACACATATAGTAAGTATGATAGGAGGGCTGTAGAAGGCACCAGACCCATGAAGGATCTTCAAGAAATTCTAGATAGGATATTCAAGATGCCGACAACTCCGTGCTCCTCCAAAATCAGAAAAGGGAATCACAGAGTTCAGAAGAGTTGCATATTTTATTCAGGGCTATAAAACTAAGCGATTCATGGATGTCCTGTCCACTTCCTCAGGTACATAGCCATAGTTTGGCTATGTACCTGAGGAAGTGGACAGGATGTCCATGAAATAAGTAGTTTTATAGCCCTGAATAAAGTATGCAACTCTTCTGAACTCTGTGATTCCCTTGCCTGATTTTGGAGGAGCGCGGAATTGTCGGCATCTTGAATATTCTATCCAGAATGTCATGAAATTGTCACAGGTCACACAATGATTGATTACTTGTAATAAACATCATTCACATAACATGAGGGGCAATATTGGTGAAAATTGAGAAGGGAGGCACATTTGTGAAGAGAGGTTTGTCTTTCTAAGGAGGAGTGTAACAGTTGGGAATCATGGTGGGATATATTTCCCAACTTCTGTTACATCTGAGCAGGGTAAATTGTTTTAAAAATTGGAGGAAAACAAAAGCACAAAGGCATAATAAAGACAAAAGAGTAGTTGGTAGGATATAGTTTGTTGTTTTTTTAATTAAAAAAACTTCTTTCAGAGAATTTTTTTCCAAACTTTATGGGACTATGAGGTGCCTACAAATATGTTCTTGATGTCCTTTTTTAAGATTCAGTTACAATGTCCTGCTGATTTCTTAGGGAATGACAAACAATCCAATGTGTATGGTGGAGCCTTCTGTCCGAGGAGATCAACTGTTAGATTTTTGCCTGACTCTTTTCTCAGACTAGATAAACTGCCTGTAGGTTTGTCTGAAAATGTCTTATTTCCCTCTCTTTATTCAGAATACATGCATGTTTGGCCGAGCTGCGTGTCTATATGTATGGCAAGATTGGGATGTTAAGATACTGGCCAAACAATATTCACTCAGTTGACCCCTATTGAGGGTTTATGGACACTGTTCTGCGTATGACACTGTGTGGATTCCAGCATACGGCTAAACCCATCATCCACTCCCAGTAAAAAGACTGTATAGATGCTTAAGTCTATGTTTATTGAGATGATGATGTGAACTTGGTAACAGTGAACAACAATGGTGGATGATAACGGGTAAAAACTACAAAGGGAAAGGCTCCTAAATCCAGGAACAGGAAAAGAGAACAACTATGACATCTAATGGTCATAACTGGTACAGCACTTATGAAAATACTTGCTGCACATAAATGGGCAGAACAGACACCTTTATAGTATGTCCACACAACAATGTATTTTTCAGTGGGGATTCCACTCTGGAAACTATTTGAAAAAGAGCTACCGTATTTTTCAGATTATACATGCACTTTTTTCCCCAAATTTGGGGGGAAAATGGGGGTGCGTCTTATAATGCGGATATACCTTACTGGCCGCAGATCTTGGTGCTGAGATCTCCATCTGTGCATGCTCCACCCCCGTCCGGCAGCCATTTTCCCAGAGTCCAGTCCACCACATAGGAAACCATGCAACTGGGGGGGCTCTGGGCTTTCACAAGATGTTGGCAGAGCTCCCGCAGCACCAAACACCCGCAGCACCGAACACCTGCGGCGGCGCGCCGCATCGCACATCCGAACATCCCCTCATCCCAGCCTGTGGCCTGCAGCAATGCTCCACTCTTGCCTCCTCCAGCGGCGACCCTGGGACCCCGCTTCACCGCAATCATCCCCCGGTAAACAATAAGACGCATGGATAATAAGAAGCACCACCATTTTATTAAAAAAAGTTTTTTCCGTATTTTTCTCAAAATTTGGGGTTCATCTTATAATCTGCAAAATATGGTAACTATGTTGAATAATCTTTGTTTTCAGATCATTTGAGAGTTGTATTGAGGAGCCCATGATGCCACTCTTCATAGGAGAATCAAATAGGAGAACTACTTGCAAGTGGCCACCTTAACTACCTTTTCTCATGATTTGATACACCTGGCTATGAAGTTCAAAGCTCAATGAGGTTACAAAACCAATTTAGTGCTTCAGGAAGTCAGTAAAAAGTAGTTAGGAGTGTTCAAATCAAGAAAATGATAAGGGTGCCCATACTTTTGAATCGGTCAAATTTTGTTTAAATGCAGATTGCACATTTTCTGTTAGTACAATAAACCTCATTTGAATCCAGAAATATAACTGAGTCCATCAGTTATTAGATATATGAAACTGAAATAGCTGTTGCAAAAACCAAAATTGTTATAAAGAAAAAAGGTTAACATTAATAGGGGTGCCCAAACTTTAACATATGACTGTAAATGCTCAAACGAACATACGCATTTCTATGTAAACACTACTCGCTGTTCATAGGTTGTCTTTAGATCGTCTTTTTACTGATTTAGGTTTCCAAAGACGCCAAGCAATTAAAAGAAGCGACCTGACTATTCATCAGGTATTTTCTGCTCTGAATACTATACTTTCTAAGAGAAGTCATTTGGGAGGCTCAAAAGACATCTGAGCTTGGAAAAAACATAAGCAGTTTCTTCTTTGTTGAGCGCAGTTAATAAAATGACAGAAAAACATCAGTAAAAAAGACAAAATAAAAATGCTAAAAAAAAAATCACTAGTAGTCAAAAACATTGAATAAGAGGTCAGGAAAAGATCAAAAACGGTAAAAAAGACACTTCAGGAAAATAAAGAAACAACGGTGTTACCCGAAGCTTCTTCCCCTTGAAAAATTTGGCAGGTTTGCCGCTACGATAGACATTGTGTGCACATACTCTTTCTGCGCTACTTGGCTACCAGATTTTGTTAGCAAATGGCAAAACCAAAGAAGTGAGCCAGAGCATAAGTTGGTACAGTATATGTGCAATGTGTAAGAGCACACTCACACTATGACAATTTCACAGACAAAACCCAAGAAAAAACAAAATGAGCAAATACCCTGTAGTAAGTAAATAATAATAGTACATGTAAACAACATGGGGTACTTAGTTAACACTATTTTGATCATAAAAGCCATCAAATCGCGACATGGTGTATCCCAATAGGGATGGTCCTAACCACTAGTATTAAAACCATACTTTGTGTCAGCTGACCTGAATATAGATAATAGCAGAGCAGGACAGGGGCCCTACTGTTCAGCTACCTGCCCATGGGAAGCTATGTACTTTGCCTTGCGAAAGTATTTGGCTCCCTGGAACTTTTCAACTTTTTCCCACAAATCATGCTTCAAACATAAAGATACCAAATGTAAATTTTTGGTGCAGAATCAACAACAAGTGGGACACAGTTGTGAAGTTGAACGAAATGTATTGGTTATTTTAAATTTTTGTGAAAATTCAAAAACTGGAAAGTGTGGCGTGCAATATTATTCAGCCTCTATAACTTAATACTTTGTTGCGCCACCTTTTGCTGCGATTACAGCTGCAAGTTGCTTGGGGTATGTCTCTATCAGTTATGTAGATCGAGAGACTGAAATTCTTGGCCATTCTTCCTTGGCAAACAGCTCGAGCTCAGTGAGGTTTGATGGAGATCGTTTGTGAACAGCAATTTTCAGCTCTTTCACAGATTCTCGATTGGATTCAGGTCTGGACTTTGACTTGGCCATTCTAACACCTGGATATGTTTATTTGTGAACCATTCCATTGTAGATTTTGCTTTATGTTTTTGATCATTGTCTTGTTGGAAGACAAATTTCCATCCCAGTCTCAAGTCTTTTGCAGACTCCAACAGGTTTTCTTCAAGAATGGTCCGGTATTTGGCTCCATCCATCTTCCCATCAATTTTAACCATCTTCCCTGTCCCTGCTGAGGAAAAGCAGGTCCAAACCATGATGCTGCCACCACCATGTTTGACAGTGGGGATGGTGTGTTCAGGATGATGAGCTGTGTTGCCTTTACGCCAAACATATCATTTGGCATTGTTGCCAAAAAGTTTGATTTTGGTTTCATCTGACCAGAGCACCTTTTCCACATGTTTGGTGTGTCTCCGAGATGGCTTGTTGCAAACTTTAAACAACACTTTTTATGGATATCTTTGAGAAATGGCTTTCTTCTTGCCACTCACCATAAAGGCCAGATTTGTGCAGTGTACAATTGATTGTTGTCCTATGGACAGACTGTCCCACCTCACCTGTAGATCTCTGTAGCTCATCCAGAGTGATCATGGGCCTCTTGGCTGCATCTCTGATCAGTCTTCTTGTTTGAGATGAAAGTTTAGAGGGATGGCCGGGGCTTGGTAAATTTGCAGTGGTTTGATACTCCTTCCATTTCAATATGATCGCTTGCACAGTGCTCCTTAGGGTGTTTAAAGTTTTGTAAATCATTTTGTATCCAAATCCAGCTTTAAACTTCTCCACAACAGTATCACGAACCTGCCTGTTGTGTTCCTTAGTCTTGTTGATGCTCTCTGTGCATCAAACAGAACCCTGAGACTATCACAGAGCAGGTGCATTTATACGGAGACTTGATCACACACAGGTGGATTATATTTATCATCATTAGTCATTTAGGACAACATTGGATAATTCAGAGATCCACAATGAACTTCTGGATTGAGCTTGCTGCACTGAAAGAAAAGGGGCCGAATAATATTGCACGCCCCACTTTTCAGTTTTTGAATTTCCACAAAAATTTAAAATAACCAATACATTTCGTTCAACTTCACAATTGTGTTCCACTTGTTGTTGATTCTTCACCAAAAATTTATGTTTGGTATCTTTATGTTTGATGCATGATATGTGGGAAAAGGTTGAAAAGTTCCAGGGAGGCAAATACTTTTGCAAGGCACTGTAGATGAATGCCTAGCTTAAAAAAGAAGGGCCATGCACCTGTTTGTACAAAGTGCAAGAAACTACAGCAAAACGAAAGAAATTAGCTGCAGCATAAGCTTCTTGTACTTTGTAAAACCAGGGGCATGGTCCTCCTTTTATGAGCTAGGTATGTCATCAACATAGCTTCCATGGGTAGGTGTCTGAACAGTCTGGCCTGTGTCCTGCTTTGCCATTCTCTATATTGAGATCGGCTGGCAAAAGGTGAGATTTTAATGCTAAAGACAGGATAATCCCATCCCGATTGGGTACACCTTGTTATGGTGGGATGGCTTTTATGCTTTTTTTTAATCAAAATAGTATTAAATAAGTAACCTTTGTTATTTACATCTACTTGTCATGGGTGTGTCAGGGGGGACTGACACTCATCCTGGATCCGGCTGTGGAGGATCTTTGCGATTAGCTCAAGCACCTTCTTGATTTTTGTATCTCTGCTGTGGAGCTATATCTCTCTCCTTTAGGACCCAATGGTTACCTCCACCTTCTGATGCTAATTAGACACCTTTGCTGATGATTTATATTCATTCCGTGTCTGCATGTGTCTGCAGCATGTTGCTGCGGTTAGTTCTTACTTGTCTCTGTCTAGTTGGAAGTATGGGTCGCCCTCCCAGGGCCGTGGGGTACTCGGTACCGGGCCGGTGTCAGGGGGATGTGTCACAGCAGCGGTGACCCGGTCCGTGGCCCTGGGCGCACAAGTAATCAATGGGAGTTTGTAATGTAGTTTAAGTGGAATGTAATAGTTCATGATGCCACCTGTGGTGCTCGGCAAGGGAGGTGTTAGGCCGCCGCTGCATGCAGATCCTCTGGGGCTGGTGGTGTGTTGCAGCATAGATGGTGTAGCTCCCCACAGGTGAATCTGTAGCCTCAGGGTCGTGTAGTTGCAATGTTTGAGGAGAGGCACAGGCGGTGTAAATAATGGTACCCAGATGTAGCGGTGCTGAGCGGGTTGGCGCAAGAATGAATGGAGGACACCGGGGCTTGTAGTTCCAAAGCTTTACTCACAGTCTACGGTACACCAGGGTGCCTGCCTCCAGGCCGTGTCCTCCGGGTCAGAGACTCAGTCAACCTCCAGGCAAGATGGAACGCTCCCCTCCAACACTCCACCAACTTATGTAACTTATGTGCGTTTCCTGAACGTCTCCTCTATAGCGCCTTTAAGTGTGAAGATCTCCAGTACCGTGGTACTCTGGAGTGCCTCCTAACAGGTGTTCCCAAGAACTCTACTTGTACAGCAGAGAGCTGTAGCCTGCTTCGGGGACTCCCTTCTCCTGAGTCCTGGCTCTCTATCCAATTGCTGTTGTGCCCCAAGTCTTAGATGGGAGTAGTGCATTTACAGCCAACTACTCCACCGGTGTCTGCTGCAGAACCATAAGTGTCTATTCAAACTCGGGGACTGGGCCCCGGCCTTGCGCTGAGAACGTATAGGCAGGGTTCCTCTTCTAACCCACATCCTCTCTGTTCTCCTACGCCATCATTCCGTACTTGTCTCTCTCTCTTATGGAAGCTTAGGTTTCAGTTCTACGTCTTTCTCCTTCTTTTCCTTTCCCGTGCCAGCTGGCTCAGATCACTGAGGCAGCTGCAGCACTCATTCCTCCATCCCTTCTTCCAGGCATCCTCACTCCTGTCCGAGTGACTTCCTACCCGACTGACCTTCTGTCAGACTGACCTCTCATCCTACACTTTCCCACTATTTTATATAACTCAACTCCACCCACCTCCCAGCACATCCAGTGTTCCAAGCAGGGAACCACCAAAGGTGCTCTGCTACTCTCTAAGCACTGAGCCGCAATGTGGTTGTGCAGAACTACCCTGTTGTGTGGGGTGCGAGTGTTGGAGTGTGGAAATGAGTTCCCACCTTACCTGGACGGTGGGGCACTACACCTTAGGAGAAGGTGCAGTACCTCTGTGGCAACCGAGCCTCAGGGGCGCCACAAGTACTAACAGTTAATTTGCAACTTCTCAGAAGTAGGATTGTTGGTGTGACATCTCACTGGTCTTCAAGCCAAGTGTTGGTCTACCCTTTCTGTCATTAGTATTAGTGGGGACTGATTAGTGCATACCCCATCCTCTCCCTATGTAGGACCTATCGCTAAGGTCATTCAGGCATTATGCTCCTGCTCACCGATAAGTGCAGAACATATATAGGGACATTTAGGGCAGACAGGGTGATTTTAGATCTACCTAGGGTGCTCCACTACCCACTTCCCTAGTGTTTGGGCTCCCCCTCCTTCTCCCCGCTGCTGTGCACTTACTCCTTTCTCACCCAGCATGACAGTACTATTACTATTTACTTCTTTCAGGGTATATTCTCGTTTTTTTTTTTTTTTCTTGGGTTTTCTTTGTTAGCAAATGGTACATTTGGACATGGTCCATGTGCAAAAATTAATTTGATACATTTTGACACAGTTGCATGACTGCAGTACTACAAAACTGTACATCAATGAAGCAAAATACAGCCTTGGGCATAAGCTATAATAATGAAAACAATTGTTTCTAATCATTACAATTTGATAATATACTTATCTTTGGTTTTGCCGCACCCATGGCATTGTAGCGCAAAACTATCTAGTCCGTCTCCAAAATACAGCCCATCTGGATCTTCTAATTAGCACTATCCATAATCCCATTGCTTAGTAATCAACATAGCAAAGTTAAATAATTATAGGTCAACTCGAGAGAAAGAGAGAATCGCTTAGGGAACATAGCCGATCAGAGCCGCTGTAAGCAGGCCATTAGCTAAACTAGTATTGCAAAATTACCGTGTTTCAAAGAAATTGCTGGCTAATAATGCATTAGACATTAATATGCAGTATATAAAAAGCATTCCTCTTGGGCTGTTGCGGCATGCTATAATTTTCTAATAAGTGACTAATAATATCGCACCTTGGAAAAAAAAAAAAATCACAAGAAAATAATTATATTAATGCTTCGTGAAAAGAAGTGCGGGGTCCCCGAGGAAAACGCAATTTTAATTTCCAAATAGAGAATTTCAACAGATGAAAGTTTTCTAACCACTTTTTATCAGGTTCTTGTAAGCACTTCAAGACCTTTTAGCGTTCTGTTCCCTTCTTACTGAATTACATGCCAGTGGTTGTAAATTACTATTCTATAATGCACAGATGGTAGCACACAGTTGTTCAAAATACCTGTACGTTTTTTTTTTTTTCTGCAATATAAAAAAAAAGAAAAAATCCCATTTTTTTGTGTCCTTAAGCTAAAAAAATACATGCAACTACAGTAATAACAAATATATCATTTCCTTGTAAATTGTCTTGTGGATATATTTCCAGGTTGTGTATAGACACGGTTTGGTAAAATATCATGGCAGCTTAGCAAGGTTTATGTACCTGTTTGCAGAAGCAAATTAGCGCGTCCGGCGAGAACGAAGATCCTAAGTCTCCTGTTTGTTTGTGTTTTCAAGGATCAATAGAGTAATAAATAAGAAAATAAAAAAAAGGAAAAGAAAAAAAAAAAACACAGACAGTTGCTGCCCATGTGGTAATTCGCATGGTACGCTTGAGTCAGGACGAGAACCAAACAATCTCTCACAAAACATCTGCAACCATCTGACCCTGACCATAACCTTTAAATCTATCTTTTCATATTCATCTCAAAAGACCTTGTCAATGGCGAAGGAGAACGAAGAAAAGGGAATCTTCAACAAACAATAAACGATACAAAGGAAATTCAACCCAGATTAGGTGGCAGTAGATAATACAGTTTGCTCATTTTTATTCCGCTGCTCAAACCGGAGTTGAATTCATTTTCCCCTCTATCTTTATTCATGTTATTTAAACATTACATTCATTAGGATTGTGAACTGCAACAGATAGAAAGAACAAAACTACTCGCCAAATTTGTTGGGCATCTGTTCCCACTAGAGACGGCCTTCTGCCAACTTCATATCATGTCATTTTTCTTGCTTTCTTTTTTTTTTTTTCTATTTTGAATTCATTTCAAAGACAATCCATCAGTTTATGAACTGTTTGATCAAACTTGTCATTAACCAAGAGAAACATTTCATTTGTATTAACACACACACAAAAAAATTGGGACAAATAATTAGCACGGCGATTAACTATGTGACTGCTTTATGTCCCTACTTGCCAAAAGTGTTTAATGTTGTTCTGATTTTTTACTTTTTGTTTTGTCTTTTTTTAGGTGTATTTTATGTTAAGGGGGGAATTTCTGATTGCTGTTATTTGTTATTTTGTGCTTGCAAAAATGTGCATCCAGTTAGCATATTTTCCTAATCCTATGGAATCACTTGGACATATGTAAACATATACAGGATTAAAGATGGTATAGACATATCCAGACATTTCCATGTATCTCAGAGTCTAAACAAACAGTATGATAGCCTACTGTGGCTTCCAGTGGTCACATAGAATCTTGAAAAATGTAAAAAATTAAATAGTTTCAGACTAGGAATACATATAAAGATTAAACTTTTTTGGCGTGATCAAAGTCGGGATCCATATCACATAGTACATGTTTATTCACCAATCTGATTTTTTGTTGCTGTTGCAGTAATCAAGTATGGGTTAGAACAAAGTTCAAAAAACAAAAAAAGATGGAGATGTTTACCTATCCAGGCCTTCAAACAAATGCACTAACAGGATGCAGTGGACCCATTTTAGGGTGGTTTCACATTTGCGTTTAAGGCCGCAGCGTCGGCCTGCGCACGGCCGCCGCTAAGCCCCGCCCCCTGCCGTGCCTTCGCCAGTAGCTCCGCCTATGGGTGCATGACGCTGCATGTGTCCCCTATCTTTAGCACTGGGGACGCAGGCCTGTTGCGTTTGGTGCTGGTCGGCGCAGCGTCAAAAGGACGCATGTGCCGCCAAACGCATACCTGCGCACGGCCTGCGTCCCCAGTGCTAAAGATAGGGGCCGCAGGATGCATGCAGCGTCTTGCGCCCGTAGGCGGAGCTACTGGCGGAGGCACGACGGGGGGCTGGGCTTAGCGGCGGCCGTGCACAGGCCGACGCTGCGGCTTTAAACGCAAATGTGAAACCACCCTAACACAGGTGCAAAAATGCAGATGAGACAACCAAACTCTTCATGGATTGGCAGGCTGTTTGGCATATTAATGCACGAAAAAGGTCTGTATGCAGTGCTGTTCACACACAGGCAATGCAGAGCATCTGGCTTACAGCATATTGGTGACACCCATACTATTATATTAGGCGGGTTGCCCAGTGCTATCCAAAAATCATTTATTGCATTTGTCTGGAGGCCTGGGCAGATAAACATCTCTGCCTTTTTTCTGGTTGTTTTTCAATTTTTTAGAGGATCTTTAAGTCCTCTTTTTGCTGCTTAGTGTAAGAAGAAAGTTCCCAAAAGCTTAGAGGCAAATGGATAATTAAAAACCATCATAAAGTACAATGTTCCAGAAAAAGGAAATGGATAGAGGATAAGTTGCTGCGCTGCCAGAAAAAGGAATTCAGGAGACGTAATGATGGCCAATCATGCAGGTTATTTGCTGCTTTTCAACGTGTTTCAAAGTAGTACCAACTTCTTCCTTAGGGGAACCACATTGACAGGGCATGAAAACTACATAGCATTGGTTTAAATAGTTTGAAATATGCTACCAAAAAAGGCCTCTGTGAGTGTAGATGATGTTTTTGTCCTTTTCAGTAACTTAAAAACAATTTAAAAAAGTAAAAAAAGTGAAAATAAAAGAGAAAAAGGGGGACTGTATCTCTTTCTAAAATCGCTTCTTTTCCTTAATTTTCCAATAATTTTTTCCACTCAAATCCATAATTATGCTCATGCTTCTTCACATACACATTGGTATATATTTTTCCTCTGTTATACACTGCCGTTGTTTTGTACCTATTTTAATTTCTTCTTTTTTTTATTGTTTTAAACATTATTTATGCTCCCAGAGGGTGTTTTTGGCACAATATTTCAAACTATTCAGACTAGCACTGTGTAGTTTTCTTGCACTGAAAATGTGGTACTCCTGAAGAAGAATTCAGTACGACTTCGAAACGTGTTGAGAATTAGTGAATAAACTGTATGATTGTCCATCCTTATGTCTCCTGGATTCCTTTCGCCGTCAGCGATTGGGTTTCCCATTTGATGCTACCCAATAAGATTAACTTTATGTAGGTCCTAATATTTAGAGATAATAAATAAAAAAAACTTTTACAAATTGAAAAAAAAAAAAAAAATCTCCATTTCTATTGACTTGATAAGTAAGAGTGAACCAAAAAGAAAAAAGTGCCATATATGAATAATCTCATGTTCAATAAAAATTTGTATAGCTTTTATGGAATAACATTAGAAAACACAAGAAAAATGCCAAAAATAAATAAAATGATGAGTGAATGAACAAAAATTTTTATGTATATGCATGGAACAAAAGGAATCACTTCAAGGAAATGAAGATATAAATAAGGAGCAAAATATTGACATTAACAATAGAAAAAGGGGGAATACTGACAGTAATGGTCACAGTGGCCCAAGATTCACTTTGATAAGAGTACCGATTCCATGATTGCCATAGTTGAAGGAATGTAAAGATTTCTCAACCACCAAATTAAGCATGTTTCACTAAAGCTTCAACTGGGGGTCTTGCGAAATGTCCAATTTATTCTATGTATCTCTGTGTTTTAGCAATTTTCGTGTTTTAATGTTATTTAATAAAAACAATACATCTTTTTATTGAACATGTGATTAGTCATCATCTTGCACTTTTTTTGTTGGTTCATTATTGACACATGTGCATTTGGATCTATTTTTTGGCGTGGGCCAATGCCCCTTGGTTTATATTAAGTAAGAGGAGGCAAGGGTGGATGAGGTACTTTAGTAGGTTAAAATGTTTGCACTCTTCCACTACATATTGTGTTGGTAAGATAAATATATAAAAATAATCCGTATGGGGGAATTTCTGGAGTTTTATTTTGAAATCATTAAAACTTTTGTAGTAAAAGGATTTATTTGGTTATTTGACCACAACTCTATGGGGTAATTTGCACAAATGGGCTCGAAGTTCAAAGGGTCCGTTACACATAGCGATATCGCTAGCAATATCGTCACTGGTTTTGTGACGCAGCAGCGATATTGCTAGTGATATCGCTATGTGTGATACTTACCTCCGACCGGCTCCCCCGCTGGTTATCGCTGATCTCGCGAGAGTGTCCTGGGCCGTTTCTCGTCGTCTGCTTCCTGCTGTGGCAACGAGCGATGCGTGGACGCGGGTGGGAGGATGTCTTCATCGCCTCGTCTGACAGGTAAGTAGCGACTGCCAACCGCTGCTATGTCGCTGGTGAGATCTGCCTGTTTGGCAGCTCACTAGCGACCACTTAGTGATGCACCAGCGATCCTGACTGGGTCATATCGTTGTTGGGATCGCTGGTGCATCGCTAAGTGTAACGGTACCCTAACTTAATTTGACACCAGGATTGCTGACCTCTATTATTATTTGGTATAGCTGGGATCTAGATAAGAATTAAGTTAAATTGAGCTTAGAATGTGGTCACACATTGTACCTTGTAAACATGCAAAATAACTATGTGTATTAAATTATCTGAGTCTATCATTCGCACACTTGTCAGAAAAGTTAGTGGACGATCAGACTCTATAGTGTATTTGGATCACAAAAATATTTAGCAAAGGTGTTTTCAAGAATTCAACTGATCAGTTGAATCTGACACTTATTGTGCCAACTCAGTCAAGAACTACATTGTACAAATTACTTTTGGAGGCTAAAGAATATAGTTTTGAATTTTAAGGTTAAAAGTAGACATAGGTCCATGGAATTCAACCTACAACCTAACATGTTGATCCAGAGAAAGGCAAAATCCCCTCTATCTCCTACAAGGGCCATGTACAGCCTTTATGAAGACTATATTATTGAAGAACTTGAAGACACTCGTATGCGCACACCCAAAATGCTCACTTCAAATCTGTACTATTCTTTTTACAATATTTTTCTCTTTGTAAGTGCCATTTCATAATTCCAAATAGCATAGCAAAACAAATAAAAAAACTGTTTTTAGAGTGGGAGAGTATGGGAGGAAACTGAAGTTTCTGGTAGCAAGTAGAGATGAGCGAATCCATTGAGCTTCTAATTTGGCAAATCATGCGGATTTCTCAAGGAAATTCAATTTTCAGTGAATTGAATGTTCCCTATTATATTCTGGCACCTTTACAGACCCCAGAGCATAATTAGTTATTGTAGGATCTAAGAAAAAGAGAGTTAATACTCACCTCATTCACTTCACTAGGCGCCATGCCATAACTTGGCCAATTTATGTCGTAACGACACAATGTATGCCACAATGGCATGGTGCAAAGGGACTTTAGAGGCATAGAAATGCAGGGACTCCTAGCCTGGAAGGAAAATTCAGAAGAGGATCCTCGCCATGAGGGAAGGGGAAAAGAAGAGGTGCTGAAGATCTGACGAGTCATGAGAGTGGCAGGACAGGTACAGGTGAGCCGTGAAGTATTTTTACTTTTTAATCTAAACCGTTTGCTTGGTTCTCTATAGTCCTGCAAAATGGTGACCGCAGCTGACTGCTACTTTGCTGAAATCACGTACAGCAAATAAAAAAAAGTCTGTATTCTGTAGAAATTTTGTTAAATTTGAGAATTAAATTCCACTCAAATAAATTCCCTCATCTTTAGTAGCAATGGCAACATACACAAACATGGCAGCTCTATGGAGCCCCATTGATACAGGTGCTTCTCACAAAATTAGGACACCATCAAAAATTTAATTTATTTCAGTTCTTCAATACAAAAAGTGAAATTCATATATTATATAGAGTCATTACAAACAGAATGATCTATTTCAAGTGTTTATTTCTGTTAATGAAGATGATTATGGCTTACAGCCAATGAAAGCCCAAAAGTCATTATCTCAGTAAACTAGAATACTTTATAACATCAGCTTGAAAAATTATATTAAAATCCAAAATGTTGGCCTACAGAAATGTATGTTCAGTAAATGTACTCAATGCTTGGTCGGGGCTCCTTTTGCAGCAATTACTGCATCAATGTGGCGTGGCATGGAGGCGATCAGCATGTGGCATTGCTGAGGTGTTATGGAAGCTCAGGTTGCTTTGATAGCAGCCTTCAGCTCGTCTGCATTGTTGGGTCTGGTGTCTCTCTTCTTCCTCTTGACAATACCCCATAGAGTCTCTATGTAAGGAGTAAGGTCAGGTGAGTTTGCTGGACAATCAAACACAGTGATACTATTGTTTTTAAACCAGGTATTGGTAGTTTTGGCAGTGTGGACAGGTGCCAAGTCCTGCTGGAGAATGAAATTTCCATCTCCAAAAAACTTGTCGGCAGAGGGAAGCATAAAGTGCTCTAAAATTTCCTGGTAGATGGCTGCGCTGACTTTGGTCTTGACTTTGGACCTACACCAGCAATGACATGGCTCCCCAAACCATCACTGATTGTGGAAACTTCACACTAGACCTCAAGCAGCTTGAATTTTGTGTCTCCCCACTCTTCCTCCAGACTCTGGGACCTTGATTTCCAAATGAAATGCAAAATTTACTTTCATCTGAAAACAACATCTTGGACCACTGAGCAACAGTCCAGTTCTTTTTTTCCCTTGGCCCAGGTAAGACGCTTCTGGCATTGTCTGTTGGTCATGAGTGGCTTGACTCAAGGAATGTGACACTTGGAGCCCATGTCCTGGATACATCTGTGTGTGGTGGCTCTTGAAGCAATGACTCCAGCAGCAGTCCACTCCTTGTGAATCTCCATCAAATTTTTGAATAGCCTTTTCTTAACAATCCTTTCAAGGCTGTGGTTTTCCAGTTGCTTTCTCTACCACACTTTTTCCTTCCACTCAACCTTCCATTAATATGCTTGGATACAGCACTTTGAGAACTGCCGGGTTCTTTAGCAATGACTTTTTGTGGCTTACCCTCCTTGTGGAGTGTGTCAATGACTGCCTTCGGGACATCTGTCAAGTCAGCAGTCTTCCCCATGATTGTGGAGCTACTGAAACAGAATAAGGGACCTTTTTAAATGCTTAGGAAGCCTTTGCAGGTGGTTTTTGTTAATTATTCTAATTTACTGAGATATTGACTTTTAGGTTTTCATTGGCTGTAAGCCATAATTATCATTAATAGAATCAACATTAATAGAAATAAACACTTGAAATAGATTACTCTGTTTGTAATGACTCTATATAATATATGAGTTTCACTTTTTGTATTGACGAACTGAAATAAATTAACTTTTTGACGATATTATAATTTTGTGAAAAGCACCTGTAAATGCAAAACCAAGTTGCTAGTGCTTCAAATAAATAATTTAGTATTGTACTTTTTTTTATACCTATTGGGTGTTAAAAGTTAAAAATTACCCAAGTATGTAAAAAAATTCTATAAATTGTCTAGAAGATGTCAACAATCAAGATCAAGGAGGGGTAATGTGCACAACAAGTTCATTCTATGGTTTATTGAGAAATAACATCTTAGAAATATTTGGGTTGTACCTGACTTTTGAATCCTCCTGCGTCATAACATATTTTGACATTGTTATGTTGCAGAATATTTCCAACTCCTATGTATATGTTGCCATAAGATATAATTCCAATTAGGAGAATACTCAAGATTCTGTTAATGGTCTTCATCATTAATCTGTTGTCCAAAGGTTAGAATCGATCATAAATGGATATCGCGGACTTGCTGTAATTTTTGCTATCAAAAATACAAAAAATAACCTTGAAAAAAAAGTGAATATGGTCTAGCAATACTATAAAAAGTAGTGTTAATAAAGTTTGGAGAAATTTGCTAATTACAAGTATCACAGAGTATATCTTGTTTAAGAATTGGGTGGTGCCACTTTGAAAAATTATGCTACGATGTTATGTACTTAGGAATTATATCCATCATATCTAGTTTTACCCCGTGCATGAAAAATATTCTAGCAAGCCACAAACATATTCCTTGGCCGAAAACCGTACTTAAAACCCGTCTTACTGTTTTTGAACTCCAAAAAGAAAAAAATTCTAGTGCTGATGTGCTTCATTGTCACCTTCACAAAGGGCTGAGCCTTAAAATCCTTTACTCAACTAAATTCTTAATAAGTAAACTGAGACTAACCCTCTAATTCCAGATTTGTTGAACAACATGATTTAGGTCTTTGCTATTCATGCACCTTGTACTACTAAAATGACTGTTGAAGCTAAAATCATGAAAGAGTCATTTCATGTAGCTGTTAAACTCCTCTCAAATCTCCTTGCAACTTAACGAGGAAAGAAAGCTCAACGTGTAATGCCGGCTAATGTGGTTTATGGTAGAAAATAGTATCAACCTATCTTTGTAGCTTATCTAAGCCAGGATAATACTTTTAGCTTTTATAGTAGTCCCAACTCTTATTTTTTCAACTCTTGACTATGTATCTCCTGAAATCCTTTTCCAAAGAGTTAAATTGAATGTGAAATCTGTACCAGGCTACGAGACTCTCTTTGTTCTAAGACTAGACTGCAAAGCTTAGCCGCTATATCACTTTCATTGCCTTCTGATTGAGCTTGACAGTGTGACAGCAAAGTAAAGGTTGGCAGTTCCAAAGTGAATGAGAGTCTTTTTCAGCCACACAGCAGCCCTCTCCTCTTGAGCCCCCTGTGAAATGGGGTAGCAGATGCCTATAGCAGGAATCCCTAACAAAGTCTCAACTTTGATGCGGACTGGAGGGAAAAAAAAAGAAAAGATTTTCCCACTTCTTAGATCTTTGCATGGAACACAATGGAAGATTCAAAGGGATGAGATACGGAGACTGCAAAAGGAAGATGGAGGTTTGCACCAACTGTGTTAGGAACTGAAGGACATTTACTATTTTCTTGTAATCTTATCCCGCCATTTGCGTAGAACAAGTGTCTTCCTAGAGTCCTCAAATGTGCCTTTAGACAGTATGTATTTCAAGAGTTACAAAATTAGATCAAATTGAAAAAGTCAAAATTTTCATAATTTTTCTATAGGAAACAGAAGAGCGAAAGTTTAAAACTCTCTTCTCTAAGAAATCTTCCTGATGGGAATTGACTTAGATCACTTCTTAAACCCTGCTTATCACTGCTATCATTTTATGCAAATGAGTACATATAAAAAAATTCTCATTTCAGGCTTGACTTGGCCTTTGATATCACTGGACATTATGTAGGCGCGGTGCATATCATGACGTGACGCTGTTACAAAGTGTTTTGATGGCGCAGTGCTCAGTGATGTCGGAGTCTAAGTCAAGTTGGAATCTGGAAGATGCCAAAGAAGATGTGTGGTAAAGGGAGGGTAAAAGAGGAGGAGCGTAGGACTGGACGGCGGGCTGCAGGTGAGCAGTGAGGTGAGTATTATGTTTTTTCTTTATTTTTTACATGCCATGTTTATTATGCTCTGGAGTCTGGAGAAACCCTCCAGCATAATAAGGAACATTGAATTTGCATTTAATAACAATTTTTTTTTTTTTTTAGAGATAGTCATTACTTAGTTGTCTTCAAAATCAGTAGGTTCACTGTCAAGGGTGAACTACAATCTCTTTGGGGTCTTCGATCGCTGGGAGATGGGGATTATTGGCAGGCAAAATGAACAAAAATCTCCACCAGACCTTCCTGCAATTCTGCTTATTCTACACATTCCACTTTGTCATCACAGCCAGGTCCTCTGCAGGATGACCCAGTGGTTCAGAGCAGAAGGGACCTGTCATGTCAGAGTGGGCCAGACAGCAGAAAAGCTCAGCAGTGATGAGCGGTGAGTAAATCCATTCAAAAGTTTGCTATGGGCCCCTAGATTGTCTAGTCATGTTCCTGGTAATTGTGTTATGCTTTAAGGTGATGGGATCATTGGATCTTTTTGCATTAATTCTCCACTCATAGATCACGTCCTGAGCATGGTATGTCCCTCTGTGACTTGTTGTACATTTGTAATAGGGTTGTGTTTTTAGTTTTCTTTTTTTTCTGAAAAAAAATATTTTTAAATAATAAATATCTTTAATGCTACTGCATTTAATCTCTATATGTAAATGCAATAACAGTTTGTGTGCCATCAATATTCCTTTTCTGTCCCTGTAAATGAAAAGAATAGTTTGTGAATGTGGTTTTTACAGTTCAGTTCCATTTGGCTTTAGGCCTCTTTCACACTTCCGTTTTTGACAATCAGTCAAGATCCGCCAATTTTGAAAAAAAAACGGATCCGCCATTTGCCATTTTTCTTTGTGGATCCGTTTTTTTCCCATTGACTTTCATTATTGGCGGATCCTGACTGATTGCCGTCCGTTGCATCCGTTTTTTTGAGGATCCGCCACAATGTTAGTGTCCGTCAACATCCTCAAAGATTTCCAAACGGAGCTTGCAACTTTTTTTGGCCGGCGGATCCTCCAGACACTGAATTAACCCCAAATTCTGTCTGGGTGCCGGACAAAAAAAAAACTCTCTCTCTCTCTCTCTCTCCCAGCCAGCGGTTCCTTTAAATTTCCTCATTTTCAGGATCCGTCTAAAAACGGATCCTGTGCCATCCGTTCACATCAGTTGAGAACGGGGATCCGCTTGTCCGCCTTTTTGGTGGATTTTAACTGATGCAAATAACTGAAGTGTGAAAGAGGCCTTAACAGGCTTTAGCAGAGTTTTTGGAAGCAACTATTGGTGAGTTCCAAATGGCACCAGGAAAAAGTCAGGAGCAGAAATCTACATTTGGGAAATGAAACGAATACTGATTTTTTGATTCCAGAACTTAAAAACTCTAAAAATGTGGTTATCTATAAATAATGCATACACCAGAGATGTCATATTTACATAGATTGCGGCAGTGAATCGGGTCTAAAACAGTAAGAGAAATGAATTTTATAAACCAATTTTCTGGATTTGAGTGGGTGACATTACCTATGTGCATCCAAATTTGAAATTTGCAATAAAGAATTTATAAAATGTATCCAGAATTTGTTCTCTGACCCCTCAAAATAAAATTTCCTCTACCGAAGCAAGCAAATAAAGGAAAACCGTATTGCATCTATGCGTTTACGATTAAAAACAATTGACTCTTTGTGCAATGTTACTGTGGTTTCAACAAACCTTGCATAAATTAATAGTACAGGAAATTAAAAGAAACTTTGTAATGTATCTTGTTAGAGAAATCCATTTCCTTTGTCACTTATCAAACACTGAGGATTCAGGAGCAGGGAAGGGAGCAGGGAGAGGTAGACTGAAAAACATTGTGCAGATCTCTATAACAAGTGTTTTACCTTACATCAGAGCTTTATTCAGATCAAGACAGTTAAGCTCTCTCTAATAATCTTCATGTTGCTACAGCTTTTTTCTGTGAGCTATAAAGTGAATGAAGAGCAGGTATTCCCCTCTTTTGTTCTGTGCTGTGCATGGGAAAAAAATCACTGCAGCTCGTCTCCGCACCCCAGCTCAGAGTAGATTGCATATTTGACACAGAGCATGTAGAGGGAAAAGCTGGCGAGCATGCAAGAATAAAGAATAGAATGGCAAGAAATGATGTTATTCCTCATGTGCACACACAGGACACCTTATTTTGAAAAGTTACATGAAAGTAAAGTTATCCTTTAAAAGGGTTTGTTACTTTTCAAATATAGTTAATTCTTCATGCATTTTGTTTTAAAAACAAACAAACCATGCTGTACTTGCCTTCCTTGGGTCTTCCAGCGAGTCTTTGCCTCTGCTCTTAGTGTTGGGCATTGGTTGTGGCGCTGACATAATGTGAGCAGCCAATTAGTGAGCTCACATTAGTGGGGGGAATGCCATACTCAGAGTTGCTGTGCTCACTGTTTGGCTGCCATTCTGTCAGGGTGATGTCAGCGCCGCAGCCAATGCCCCATACTGGTAGCAGCAGAAGCAGAGACTTGCCTGCTGACATGGGAAGGGGAGCACACAGCATTTTTTTTTTTTTTAAAACAAAATACAGAGAGGAGCGAATTATATTTAAAAAGGAACATCCCCTTTTAAATTAATTTACTATGTTCATCAATACAGGATAGAGAAATGTGAGCTTTCAAAATATTTATAACTATGGATTGGAGAAGCAGGAAGCTCATCTGCATATTTCCAGTGCATTCTGGGAAGAGGAGAAGAGTCGCCTTAAGCTGATCGATCGCTGGGACTTGCCGGGTCTTGCTGTTTGAGGACATCGCAGTTTCCACCCATCATAGACTGCAATAGCAATATGGAAGAGAAGAAAATCCACATGGTCACCTGCAACACATGCTACATGTTTACGGATCTTCCGGCCCAAAAACTCAACTTTACCTGTCAGAAGTGCAAACTTGTTGCCCTCTTAGAGGAAAAGGTGCAGGGACTGGAAGAAAGAATAGCAACATTGAAGGTAATTAAAGAACATGAGGACTTCTTGGATGAAGCAGAAGCAACTATTCAGGATACCGAAAGTGAGAAAAGCTTCAGAGCACATACAGAGGCTGAAAAGTGGAGCCATGTGACGAAAAGAAGCAAATGGATCAAGTGGTCATCACCACCCACACAGCTTAGTAACCAATATGAAGCCCTCATGCTGGAGAACGAAAATGGCACAGCTCAGGATGATACCGTATCTACAAGAGAAGACACACTATCAACAAAAGAAGCTACTGTGTCAACAAAGTCGGAAACAAATGACACTGAAAAACACTCACGATCAACAAGCAGTGCGTCCGGAAAGAAAACAAGAGTGGTAGTTATGGGCAACTCACTACTAAGAGGCATGGAGGCAACTATCTGCAGGCCGGACACAACCGCACGAGAAGTATGCTGCCTCCCAGGAGCAAAAATCAAGGATGTGGCCAACAGGATACCAACTATCCTCAAATCCAAGGACGAATACCCTTTCCTACTGATACATGTAGGCACAAACGACACGGCAAGAAATGATCTACCAACTATCTGCGAAGACATTGAAATTCTGGGGACGAAAATAAAGGAACGGAACGTACAGGTTGTTTTCTCATCAATCCTCCCAGTCGATGGTCATGGCATCAGGAGATGGAATAGGATACTAGAGGTGAACAACTGGCTACGACGGTGGTGCAGGCAGCAAGGATTTGGATTCTTGGACCATGGCATGAATTACCTCTACAATGGACTTCTCGCAAGAGAGGGGATACTCCTCACAAAACCTGGGAAACACACATTCACCAGAAGACTTGCCACACTCATCAGGAGGGCTTTAAACTAGAAGAAGAGGGGATGGGAGGAAAAACAGCAGACAAGAACATGCAGCAGAAGGACAAACTAATCAAGGATACTAGATGTGGTAAAGAGGACCCAAGACAGGGTACTCAGAAGGAAGCTAAGAAAAAGGAAGCAAAACTTCTTTCCTGCATGCTGACCAACGCAAGGAGCCTGACCAATAAGATTGAAGATCTGGAGTTGGTAATGTATGAGGAAAAATATGACATAGTAGGAATAACTGAGACATGGTTAGATGACAGCTATGACTGGGCGGCTAACTTGCAAGGATATGATTTGTTTAGGAGGGATCGTAAAAAAACGAAAGGGGGTGGAGTCTGTCTATATATAAAGTCCACTTTAAAGCCCACACGAAGAGAAGATTTACAAGAGGGAAACGAAGAGGTGGAGTCTCTATGGGTGGAGATACAAGGAGGGAAAAGTAATAAAATTCTCATAGGGGTTTGTTATAAGCCACCAAATATAAGAGAAGCCACTGAAAATCTATTATTGAAACAAATAGACAAAGCAGCAAATCACAATGAGGTGATATTATGGGGGACTTCAACTACCCCGACATAGACTGGGAAACCAATTTCTGTCAGTGACCAAGGATAATTATCTGTCACAACTTGTGCAGGGCCCAACTAGAGGGACAGCTCTTCTGGACTTAATTTTAAGCAACAGGCCAGATAGCATAACAGAAGTACGAGTCGATGGGCACCTAGGGAACAGTGACCACAATATAATACAATTCCACTTGTCCTTCAGTAAGGTGCCCTGGAAGGGGGTTACAAAAACGCTGAACTTCAGGAAAGCAAAGTTTGATCAGCTTTGAGAGGACCTTCGCCAAATTGATTGGGACAATGTCCTCAAAAATAGGAGCACAGAAAATAAATGGGAAATATTTAAATCAGTTTTACACACCCACTGCGAGCTAGCCATACCGTACAGAAATAAAAGGGCTAGGAACAGGAGAACACCAATGTGGCTAAATAAGGATGTAAAAAGGGCAATAAATAACAAGAACAAGGCATTTAAGAAGCTAAAACAAGAAGGCAATGAAGAAGCATTAAAAAGTTATAGAGAAAAAATAAAATGTGTAAAAAACAAATACATTTAGCAAAAGTGGAAACTGAGAGACTCGTTGCTAAGGAAAGTAAAACAAACCCCAAACTATTCTTTAATTATATAAACAGTAAACTGATTAAAATTGATGGTGTTGGCCCTTTAAAGAACAATGAGGGTGAAATCATAGAGAGCGATGTGGGAAAAGCAAATGTTTTAAATACTTTTTTCTCAACAGTGTTCACACAGGAAAAGGATTTGCCAGGGGAAATGCAGAGTGATAATGTAAACTCCCCATTAAGTATTACCTGCCTAACCAAGGAAGAAGTGCAGAACCGCCTTAGTAAGATTAAAATTGACAAATCACCAGGCCCTGATGGCATTCACCCTCGGGTATTAAGGGAGTTAAGTAATGTGATAGACAGGCCTCTATTACTTATATTTAAAGACTCTATAGAAACAGGGTCTGTTCCTTTTAATTGGCGGCAAGCAAATGTGGTACCAATATTCAAAAAGGGGTGTAAAAGGGAACCTGGAAACTATAGGCCGGTAAGCTTAACATCTGTTGTGGGTAACATTTTTGAAGGGTTTCTAAGGGATACCATTATGGAATATCTCAATGTTAATAAATGTTTAACTCCATATCAACATGGATTTATGAAGGATCGCTCTTGTCAAACTAACCTGATCAGCTTCTATGAGGATGTAAGCTCTCAAATGGACCAAGGAGAATCATTCAATGTCATTTATCTCGACTTCTCTAAAGCATTTGACACTGTCCCACATAAAAGATTGGTAAGTAAGATGAGAAAGCTTGGGCTAGGGGAAAATGTGTGTAGATGGGTAGGTAGCTGGCTTAGTGATAGAAAACAAAGAGTGGTTATTAATGGTGCATACTCAGATTGGGCCAGGGTTACTAGTGGGGTACCACAGGGTTCTGTATTGGGCCCCCTACTATTTAATATTTATTGATGATCTAGTGGATGGCTTACACAGTAAAATATCAGTATTTGCAGATGATACAAAACTATGTAAGGTAGGTAACACAAAGGAGGACAGTTTGCAACTACAGACAGATTTGAGTAAATTGGAGAATTGGGCTGAAAAATGGCAACTGAGGTTTAACACAGATAAGTGTAAGGTTATGCACATGGGAAGGAGAAACAGATGCTACAATTACTTACTAAATGGGAAACTGCTGGGGAAATCAGACATGGAAAAAGACTTGGGCATCTTAGTCAATAAGAAGCTAAATTGGAGTGCCCAGTGTCAGGCAGCTGCCACCAAAGCAAATAGGGTCATGGGATGCATTAGAAGAGGTCTGGGGACACGAGATGAAAACCTAATTCTCCCTCTGTACAAATCACTCGTCAGACCACACTTGGATTATTGTATGCAATTTTGGACGCCGGTGCTCAAGAAAGACATTACTGAACTTGAAAGGGTTCAAAGGCGGGCTACTAAAATGATAAATGGAGTTGGTTCACTACAATACCCAGAAAGGTTATCAAAATTAGGTCTATTTACTCTAGAAAAGAGAAGACTTAGGGGAGACTTAATATATAGGTACAAGTATATCAGAGTGCAATACAGAGATCTCTCCAATGAACTGTTTGTACCAAGGACTGTGACAAGAACAAGGCGGGCATTCTCTTCATTTGGAGGAAAGACAATTTCTGCACCAGCATAGAAGAGGGTTCTTCACGGTAAGAGCAGTGAGGCTCTGGAATTCTCTTCCTGAGGAAGTGGTGATGGCCAACTCACTGAATGAATTTAAGAAAGGAATGGATGCTTTTCTTGTGAGTAACAGTATAGAAGGTTTACGAATAACATAATATTATAGGTAGATGGTTGACCCAGCTTAGGGGAAGGAATTTTTTTCCCTATGGAGAAAATTGGCTTCTACTCTGTGGGTTTTTTGCCTTCCCAGGATCAACAATGCATAACAGCTGCACTAAAAATAGGCTGAACTAGATGGACATAAGGTCTTCCTTCAGCCTTCAAAACTATGTTACTATGTTACTATTAAAGCGGTTTTTCGAATAAAGAAAGTTATGCCCTATAAAGTGGATAGAGGATAATTTGATTGTCAGTGGTCTGAGCACTGGGAATCCCAGAAATCACAAGAATAGGGCTCTGAACTCCCGATTAGAAAGGAGCAGATGTGTCCATGCTTGATCTACACTCCATTAATTGTTTATGAGACTGCTGGAAAAATCTGAGTACAGCGTTCGTCAATTTCCAGCAGTCCTATAGAAAAGGAATAGAGCATGTGCACTTCTGACCCATTCAAGGCGAGACCATGCAGAACCACATTTGCGGGATTTCTGATCCAGTCTATGGGAGGCATCCAGTAAAAAAATATACAGTACTTTTTTTTCTTTTACATTGTAATCCCAAATGTTGCAGATGCCACTTAACAGTATGCATTAAATATATAAATCCGTGGTCTGAAAAATCTTCCAAATGTTAATCTTCTCCCTTCACTGTAATGCAGTGTAAAGGAGCCTTCCGTGCAGATTTTTCTGCAGATTTGTCACAGATCTTCCACAGATTTCTCAGTTTCCGAATATTCGCAGCAATCGCACAATGGGTATCCTGCAGATATTAAGCCCCAATCACATTCATTATAAGTCATAATACTGTATCTCAATATTTCCTCCAAGATTTCATTGCTGAAGGCAAAACAGATGAATGTGTCATTATGAACCATTGACTGATATAATAGCATTTTGAGCTGCAATCAAAGGACATCATATGTAAGCAAATCAATTAATCCATTCAATCCTTGCCACACTGTGACAATCAGATAATCTGATATTTTACAGACTTTACACTGTATAAGAGGGAATTTATCTGATAGCGTTTCCAATAGTACATCCCCATGTTTCCATTGAGCCTTCGAGTGGTATTAAAGCCTTACTTTAATATGTTAAACTCCAGCTTTTTTAAGTATTACCTCTGGATGGACTGCGTATTAGATTTCCAGTATGGATACCACTGGAAAGTTATAGTCAGTGCAGCATAGTAAGGCCTATCCATAACATCAAATTTCTAGAGGTTAAAAGGGATTTTCTATTAGGTCTAAAAGCCTGAGCTGTTAAAAACCTTATCTCCCTCTCTGGAGGATGCATTAAGGGCCTGTTACACTTAGCGATATCGCTAGCAATATCACTATAACTTGTGACGTTATAGCGATATTGCTAGCGATATCGCTGTGTCTGATACTTACCTCCGACCCGCTCCCCCGCTGGTTATCGCTAATCGCGCGAGAACGTCCAGGACTGTTTCTCGTCGTCAGCTTCCTGCGGCGCTTCCTGTGGAGAGACGAGCGACGAGCGTGGAGCCGGGCGGAAGGACGTCAGGATCGCCTAGTGTGACAGGTAAGTAGCGACCCCCGACCCCAGCGATGTCGCTGGTGAGATCTGCCTGTGTTGCAGCTCACTAGCGACCACTTAGCGATGCACCAGCGATCCTGACCGGGTCATATCGCTGGTCGGGATCGCTGGTGCATCGCTAAGTGTGACAGTACCTTTAGTCATCCATTCATCTCAATAGATGTCACAATTCCTTCTGGATCCATAGCAATCAGTCGATTAATAGAGGATCATTATGTAGAGAGCAAATGAAACAAATTATCCAACTGGGTTAACTTCTGTAACCAATGACCACCATTTCATGATGGACATTAAAAAATGTGATCCTCATTTTAGTAACCTGCTCATCAGATTCATTTTCCAGCCATGGAAAATGTATTTTGAAATTGTACTCTATTTTCTTCCAGTGTCCACCATTGAATCTACAGAACATTATAATTTCCACCCATATGTCCTTTTAGCTGCTGAATGGTGAAGAGCAGCGGGGTTGGTGCAGTGTGACTGGCAGTGACCACAGGAAAGTTCAAAGCAAAGTGTCTATAATGTCCACGTACTCACAAAAGGATAATAAATGGTATTCTCCGGATCGCAGCCAGGAATCAAGACAGTCAGTATCCGAGAACGGTTGCCATCGGCAACTGCACCACCATGTTACGCTGAGGGATGCCAGGTCTCTTGGCTTCGCTTCACTCAGTGTTACTTCACACAGGCTGAACCTTGCAGAGCCTCATCTGCAGTTGCAAATCAAGACTGACACACCCAACCCTTTGCTGAAGGGTTTTTAAATGGAATCTTTAGCCTTGGGCCACTTGTAAGACCCGGCCTGGAGGCAGCGAACCGCTCCACTACCATCCTGTAGTTCACTCCAAAAATAAAAGCCCATGCCAGATTTTCTTAAATCTGCCTTGGGCAAATAGCTTGTCCAAGACCAAACTTTCTTTTATCTTACCAAACTTACTTTTTATCTGTGGCTGCAATGCACTCCTACGGCCTTAATAAGCCTCTATGTGCATCCTAGGGGATACATACCATCCCTCACATATGATACCCCTCACTGCCTCACAATGGGCAAAGCTGAAATCAAGCAACTACATTGGGTTAACAGTCCAAATGATAGACTGCACTTAAAGCAATTCTTTTAAGAAGATTTATTAATCCAGTGGTATAAAAGGTACAACAATACAAATATTAAAAAGGCAGAAAAGAAATATCTTCTGCGCTCCCAGGCAACATGTTTCATTCCTGCATGGTCCTTTCTCAAGCCATGTTGGGTTAGTTGTGATCATCTTCAGGAGTGGTTTGTTAGACATCCATTGGTGGTCAGACATTGTGAATAACTCGATAAATTGTATACATGAGAATTCTCCATAGCCTATCAGTTTACATCTATAGGTTTTTGGTAATATCATCATGTTCAGGCAGCTTGATGAAAATCTCAATTGGCCATAAAAACTTGACCAGTCCTACCAATATGTTTTGACTACATCAGGTTATAGCCATCTAAGTCCCCGCCATAGCATTTTTATGGCCTGGTACTGTTGAATGAGGTTGTCCAACCAGGGCAACTTGCTGTTGTGTAGCAGTACCCCCTGATCAGGAGATGATTGATGGGTCTGACTGGTTGAATAGCTATTGAAGTTAACGACCAACCATGTAATAAATAGTCTTGCTGATCTTTGTAAAATTTTTTACCATCTTTGCTGTGGCTTTCTTACCTTGCTTATCCATAGAAGATCTCTACCCATTTACTATGGTGGGACAATCCCTTTTACCTGATAAGCATATCATACTTCATATAAATCATCAATGTCTGATCATTGGAGGACTTTGGAGATCCTTGACGATGACAAAAAAGGAAGAGGCCATGGTTTTACTACTTTGTTACCAAAGGTGCATAGGTTCATCCACATGGCTAACAGTAGGTGGTACTGCAACTCCTACCATTCAGTCCTATTTGAGTGAACCTTTCACTATGAAATAACATTACTATGATATAGGTCTTATCACAGATAATTTCTATTCCTATACCCTGCTAGGTAAATGAGATCCGAAGAAAACTTGAGTTAGAGGATCAATTTTGCCTCAATTCTGGTGGTGTGCAATGCTGAATGTTTGGATATAGAATCATAGAATCATAGAATCATAGAATCGTAGAGTTGGAAGGGACCTCCTGGGCCATCTGGTCCAACCCCCTGCTCAAAGCAGGATTCGCTAAATCATCCCAGTCAGATGTCTGTCCAGCCTCTGTTTGAAGACTTCCATTGAAGGAGAACTCACCACTTCTCGTGGCAGCCTGTTCCACTCATTGATCACTCTAACTGTCAAAAAGTTTTTTCTAATATCTAATCTGTGTCTCTTCCCATTCAGTTTCATCCCATTGCTTCTAGTCTTTCCTTGTGCAAATGAGAATAAAGTTGATCCTTCTACAATGTGACATCCCTTTAGATATTTGTAGACAGCTATTAAGTCTCCTCTCAGTCTTCTCTTTTGCAAACTAAACATTCCCAAATCCTGCAACCTTTCCTCATAAGACAGGGTTTGCAGACCGGTCACCATTCTGGTCGCTCTTTTCTGAACTTGCTCCAGTTTGTTGATGTCTTTTTTAAAATGTGGTGCCCAAAACTGGACACAATATTCCAGATGAGGTCTGACCAAAGAGGAGTAGAGGGAAATAATGACTTCACGTGATCTAGACTGTATGCTTCTGTTAATACATCCTAGAATTGCATTTGCCTTTTTTGCTGCTGCATCACACTGTTGACTCATATTCAGTCTGTGATCTATTAGTATACCCAAGTCTTTTTCACATGTGCTGTCACTTAGCCCTATTCCTCCCATTCTATATATGCTTTTTTCATTTTTATTGCCCAGATGTAGTACTTTGCATTTCTCCCTGTTAAAAACCATTCTGTTAGTTGCTGCCCACTTCTCCAGTTTATTTAAATCTTTTTGAATCCTCTCTCTCTCTTCTCTAGTATTAGCTATCCCTCCTAGCTTTGTGTCATCAGCAAATTTAATCAGTTTACCCTCAATTCCTTCATCTAAATCGTTGATAAAGATGTTGAACAATACAGGGCCCAGGACAGAGCCCTGTGGTACCCCACTTGAGACATTCTTCCAACTGGATGTGCAGCCATTTACGACCACTCTTTGGGTCCGATCACTAAGCCAGTTATGAATCCACCTAACAGTTGCCTTGTCCATTCCATACTTAGTCATTTTTTCAATAAGGATTGTATGAGAGACTTTGTCAAATGCTTTGCTGAAGTCAAGATATACTATATCTACAGCATTTCCTTGATCCACCCAATCAGTGATACCATCATAGAAGGAAATTAAGTTAGTCTGACATGACTTATTAGTTACAAACCCATGCTGACTCTGTTTAATCACTTCATTCTTATCCAGGTATTGACATACATGTTGTTTAATAATTTGTTCAAAGATCTTTCCTGGTATAGAAGTCAGACTCACCGGCCTATAGTTGCCTGGGTCCACCTTCTTCCCCTTTTTGAAGATAGGAACAACATTTGCTCTTCTCCAGTCTTCTGGCACTTCTCCTGTTCTCCAAGAACTTTCAAAGATTATGGAGAGGGGTTCAAAAATTTCTTCTGCTATCTCCTTCAGTACTCTGGGGTGTAATTCATCTGGACCTGGAGACTTGAATTCATTTAGGTTAGCTAAGTGTTTCCTCACTATCTTTCTGTTTATAGATATCCTGGATTCTTCTATTCCCTTAATAGGACAGTGAATAACAGTTGATGTTGCATTTCCTTTCTGAGAGAAAACAGATGCAAAATAGGAATTTAAAAGTTCAGCCTTCTCAACATCCTGTCTTACCATTTCATCATTTTCATCCTGTAAAAATCCTATAGCATCTTTGACTTTTCTTTTACTTTTGACATATCCCCAAAATCCTTTATTATTGCTTTTGACATCTCTTGCAAGCCTCAGTTCATTTTCAGCTTTAGCTAATCTGATTTGTGCCCTGCAGGTTCTGCAGACAGCATTATATTCTTCTTTAGATATGCCTCCCTCTTTCCATTTTATAAACATTTTTTTCTTCCTTTTTAGCATGTGCTTAAGTTCTGTGTTCATCCATCCTGGTTTCCTTAAATGCTTCCTATTCTTCCCTCTTTTCGGAATTGTTAACAACTGTGCTTTGAGAATTTCATTTTTCAAGATTTCCCATCCTTCCTGGACATTTTTGTCTTTAAGGATATCCAGCCATTGGATCCCTCCAATTCTCTTTCTGAATCCCTTAAAATCTGCCTTTCTGAAATCTAACCTTGACGTCTGAGTCTTCACAGGTCTTCCACCTCTAGTAATCCAAAATTCTAAAATAGCATGGTCGCTACCTCCTAGGGTCCCAGCCACTTTTACCTCCTCAACCATTTCCTCCCTGTTTATAAGGATTAGATCCAAGGTAGCAGTTCCCCTTGTTTTCTCCCTTACCTTTTGGAAGATAAAGTTGTCAGCAAGAGAGGATAAGAATTTCCTTGACCTGTTAGTTTTGCCTGAGAGAGATTCCCAACAAATGTCTGGATAGTTGAAATCTCCCATGACAACTATGTCATATTTTTTGGAGAACTTGGCCATCTGATGCATAAAGAGTTCATCTATATCTTCGGCTTGCACAGGCGGCCTGTAGTAAATGCCTACAATGGTGTCCTTTCCATTGTTCTGTCCTTGTATTCTTACCCAAACAGTTTCCACAGAACTCCCAGTCTCTGAAGCTTCAATCTCTGTGCAGATATACGCGTTTCGAACATACAATGCGACACCCCCTCCTCGTTTATCAAGTCTATTTCTTGCAAATAAGTTGTATCCTTCTAGTCTTGTATTCCAATCATGTGTATTGTCCCACCAAGTTTCAGTGATTCCAATTACATCATATTTCTGTTCCTGTGTTAGTAGTTCCAATTCTCCTTGTTTGTTGCCCATGCTTTGTGCATTAGTATAGAAACATTTTAGTTTGTGATTGGTTTCTCTTTCTCCATTATTTTTATTAATTAGATTCTTTCGTCTTTGTTCTTCCTTTCCACTTCTAATAGCAGAGTTCTCAATAGCATTTGTCAGGTGTATGGCTTTTTCTGGTCTTTTGCTTCCCTTCCCATGTTGTTCTAGTTTAAAGCTCTCCTTACAAGTGTAGCAAGGCGACTTCCAAATACATGCTTTCCAGTCTTCGTAAGGTGCACCCCATCTCTAGCAAGTAGTCCATCGTATAAGTAGTTCACTCCGTGATCCAGAAATCCAAATCGTTGCTGACGGCACCATCGACGTAGCCAGTTGTTCACCTGCAGAATCTTATTCCACCTCCTTGTTCCATGGCCATCCACTGGGAGGATGGAAGAGAAGACCACCTGCGCTCCCAGTTCTTTCACTTTCTTGCCTAAGTCTTCAAAGTCTCTGCAGATGATTTCCAGGTCGTTTCTTGCGGTGTCATTTGTCCCCACATGTAGTAGCAGGAATGGGTAGTCATCTGTAGGTCTGAAGAGTCCTGATATCCTGTCAGACACATCTTTAATTTTTGCACCTGGAAGACAGCACATTTCTCTTGTAGTTATATCCGGTCTGCAGATAGCGGCCTCTGTTCCTCTCAGCAGGGAATCCCCCATGACCACCACTCTCCGTTTCTTCTTCACAACATTTTTCTTTCTCCATCCAGGAGGACTCTGAGGGCGTACAAGGTTGCTGTTTGTTGGCAAAGTCTTATCCTGATGTATTTCTTCATCGTTTTCCTGCGTGAGAGCCTGGTACTAGTTCCTGAGCAGTATGGGTGCTGACTGCCTCCTGATCCTCCTGCTTCTCTGGGTCACATGTCTCCATTCCTCTGTTTCTTCAGGTGCACTTCAAATTTCTTCTCTTTCTGTAACATGAAGAGATAATTCTGCTCTGTCCAAGAACTCTTCACCTTCCTTAATGATCTTCAACGTAGCTAACCTCTCTTCGAGATTTTGCAACTTTTCCTCCAACAGGGACACAAGCTTGCATTTGTGGCATGTGAAGTTTGGCTTTTCCACTGGTAAATCTGTGAACATGTAGCAAGAAATGCAGCTCACCAAATGGCTCCTGGCCTCTTCCATCTTGAGATTTCTTAAAAACGATGAAAGATGAGCCAAATTTCCAATTTCCTCTTTTCAGCTGCAACGGCCAAAACCCAGTGATCGTTGAGCTCGCGGAGACTCTTCACTTATCCCAGAAGGCACTGGGAATATGCAAATGATCTCCTCAAGACTCTTCCCCTGGTTTTCCGATTTCCTCTTTTCAGCTGCAACGGCCAAAACCCAGTGATCGTTGAGCTCGCGGAGACTCTTCACTTATCCCAGAAGGCACTGGGAATATGCAAATGATCTCCTCAAGACTCTTCCCCTGGTTTTCCGATTTCCTCTTTTCAGCTGCAACGGCCAAAACCCAGTGATCGTTGAGCTCGCGGAGACTCTTCACTTATCCCAGAAGGCACTGGGAATATGCACATGATCTCCTCAAGACTCTTCCCCTGGTTTTCCGATTTCCTCTTTTCAGCTGCAACGGCCAAAACCCAGTGATCGTTGAGCTCGCGGAGACTCTTCACTTATCCCAGAAGGCACTGGGAATATGCAAATGATCCCCTCAAGACTCTTCCCCTGGTTTTCCAATTTCCTCTTTTCAGCTGCAACGGCCAAAACCCAGTGATCGTTGAGCTCGCGGAGACTCTTCACTTATCCCAGAAGGCACTGGGAATATGCAAATGATCTCCTCAAGACTCTTCCCCTGGTTTTCCGATTTCCTCTTTTCAGCTGCAACGGCCAAAACCCAGTGATCGTTGAGCTCGCGGAGACTCTTCACTTATCCCAGAAGGCACTGGGAATATGCAAATGATCTCCTCAAGACTCTTCCCCTGGTTTTATAATATTAATAAAAATTGCAGAAAAATAATTTCCTATTTTTTTATGGCCTGGCACTGTTGAATGAGGTTGTCCAACCAGGATATAATATTAATAAAAATTGTAAAAAAAATAATTTCCTATTTGTTCAAAGTCTGAATAATTTTGGGCGTACAACAAATAAATAAGAATGCTATTTTTAGTCTTCATTTCCACAATACGTATAAGACAGCTTCTCAGAAACCCATTGGATTTTAATATGAGCAGAATTAAGGAGGTTGACTTTCCAGCATTGTTCACACTGCAACCTGCAGGATTCAGCGCTCTTTTCACATCTTTTTTTTTAGCACTTGACATCCTTTCTCTCTAGGGCACTTCGCCTGAGAATCCGAGACTTCACCAAAATTTAAAGTGCAGGGATTATCGTAAGGAAAAGAACCAGAGAAGATTTTCCTTTCAAGTGAGGACATAAAAAGAAGACTGAATTGTCACATAGTTCTTGCAAACGCACAATTACTATCTTAAATGTAATGGAGGCATCATTCTCTCAACTTAATATTTGCTGCTGGAGAAAAATCCTTAATGAAAATCCTGCGATGTGAACGTGTTCTTCACTGTCCCTTCATTTGCTGCTATTTCTCTCACTTTGCATTCAGGCTGTAGTCAAGACAATTTCTTAGTAAATAAAACATTTTTCTCTGCTTGATTTTTGGAGCTCGAGAAGACACTTGAGAGAATCGACACTTATATGAAACGGTCTGAAGTGTATGTCCTCGTTGTGTAGAGCTGTGGCACAGAAAGCATTTGCATGTTGTTTAATACGTTATAGTCATTTTTCTTCTGTCTTTCTCATGAAATTAATTGAAATGTTAAAATCGTTTGTACCGATGGCTCCATGGGTCGCTGTGGGTTGCAGATGTCCCTTTCCCTTCTTGGTAGATCCATCTGTCCAGTATACTGGCTAGTGATGGCAAAAGTAGGCATTAATGAGGGCACCACAAGGCACATGAGGTCATGGTTGGTCCCATCTGGATCCATTTTTAACTTTATGAGGACATCATTACTATTAAAAGTAGTGGTAAAGCAGTGAACTCTGCCCTCCCTTCCCTACCTGCGTCCAAAAGGGCATTCGGCAATGCACAGGAGGTCAGCATCCCAGTACAGGGAGAATGATGATGATGACACCACTTCTTGTTGCCTGCCCTCGACTACTAATTCAGCAGCAAAGCACTCCACTGCTCGACATCTTGAGGTTAGGAGAGTATAAATTTTATTATATTTTTTTTTGGATGGGGATTTCACTTTTTAAACCTTCACAACATGCGCCGTACATGTATGACGCATGTCGTGTCTCCCTCTGATGTGGGCTCCAGCTGTGAGCTGTTTTAAACAGCTGACATGTGCCCGGAACACCTACGGGTGGAATCGCGATCCACCCATGGCTATTAACCCATTAAATGCTGCTGTCAAACTGACAACGGCATTTAACGCACGCTTCTGGCCATCGGGCCAGAAATCCGCCCATCGGTGACCCCCATCACGTCATCGTGGCTCACATGACAACAAGAGGTTTCCTGCAGACATCTATGGTTGTCACTTCCTCATTGCTATGAGTGCCGCCCTTTCGTCAGCGCTCATAGCAAGTCAGCAATTCTGCTACATACAGGTGATCTGGTCATCGCCTGTATGTAGAAGAGCCGATCAAGTTATGGAAGCTTCTAGTCTCTCAAGGAGACTATTGAAATATGTCAAAAGTAAAAAAAAAAGTTTTTAAAACTATAAAAAAATAAAATATATAATAGTTTAAATCACTCCCCTTTCGCCCCATTCAAAATAAAACCATAAAAAAAAATCAAACATACCCATATCTGGTATTGCCACGTTCAGAATCATAGCGAGAAAAAAAGTCAAAATGCAGAATTACCGTTTTTTGTTCGCCACGACATTTCATTACAATGCAATAACGGGCGATCAAAAGATCGCATCTGCACCAATATGGTATTAAAAACGTCAGCATGGCATGCAAAAAATAAGCCCTCACCCAACCCGAGATCATGAATAATGAAGATGGAAAATGGCACAATTTTTTTTTACAAAATTTGGATTTTTTTCACCACTTAAATAAAGAACCTAGACATGTTTGATGTCTATGAACTTGTAATGACCTGGACAATCATAATGGCAGATCAGTTTTAGCCTTTGGTGAACATGGTAAAAATAAATCCAAAAAACCGTTGTAGAATTGCACTTGTTTTGCAATTTCACAGCACAATTTTTTTTTACTGTTTTTGAGTACACCAATGGTGTCGTTCAAAAGTACAGCTTGTCCCGCAAAAAACAAGCCCTAACATGGACATATTGACGGAAAAATAAAAAAGTTATGGCTCTTCGAAAAAGGGGAGCGAAAAACAAACGCAAAAAAACGAAAAGGGCAGGGGTTAAAGACATGCTCATGGGCAGCTATTGGTTATATAAGAGGCTCGATCACCCATAATTTGGCACTATTACTAAAGGAGGCACTGTTAACCTTTAAGTGGGGCATTATTACCCTTAAAGGGGCAGTATTATTACTCACTAAGATGCACTCTTAGCATTATTATTCGTATTCATTAAATCACCACTCCAGCTTTTTTTTATGGCATCGCTGGAGTGGTGCTACTAATGTAAGTACCTTGTCCTCTGTCTTATACTTACTAGCTGCTGTCTTCAGCTGTTCCCATCACTGCTTCAATTGGTCTTCTGCAGGTTGTGATCTGTCGGATCGCTCCAGTGTTTGCTGGGTGATCCGGAAGTCACAACTCAATGTAAGTCTATGAGAGCCAGAACGAAACCAGAACCAGGCTCTCATAGACTGTTAGTCAGACGTGGTGGTTGCAAGATGACGCTGAGAAACCGGAGCAGTGCCAGGAAGAGTTGAATATGGCGGCTGCTAAGTATAATAGAGAAGTTACATTAATAGCACCACTCCAGGGCTGAAATAAAAGAAAAACGCTGGAATGGTGCTTTAACAGGACATTAAATCTTACATCTTATTAAGGGGGCAGTTAATGGGTATTTTATTACTTTCTGGGGCAAAAGGGGGCATTGTTACTTTGGAAGTGGCACAATGGTAGGTATTATAACTATTTTAGTGCACTAAGAAGATCACATACTGTGTGGAGCACAAAAGGAGGTACTTTTACAGTTTTGTTTTTTAACCACTTTCATCTAGAGTGCAAAATAGGTCACTGTGGGGATAATACTATGCTTTGAGGCTCTATCTGACACAAACAATAAGACAGAAACATGTGATGCCTGGGTTAGATGTCCACTTGGAGGTGTTACACCACCCTTGTGGTGACCTCCTAGCTTTGTCTCTCCATCCCACCGTTTACTTGTCCAATCTGTAGAAGATAAATATGGTAGGTTTTTCTAATTGTAAAATTGACCATGTTTGAAGCACAAGGACTGCAGTAAGAAGTGCATTATATTTATGGTTGGGGCAACAATGGGTTAGAGTAAGGCCATGTCCTCATGTTAAGAATTCTGTCAGGATTTAGGTCTTCTGTGCCTAAATCCAGACATAAATATCCATTATCTATTATTTAATCCATACTAATAAGGTACTTTATACCAAATTCACACGCAATAAATAAGATGAGAAGTATAACATCAGGGCGAGAAATCCAAGTTTTGACCTCAGATTTCTGATGCAATTGCCTTAAAAAGAATGAATGTCAAATTTGCCATCTGCAAATAAAGACCAAAATGTATTGACCCATCTGAGACCATCCTTATTGGGCAATTAGCTGGCACCCCTAGGGACAATGGCATAGAAAGGCATGGCTGGCCAGACAATTTCCCAGCAATGGCAAATACAGCAGAAATGTACTATTACAAGGTGCTCAATTAATGTGTTTTTTCTTGTGTTATTAGGGCTTCTCCTAGATGGTGGCCATATAGAGGCACCCTCTATGGCATAGGGCTTTTTTCTAATGGCATGTGAGTCCTGGTGACTTGATGGATGAACATTCTGTAGGAAGATCGATTTTGTGCAAGCCTAGATAGGTCCACAAGGGTCTTCTTCACCATTATCTTAATAGTATTGTGGTGTAGTAACCACTGAGTCTGCTAGGGGGTGCTGTGTGGATGTCCCAGGAGAAAGGATGAATGCAGAATACGAAATGGCCGTTATGTATCCCAAAGTGGGTGACTTTGGGATGAAGACTTATGTGTTGTTCAGCAATGATATTGCTGAGGTGTTGTGTCAATGTGTAAGGGAGAAGTCTCCGGGTAGCTAGAGAGATGGGCGGCCTGGTTACCTACAAACCCACCCAGGGGGTGTGTTTAAAGCACTGTTGGAAAGAGTGTGTAAATGCTTGAAGGACCTGTGAAGAGGTCAGAGTCATGTGACCCGGTGGGCATGGCTATGAGCCATATAATGTGGCCAGGATAGGTCACAGGTGGTGAATGCTTGGACCCGGTTGGTCCAGTGTGGAAGGTCCCGCTGAGATGGGGCTTCCTGCCTGACAGCACGTGTGGATGCTGTGAGTAATGGCTGCAAGTGCCTAAGAGTTCCCTGGAGGGAATGAATGTCTGCAGTATGGAGAAGTAGCCTTGAGAGAACCCTGACAGGGTGAGATATAACTGTGAGGCTGAAAAGCCTGCGTATTGGACATTGCTAACAGAGTGAAGCTCTGTCATGGACGCTATGCCGTTTATATATTGCTGGTCATGGTTTATGATGTGTAATAAACCGCATGGACTATACTGGTTTATGGAAAACCTGTGCAGGATCTGATTTTGTGGCTGCCAAGCGAGTGATCCCCTACTTAAATGACAGCGCTACCTCACAGTATCAAGCTGCTGATCTTCCTCTTTGCCTTATTCCTTCCAACCATAATGTACTTCTCCAGTGATTGTGCTCTTCGCATGATGTATTAAAGGTATGCTAGTGACAGATTGGTGATCCTTGTCTCGATTTGTCTGGCAAAATTGATATGTTTTTTCTTCTTGCTATCCATGGTATTGGTAACATCCTTCTCCTGCACTATTCAAAGGTGTCAGTTCTTCTTTTGTCTTGTATCTTTATCGTCCAGGTTTTTTACCCTTATGTTATCACAGAAAAGACCAAACTATGAATTAGCTATTTCATCACCAGTGAAATGTTCCCCAATTATTTGAAGACCTTTTCCAGTGACTTCACTGCTGATTTTCCCAGAGCTATTTTCTTATTGATTTCTGCTGTCATCGCTGCATCTTGAGTGATCATTGATCTGAGTAGGTTAAAGTCCTTTACAACTTCCAGTCCATCTCCATCCATATCAAATGTGTCCCAGTCTCGTACCTGGCAGCAGTCAATATCTTTGTCTTCTTTGTGTTGAGTAGCAGTCCCATGTTCGAAGTTTCCATCACCTTAATATGTACTTGATTCCAGCTACGCTTGTTGCTATCAATGTACGATATAAAGCAGGTCATATATGTCTATAGACATACATTTATAGAGTGTTCAGAAAGAGATGACTCTCCCTAAAGCCCCCTTCACACATAGCGAGATCGCTAGCGATATCGCTAAAGCGTCACCGATTTTGTGACTCAACAGCGATATCGCTAGAGATCTCGCTACATGTGACACTTACCTCTGTCCCGGCCTCCTGCTGGATATCGTTGATCACGCGAGATCGTCCTGGTCCATTTCTTGTCGTCGACTTCCTGCTGGCGCCAACGAGCGACTCCATGGACGCGGGAGGAAGTCGTCACCAGAGCTGCCGTCTGACAGGTAAGTAACGACTGCTGACCGCTGCTACGTCGCTGGTGAGATCTGCCTGTTTGGCAGCTCACTAGCGACCATTTATGCACCAGCGATCCTGACCGGGTCGTATCGTTGTCGGGATCGCTGGTGCAACGCTAAATGTAACGGGACCTTTATGGGAGAAGTGACGTGGAGCCTTATCTGTGTGTATAGTGTGACTAGTCTGCCTAATCTAGTTCCTTTGCCATTAACCACCTTCATTCTATTTAATATGACATGATTCTGCTGACTCTGTCCCAGTCTACACAGTAAAATTGAAACTTGAGCAGGAAATGTCAATTTACTTTGTGATCTCTAGTCATTAGAGTGAATACTGAAACATTTTCAGGATTTTTTTCTATGGATAGTCAAGTAAAAAACATCATCCACTATAACACATAAACAATCATTTTGAAGCAGATTATTAAAAATGTGTTTAGCACTTTCCCTGACATAGGAGGTACCAGTAGTACATGTTATGTCAGTTGCCAGCACCAGCCGATAACGACTCTGTCGCACCAGTCGTCAGTCTGACAATGGCATTTCAATATTACGATTGCATGGTGCAATCATTCTTATGCTCATAATGCATGTCAAGATCACAAGGTGATGATGTTTTAATTTAGCAGCCAGGGGTTTCATAAGAGATCAGTAACATTGTAGTACTGCAGTATATATAACAATTGAGCAAATCAATACAGGTTAAAGTACCCTGAAAGAGCAAAACAATAAAGTAAGAAGTAAAAAAAAGTTTTAAAAATATCAAGCTACATGGAGGATATATATAATTTATTTTTTAAACTAATTTTCCAAGTTTGAAAAAAGAAAAACATATTTGATATTGTGTCCATAAAAGTCTAATATATATGAAAATATAAAATTCTTTAAATAGCTCATTGTATGTTGAAAAGAAAAGAAAAATCAGAACGCAAGAATTGCTATTTTTGTGTGCAATACAAAGGAATCAAAACATTTTATGTAACCCAACATAGTATCAATAAATTGTCTTCTTGGACCTCAAAAAAACAATCCTTCATACAGGTCCAAGTCTCAAAAAGTAACACAAGCCCAATTTTTTTTTTTTTTTTTTTACAAAGCTATAAACAAAAAAAAAAAATAGAAACAATACAAGTTTGGCATTGCGTAATAGTACTGTCCTGAGGAATTATATTAGCCAGAGCACTTTTACTCTGCAATGAATGCCATTAATATAACCCCTCCCCACCACCCTCTTCCCCCCAAAAAACAAGCCAGAATTATGTTTTTTCACCATTTTATCCAGTTTGGAACTTTTTTTATATAGTACAATAAATTATGTTATTCTACAACTCATGCCACAAAAAAAGGCAATAAAGCAAGGCTATAACGATGCAAAATTTTAAAAGTTGTGTGTCTTGGAAAAAAAGAGGAAGAAAAAAAAAAAGGAAAGCGCAAAAAATGTAAAGTTGCCTGGGAGGGAAGGGTTAAATAATTTTTTTTCTCATAGATATAAGTATGTAAGGAACAAAGGGATAGACTCTAAGTGAAACAATTTAAATTACTGTGCCCACGCAGAAGAGACACGGGCACCCATCCATCGCCGGCGTAAGTGTGCAACCCTCAAAAAACAAATTAACAAGGGAACCGATTCTTTGTAACTCGGGAGGTTAAGTGACCCACTTAGATTTCCCAAGTGAAGTGTCACAGTGCTCAGGCCTGAGCAATCTCATTTGGTTTTGAAGAGCTGAAGACACAGAGACTACATCAATAATAATTTTACACTGTTGACACACATATTCAGACAGCTACTTTGCTCACTGATGCAACCAAAACAGACAGTGGCTTTTTATAATGTGCTCCTCTCTTGGAAACTCAATGTTTATATAATGCAAATGATAGTTATTAACATTCAGATTCCTTTGTTTTTCTTTTCGCACATTACCTAATCAATGTGAAGTATTCTGTAAAATGTATATTTCTTCTTACAAGTCATTTTGAGCTAGTCAAGTGTTGCCCCACAAATAATCCAATCCTATGATTCAATTACCTTTCCTTATCATTTGTTTAACTTACAAGACAAATTTGTGCAAGACTTTTGAATTGTTACAGTAAATTTACTTAAAGAGGATGGTTCATGAAACAACCTATTTCCATATGCCAATATTTGGTCATATGAATATCGTCTTTTAGGTTTGACGAGTCAGAAAAGCTCTGCAAGGCCTCACCTTGTCTCTGGTACGTGTGGTGACAGACACACGTACACACATTATAATCTATGGGTCTGTGCACATGTGTGTGTTTTCACACGGACCTTGTGTCCGTGTACAAAACATGTAGACATGTCCGTTTTTTTCCGACAGTATGTATCGCAATACGGACAGAACATGTGCACACCGTGTACTGTTCGTATGCATTTTTGCAAACATTGTATCACTATTGTAGACAGGTGTCCTGAATTTGAGACGGAAAAAAAAAAAAAAACTCTCTGGCCTGTTCTTTGGTTCTTTGGTGAGGTAAACTAGTTGTGTGTGGAGGCACATGTGTGTAGTTCTTCGCCTGTATTTTCATGATATCATGGCACTCGTGTGGAGGGATACCACGACTGGCTGAATATCCAGCGTGGATGGCGTGCAGTTGCAGCAGCACTGTTTGCACGAAGTGGTTGGTCAACATATTCCCCATCCAAGCAAGCAAAGTATGGTGAGTGCACCCATGGATGTTCCTATGTCATAACAAACTACTTACTTAATTCATATTTCAAATAGTGCTAACAGTGCTGATGTGTTAGTGATTCAGTTATTAGGCCATCAAAATAGCATGTCATTTGTAAGCCCTTATGAGTATCATAGTCACTAGACTTCTGAATGTGCTTGTTGAATGCCAAACATAACCTTCAGGATGTAGATTGGAATAGTCTTTTTAAATACACTCAAAAAACTTTAAAATTGTTGATTCACAATGCTATCACACATTACTGTTGGGCCTTGTCTGGACAGCCATGCTTCTGCAAGCCCCCAAAGTATAGTTCCCCTGTTCAGTGTTGGTCATACACAAGTGTTAGTGGAGCCAGCACTCTTTCCCTCTTCACTTGTTTCTTTCAGCAGTAGTTGCTTATTTTGCAAAACCGCAGCAAAAATCTTCCTCCAATACTGCCCTTACAGGTGTCAGGCAGGCATTGTAAAGGCAGTGTATACTTACTACTCTACACACAAAAATCTTGAAATGAAATTTTTCTGTTACTAACCCTAGCACTGTGTACATTATGGTGCTGGGTACAGTTGTAAACGTTATGCATGGCATAAGGTATCTAAGTGCCAAGAATTAGATGTATAGTAATGCAATAGCTGCTGTTTCCTTTTGTGAACATACTGAGAAAGTTAGCATTAAAGGCATATTATGTTTTTAATAATTCTCTTTGCGTATATTAAATAGGCGTAAATTGTCAGATTATGAATTTTTTTTTTACTATGTCAACAGTGGCTTTGTTGAAACTACGCTGGCAAGGGACCAGTACCGCTGGGAATATAATCCCCTTCCCTCTACATCTGGGGCAACTAGAAAGCGCCAATAGGTGTTTTTCCAGCAGTTACAATTCCTGCGCCCAGTCATGGAACTCAACCAGTAAGTGTACTGCTTCAAACAGCTCAGTTTTAAGTGTTGTTTCTCCCACACCAATATTGTTTGAGGCTAATTATGTAGGTGGTACTGTAAATACTCAAGGAAGCATCATTGTACATGCACATGTAAAATGCCTTGTCACACGCATATTTGTGTTGTTTTTAAAATTAAGGTTCAAGATGAATCCTACAGAAACCAACAAAAAAAGGGACAAAAATTGGTTGACTAAAGATACCAAGGTTGCCAAAAATCATAGTTGTACTAGAAGGGTGTGACCTCACGTTCCCTATTGCTAGCTCAAATTTTTTACATTTTGTAATTTTTAAAGAGAATATTGAAAACATGTTTATGTGACCCCTTTTGTTACAATATCCATTTCTTTCATCCTAGGACTGAGGACAACTTGGATGATTCTGATGAATCCCCAACAGCGGCAGCCTCTGCACCTTGTACGTCAGCATCGGAGACGGATCAAACAGCTGAGGCCAGTCAAACAACACAGCCACAACAGCCATCTGATGCTGGGGAAACAACCACTGAGGGTACGATTGCAAGCAGTCAAATAACAGAACAACTATCACAGGAACAATAGCCCCAGCACAAGCATCACCAACCATTCCACCACGGTACACAGCACCTAGTGTGAGAGGAAGATTCAGCAGGTGACATGAGATCAGGATGTTGCCTGAAGCAATTGATGCAAGAGTCCTGCATATCATGAACTCACTGATGCCAGAAACAGATGTTGACTGGTTTTGCCGCTCACTGTCTTCCTGTCTGGCAAAAGTACCAACACAACGTCAAGAGCGTGTCCGAGCAGCTATGCTCACCCTCCTTGCTGCCAGCCAGGGAGAGAGAGCCCAACCAGGTGCTTGCACCCATAGAACAGTGGTGTGCAGACCAAAATCTGACCCAGTTGACAACTACAGCGTCAACACACCACGAGCAACAGGTGCCTGCAACCTCTTATGGCCCGGAACAGCAATCAACCAGCCAACAATACCCACAAATGGCCACACCATATTCTGTCTATGAACCACCCCCTGCATGCAGCCAACAGATACAACATAGGCCACTGGGTGAAGTTGCTCATACATTTCAAGTGCAACAGCAGTACACTGTGCCACCAAGGCAAATGACACCTAGCCTAACTAGATTTGTGCATCCGACTCATCTGCCAACAACACAACAAACAACTGGCCAAACATATCAAGGTTACATATCACGGCCACAAAGGCAAATGAACCTGTTAGTCAGGTTGTACAATACTCAGTCAGCGCAAACTACCAACAACAACCCTTTTATGGCCCCTCCTAGAAACCCAAAGCTACCACACTGCTACCTCAGGATACCGACAAATGTATGTTAGAACATCCGTTGATAATCCACCACTGCAGCCAAAAATAACACAATCTCTCTGACCTTTCCTGGCACCTGCGCACTGCAGTACTCTGCTCTGCCCTCAATAGGGCAGATATAGTACACCTGCGCAGGAGCCACGGCAGGAGAAAGGAGGAGGACGTCATCGCTAGAAGATGGGAGGCGCCGGACCGGACCATGACACTCATCGGACCAGACCGCTCCCGGGTGAGTATAATCTAACTCTTTTTTCTTATCTTTCAGGTTACATTGGGGGCCTATCTACAGCATTACAGGGGTGGTGGCTGCATCTTATATCAGAAAAATGAGGTGACAGATTCCCTTTAAAATTTTATAACATTTTTTGAGGGGAAACACATTTATATTATTTTTAAGAACATTAATGTCACTTAAAAATTCAATGGCAAAAAAACAATGCCTCATTGTAAAAAAACATAAAACCTCACCCACAAACAAAAAATACATAAGCCAAAGGAGAAATGGCCAATATCAGTGTATTTATTAAGCTTTAAAATACAAATTTGGAAATTAGCACACCTTTCCCTCAGCTAAACCTTTTAATTACAGGCCCAACCCTTTATTTGCAGACTCAAAAAATTCTCTCTGGTACTTGTCCACACGGATGGCACATGGATGACACACGTAAATTCTACATGGACACACGGATGACACACGGAGTATACACATGGATATACGGACACGGATATCTCCGGTATCGGTTTTTCCAGTATCGGAAAAAAATGGACGTGTGAAAGAGGCCTAAGAGAGTATCCTAATCTAGTGGACCCAGCTTGTGCATGCACTAGATATTTGGGCATTCATTAGAAAGGACCCCATGTATTACTCCAGGCTGCTCCATGGGAAATTACTGCAACTCTAGGGTTTATAGAAGCAAAACCCAAGAGATTATCTCTTTACTAAGGATACCAGTCCTTTAAAGGAACTCTGTCAGTACATTTTTGCTCTGGAATCTGAGGACAGTATGATGTAGTTGCAGAGACCCTGATTCCAGTGATGTGTCACTTACTGGACTGCTTGGTGCAGTTTTGATAGAATCCCTGTTTTCTCTGAAATAGAGGTAGCAGTGTTCTAAATTCTGAGCTGTGTTACCCTGTCCACACCACTGATTGGAACGCTTGTCAACAGTGTACACAGGAATCTGCCAATCAGTGGTGGGGGTTGGGTTACACAGATTAGCTGGACTGCTCTGCATATGATTACTAGTCCTGCAGTGATAATCTCCTGCTGATAAAACACTGATTATATTGAAACTACTGCAAGCTGCTGAGCAAGTGACACATCCTTAAAAACAGGTTCTCTGATTATATTGCAAAAACCTGTTGACAGATTCCCTTTAATATGCAATCTTTAGAAAAACATATTTTTGCTATAAGGTAAAACCACTTTTGGTGCACATACCAGTGGTACGTACCTGTTTCCGATCCAGGCTTTGCGTCCCGTGCCACTAGACTCTATTGTTTTCCATGTCGATCTTTGCAACTAGCCCTGTGTGCTCCCATGTGTTTATTTCCTAGACCTACAAAAGACCCTCCAAGACACACACAGGTGCCTTGTTATCAAAATTTCCTACTAAGACTTTTAGTTTGTCTGTGCACAGTTCCAGTCCACAGTCATCAGGACGTCTCCTGGCTGTCAGTGGTTTCCCGTCCATAAATTGCTTGTCTGCGGTTTCCCGTATTCCTACTACCTTCCAGTGGCCTTCAGTACTTCTCCTGTTCGTCTGCAGTTTTCAGTAATCCCGCATTATGTAACCAAATACCAAGACCATGGTACATACCAAGACCATTGTTCCCAGTTTCCTGTCTGCTTTCTGTGTCTTGCATGCTTCACACATTTGCTGCACCGGTGCCCATGGCTAGTGTGCCCACCCGGGCCTTGGGATTAGAGGATCCACCACAGTAGTGGTCTCTCTTTCCATGACAACCATTTTAATATCCCCAGAAACGGCTCTGATTTTCACACTCATCACTTGTCATCCACTCTTTTTCAGTTCCTCTGTCAACATTTTGCCAGTACTAGTTGCTAGAACATTCTTTCCGTTGCTTCCAATCATACATTATTCCTGCCTTGTCCAATGGCTTACTTACTCTGAAATAAAAGCATGCCTCCTTCTTAGGCCTGTATGCATATTGACAGACAGAAGAGCAGGATCAGAGACATATAGACTTACCCTTAATTGGTCTTGGCTTCTCTGCTGCTTGAGATTGATTGCACTTGACAACAGGCAGTGGGCAGAAGGTTAAAAGGGAGATTTCTTGCGTCTGGAACTTTTGAGTGATTTTGTTAAGGGTAACACAACATTATTTTTAAATACAGTGATTTGTAGATTACCTCATTGTAATCACTGGGGTTTCTAGCTCATAGAAGTAAGAACGTCAGATGCATAAATATAATTTGTTCAGGAGTTGCAATCAAACCCAGGCACTGGAGACTAGGGCCAAAAGATCCCTTTGCCCCATATGAAAAAACTATTACTATTACAGTGCCTTGCGAAAGTTTTCGGCCTCATGGAACTTTTCAACCTTTTCCCCACATATCATGCTTCAAACATAAAGATACCAAATGTAAATTTTTGGTGAAGAATCAGCAACAAGTGGGACACAATTGTGAAGTTGAACAAAATGTATTGGTTATTTTACATTTTTGTGGAAATGCAAAAACTGAAAAGTGCAATATTATTCGGCCCCTTTAACTTAATACTTTGTTGCGCCACCTTTTGCTGCGATTACAGCTGCAAGTTGTTTGGGGTATGTCTCTATCAGTTTTGTACATCGAGAGACTGAAATTTTTGCCCATTCTTCCTTGGCAAACAGCTCGAGGACAGTGACGTTGGATGAGATCGTTTGTGAACAGCAGTTTTCAGCTCTTTCCACAGATTCAGGTCTGGACTTTGACTTGACCATTCTAACACCTGGATACGTTTATTTGTGGACCATTCCATTGTAGATTTTGCTTTGTGTTTGGGATCATTGTCTTGTTGGAAGACAAATCTCCGTCCCAGTCTCAGGTCTTTTGCTGACTCCAACAGGTTTTCTTCAAGAATGGTCCTGTATTTGGCTCCATCCATCTTCCCATCAATTTTATCCAGCTTCCCTGTCCCTGCTGAAGAAAAGCAAACCATGATGCTGCCACCACCATGTTTGACAGTGGGGATGGTGTGTTCAGGGTGATGAGCTGTGTTGCCTTTATGCCAAACATATCATTTGGCATTATTGCCAAAAAGTTCGATTTTGGTTTCATCTGACCAGAGCACCTTCTTCCACATGTTTGGTGTGTCTCCCAGGTGGCTTGTTGCAAACTTTAAATGACACTTTTTATGGATATCTTTGAGAAATGGCTTTCTTCTTGCCACTCATCCGTAAAGGCCAGATTTGTGCAGTGTACGACTGATTGTTGTCCTATGGACAGACTGTCTCACCTCAGCTGTAGATCTCTGCAGTTCATCCAGAGTGATCATGGGCCTCTTGGCTGCATCTCTGATCAGTCTTCTCCTTGTTTGAGATGAAAGTTTTGAGGGACAGCCGGGTCTTGGTAGATTTGTAGTGGTATGATACTCCTTCCATTTCAATATGATTGCTTGCACAGTGCTCCTTGGGATGTTTAAAGTTTTGGAAATCATTTTGTATCCAAATCCAGCTTTAAACTTCTCCACAAGAGTATCACGGACCTGCCTGTTGTGTTCCTTGGTCTTCATGATGCTCTCTGTGCTTCAAACAGCCCTGAGTCTATCACAAAGCAGGTGCATTTATACGGAGACTTTATTACACACAGGTGGATTATATTTATCATCATTAGTCATTTAGGACAACATTGGATAATTCAGAGATCCACAATGAACTTCTGGAGTGAAAGTAAAGGGGCCGAATAATATTGCACACCCCTCTTTTCAGTTTTTGTATTTCCACAAAAATTTAAAATAACCAATAAATTTCGTTCAACTTCACAATTGTGTCCCACTTGTTGATTCTTCACCAAAAATTAACATTTGGTATCTTTATGTTTGAAGCATGATATGTGGGAAAAGGTTGAAAAGTTCCAAGGGGCCGAATACTTTTGCTTGGCACGGTAAATACCAGTGATAGTTGGGGACCCTGTTGGAGATTATGCACTGGGTTTTCTGAGCTTCAAGTTAGGCCAATGGATCGCATATTTATTACATCATCTCACATGTTATAAAGATATAACTGAAATCTTACGAATGGTGAGAAATTAGAATCCCAATTCATTGGGAAAGTCCTCCTTATTAGCACTTTATTCCTTTTAAAACCCAACATGTCCAATTCCTATTTTCCATGACGGCAGCTGTCCCTAGTGCCGGCAATTGATTTGTTACATTCCACCAGTGCCCCATAGTTCTCCAGATGTCTTCATAACAATTGGGAAAGTACGTCCCTTGAGGATCTTTATGTGGTCGCTCATCCAGCATTCGTTTGCATACAAGAGGAGGTACCCTCCCCTCCGAAGATCTCGTAAGGCCGGAGTCACACTAGCGAATAAATCGGACGAATGCAATGCGATTAAAAAAAAAAAAATTGCATTGCTTTCGTCCCAATATTATTCTATGGTTTAGCTCCCATCATCCGATTTTTTATCGGATTTGTTCCTCGGACCGAGACAATCGCAGCATGCTGTGATTGTCAGCGATTTTCGGATCGGATTCGTCAATGCAAGTCTATGGGTGCGATTAAAAATCGGATTCAAAACGGACCACACGTGTGACTTGCGATTAAATCGCAACACTTCTCCTGGTCAAAAGGAAATAGCATCAGGCATTGGCAGGAAGCTTTGGGATGCAAATTACACTTGCAACATAAAAAAAACCCAGGAAGAATGCCTCCACGGAGTCCTCCATCATGTCCACGCCAGTCAATGTGGAAATGCTGATAGTTCTGGTCCAGGAGAGGCCTAGAACTATGGGACCAGAGAGATCCCCACTATGCTGACCAGACACGCAAGGAGGCAGCGTGGAGAAAAATCTGTGCCCAGATGTTCAGTGGCTATGCGGCAAGACCTCGGGAGGAGCAGGAGAAAATTAGTACGTTATAATGTGTACACATAATCAAAAACTCTAATGTAATATGCTCAATGTAAGTTACAAGATGTGGCGTTAATGTGTGCTTATTTTCAACATCTAAATTACACCTCCCTGACTGGTGGCCCCATGACGATTTTTGGTCCTAAAAATTTAAATACTTAGCTAATTGTTCTACCACCAAATGCAGTGCTCTCCTTGTTTCTTTGTCCGTATCTTAGCCAGTATATATCTTTTGTTTTTTGACTCAAAATGTAATAGATGTTCGCATCATTACCACAGGTTTTTCTACATTTTCTTTGAAATTCGGTTGTTTAGAAGGTCCTTTTTTTAGTAGGCCTCAACCTGTTACTTATTTTGGTAGTATTGGTGTCGAGCCATCAGAAATATTCATTTAAGTTTCAAAATGTGTGCCTAAGCATATGTAAACCGTTGATAACATAGCCATATGTGTGGTCTTAGGAAATGCTGTGTTTTGTTTCACATTGTAGTGACTGATGTGACAAGGAGTTGGCGCAGCTGTAGGGACACATATAGGAGGGAGAGACAGCTGAGGGTCCGTAGTGGAGTGGCCGGAACCACAAAGAGGAAATACCTCTACTTCGACCGCCTGCATTTCCTTGCTCCTGTGATGGATCTGAGACCGTAAGTGCAGGGTTTAATGTAGTACTTTGTATTTTCGCTATGCAAACTCTAAATATATATATTTTTTATAATTGTAGCACCGAGTCAAACCTCACAGAGAGGGAGACGGGTTCCGACTCTGAGGTGGTGATTGATCCAGAGTCGGATGTTGCTGCAGGGTCAGGCCCATCTGCAGGACTTCCCAGAGCCACACCACCACCACCAAGGTCACCACCACCAGAATCTGGTAGCCAGGCAGCACAGCATGATGACCAGGGCAACAGTAGCAGCCCCACCATGCCTCTGGATCCCTCGCCACAGCCTTCTGCCCTACCACGACGAGGCAGGCGCAGGAGAGAAGGAGCACCTTTGGGAACAAGGATGCAGGTTGACCGAGGTGTCTTGGACTACTTGTCCACAACTGCTCATGATGATGGGGAGGAGGCTTATGGGCACAGTACTTGAGGGCAATTCCCTGTGGGTACAGGCTGCGTACCAGAGGGGCTCTCCAAATCATTTTGGATGCCAGCACACCACCCAATAATCCCCGCACTGTGTTTCAGTTTCTGGAAAGGTGGCAGCTGTCAGATGAAAATCAAATTGATAGGCTGGTTGGACTTGATGTGACAAGTCAACCATCCTTGGAACCTGTTCCTCCTCCTCCGCCACGGGTGCCAACACCTCCACCTCAGCCTGCACACATCCCCAATGTGGCTCCACAGGTCCAATATATGGGCCAGGGCGCACATGCCCATTATGGCCACTTTAACGTACTCAATGTTGGAGGGTGGCCCCAACATGGGTATGTTAGACATGGCCATATTGGGGGATATGGGCAATTAGGGCAGCCCTACCATGACTACCCCCACCAATTTCAAAATTACCCCTACCCAAACCCCCAAATAGATCCTGCCAGGATGCAACAGATGGCACAGCCAACTGGCAGCGCACAGGGGGACAGAGATGTGGCCCAGCAACCAAGGGCAAATGTCCAAACAGGACCCCCACCTTCACCACCCCCAACCTACCATGACTTGTAGGTTTTCCTTTTGGCCTTTTTTTGAGGTTGTCTGTTTTATACATGATGTTTCTTTTTGTGTCTTTAATGTTAACTACTAATGTGCTGCAAACATTATGCCATATGGCATTAATATGGTTATTTGCTTTTGGCATTCCCCCCCCAAAAAAGCAAGTAATAAACTTGTTAACATTCACAATGTGTGCCTGTTCCTGTTCGTACATGTTCTGTAATGTGTTAGATAGATCTACTAAAAATTACTCAGAAGAAAAAAAAAAACAAAAAGGGCAAGCAAAAAATCTTTATGAGAACACAACACAACCAAACCACTACATAGATAAGGCATCATTTTGCCAGGGAGTAGCACCCTGAGGTGTTAGAAAATAAGTAGTGAACACATCACGTACTTTGAGTCCGGAAATTAGACGACGGGGTGGGATTACATGTGTCCTAGGCCTAGACACATTTGCAGACTCAACTTCAGCATCATCATGTGAGGGTCAGTCATGAATTCTTGTGAAGTTATGTAGGACCACACAGGCTTTAATAACTTCATTGACATTTGCTTCACTCAGCTGAATTGCGGACTGTAGGACCCTCCATTTTGCCGAAAGAATGCCAAAGGCGCACTCCACCAGTCGCCGAGCACGTGATAGGCGCAAGTTAAATATTCGACGCCGGCGGTCAAGGGTTCGTTGTGGATATGGCCTCATGACATGTCTGCTCAATTGAAACGCCTCATCTGCTACAAGAACATAAGGTACCGGTTCCAGATTTGAGTCTGGAGGCTGACGTGGTGGTGGTAGGTCAAGCTCATTATTACACAGCCGCCGACCCATAATGGAAGAATTGAAGACTCTGGAGTCTCCAGTTCTTCCATAGGCCCCAATATCTACAATTATAAGCCTGTAGTGAGTGTCGACCAGAGCCAACAATACTACAGAAAAATATTGTTTATAATTATAGAATTGGGACCCCGAGTTCGGCGGCTTACGCACATGGATGTGCTTCCCATCCAGGGCTCCAATATATTGTGGACACTGGCACGTGGCCTCAAATCCACGGGAGATACGCAACCAGTCTGCCATTTTGGGCTCCGGCATTACCACATGATGGAGTCTGGTCCAGATTTTGGAGCATGTAGACCGAACCATGCCAGAGATTGTTTATTTCCCAATTAAAAATTCTAAATGCAGACCAGCATATGAAAGGCCAGTTGAAAGGAAGCTAAAAAAAAAAAAAAAACCACATGAGTACACAGCCCAACAAACAACAGATAAAGCTTAAATCACATTTCAAGTCTAGGAATTCTAAAGTAGGCATGATCAACATTAAATTACATGCCATGGCTTGGTTAAGTAATACACAAGCATATAATGTTTATTTGTAAATGTGCTAGAAAAAATGTGATCAAAAATTGCAATAATAAATAAGGTTCAAGGTCTGGTAAGGAAATATGCTGCTTCACACATCATCAACATATTGCTTTAAGACATACTGTAAGGTGAGGAGTAGACGCTCCTCTGCAGAAATAGCTTTGCGCATCCTCGTGTCCTGAAATGTGATACCAGGGCACACAATCTCGAGCAAAAGATCAAATGTAGCAAGGCTCATCCGACAATATTTATAGAACTTCTCCGGATGGCTACGCAGAGATGTATAGAGACGATGGAAATGGCCTTTAGATATCCTGCGTACTAAAAGCGGATGGACCCACATTCATCTACGCCTCCTCGGATCCACAATCACAGGGTATTGCTCCCCAAAACGTCGGGATATAACCCAATAGAAAAGAACATGCTCAGTGGTGTTAAAAGTCAGCCTGTCATGTTTAGCACAAAGCAGAGATAAAAAAATCCAAGCACTGACTGTATGGCAAAGGTAGCAGGCTCACACCTGTTGGAGAGCCCATAAATATAGGGCGGGATGAATTTTTAAATTAGTTTCAGGCCTAAAAACCGTTATTTGTCCATTTTGTAAGACTCCGAAAAAAAAATAAATAAAAAAATAAATCGCAAGACGGATGTCAAACGGATGCTTACATGCGAATAAAATTGGATCAACGATGAAAAATCGGACCACAGACGGATCACTGGTCAAGAAACCTTGGTGCGATTTCGGAACGTAAAAATCGGACCGATTTTTTAATGGTTGTGTGTGACTCCAGCCTAAGGCTTGCACAGTATCTGACTTTTCCCATTTTCTCTCTGCAGACAACCGCATCCAAATGACCCGTCTGGAGTCATTTCTATGCACCCAATAACTGAGACTTTAATGTAGCAATTATCTTACGAGGATAGCTCCATGGTGATTTATTTAAAAAGACATGTGTGCTATCATTATATTCTCCTGCAAGCAGCATCACCCATCTCTAATGTATGTACATTGAATGACCCAACGGCATAAGCAGCTTGTGTTTTGCACAATTCTGCCTGGCAGATCTACGTCTATAAAAGCTTTCCGCTAGGCAGGAGATCCGAAAAGCACATGTAACTCTCCTGCTCGATATACTCCATGTTAAATTAAACAGCCTGTGGCACAGATATGTTTTTTTATGATCTGCATTTAAAATATAACCAGAACGCCATTAGAAAAAGTTACAAGTGCAGGGGGGGATTCAGCAAATGTTGTACTGTAGCTGCTAACGCCGCTGCGTCACTTCGAGCTATGTTTACCCTGTGCCATTGAATAAACGTTTCCCATCTACACCCAGATGAGCTGCGAGGGCTGGCAATAAACCGAGATCCTGCTTAATAATTTACTTGCGGAGCTTTAATTCACACACTGTACACCTAGGAGCAGATACTGGTAAAAAATTGCATGATATTGCCACCTAATACCCTACTACATAAAGAGGTAGAGAGCTAGAATTGCTGGAGATATCAGTAGTAAAAGGCGATGGATGAGGTTGATCCCAGAGAACAAAAGCTTGACCATTCACAAATGATCTGTGTTTTAAGCCAAGTTCACACTATCAGTATTCAGTCAGTATTTCACATCAGTATTTGTACACAAAAACCAGGAGTGGGAGTTAAATCCAGAAGTTTTGACGTGTTTCTATTATACTTTTCCTCTGATTGTTCCTCTCCTGATTTTGGCTTCCAAATACTGATGTAAAACACTGACCAAATACTGAGTGTGCGATCATGGCCTTACTGATACACATCATGTAGCAACTAACAGAATGGTTTTTAACAGGGAAAAATGCAAAGTACTACATCTGGGCAATAAAAATGAAAAAAGCATATACAGAATGGGAGGAATAGGGCTAAGCAACAGCACATGTGAAAAAGACTTGGGTATACTAATAGATCACAGACTGAATATGAGTCAACAGTGTGATGCAGCAGCAAAAAAGGCAAATGCAATTCTAGGATGTATTAACAGAAGCATACAGTCTAGATCACGTGAAGTCATTATTTCCCTCTACTCCTCTTTGGTTAGACCTCATCTGGAATATTGTGTCCAGTTTTGGGCACCACATTTTAAAAAAGACATCAACAAACTGGAGCAAGTTCAGAAAAGAGCAACCAGAATGGTGACCGGTCTGCAAACCCTGTCTTATGAGGAAAGGTTGCAGGATTTGGGATTGTTTTGTTTGCAAAAGAGAAGACTGAGAGGAGATTTAATAGCTGTCTACAAATATCTAAAGGGCTGTCACATTGTAGAAGGATCAACTTTATTCTCATTTGCACAAGGAAAGACTAGAAGCAATGGGATGAAACTGAATGGGAGGAGACACAGATTAGATATTAGAAAAAACTTTTTGACAGTTAGAGTGATCAATGAGTGGAACAAACTGCCACGAGAAGTGGTGAGTTCTCCTTCAATGGAAGTCTTCAAGCAGAGGCTGGACAGACATCTGCCTGGGATGATTTAGCGAATCCTGCTTTGAGCAGGGGGTTGGACCAGATGGCCCAGGAGGTCCCTTCCAACTCTACGATTCTATGATTCTATGTTTGAGAAGAATTCATGGATTCTTTGGCTACTACTTCTTCCACGCTCATCTACTATCTCCTCTGCTTCAATATTTCATTAAACTCTTATTTCTAAAAATGAAAATAATATCTTTGCCTTTAAACTTAAATAAAAAGCTCTTGCCATTTAATGTATACAGCTCCGATGCATAATTACAGTGGGGAAAATAAGTATTTGATACACTGCCGAATTTGCAAGTTTTCCCACCTAAAAAGAATGGAGAGGTCTGTAATTTTTATCATAGGTACACTTTACCTGTGAGAGACAGAATCTTAAAAAAATCCCGAAAATCACATTGTATGACTTTTACATAACTAATTTGCATTTTATCGCATGACATAAGTCTTTACAATAGAATACAATACAATAGAAAAACAGAACTTAATATTTGGTACAGAAACCTTTATTTGCAATTACAGAGGTCAGACATTTTCTGTAGTTCTGGTCCAAGTTTGCACACATTGCAGCAGGGATTTTGGCCTTCTCCTCCTTACAGATCTTCTCCATATCTTTCAGGTTTCGGGGCAGTCGCTGGCCAATATTGAGTTTCAGCTCCCTTCAAAGATTGTCTATTTGGTTCAGGTCTGGAGACTGGCTAGGCCACTCCAGTACCTTGAAATGATTCTTACGGAGCCACCCATCATCCCTATAAAGGTTACGCACCTATTGCCGAGCACAGGTACGGACTGTGGCTGAAATTCAGCCCTGACACTTGAAATCACACAGGCCCATGCTGTCAACATCCCCAAGCACCAAATGGGATATATTACTAATATTACCCTGGATGGAGGAAAGCAAGATTTACTACAAGACCAATATTTCTAATGATTCCCGTGGCCTGCTGGGGTAAGATACAGAGTCAGTGACTTTGTGCTCCGTCACAACTCTTAACAGTATGGGTGTCTTGAGAACACCGATTCTGCTAACAAATTTAGCAAACAAGGCAGCCCACAACCAGGCAGGCCCTTCTTGCATTTGCCAGAACTAGCAGATGGCCAGTCCGGCCCTGGCTGAGCAGGATACCTAATCCCTGCCTGACCCTGGCGATAACCCAGGGGAGGACATGATGAGTGCTAGTCAATCCTCACTATCGCTAAAGACAACTGGGATAAACAAACGAAACTATGGAACACTTAGCTTGAGAAGAACAGAGAGAAACTTGGACGTCCTCCAAACATCAGAGAGGACGCTAGCAGACTTCTGTAGCACCAAGCCTTTGTAGGGAAGGTGACTTGATGGACGTGTCAGAATAGAGAAAGGAAGGTTTGCACAGCTTAGATAGGTGACAGTTACTGCAATGGGGAAACAGCTAGGAAAGTGTAGTGGACGTGCAGTACCTTGGGTTGACCATTAGATGGCAGGGAGGAGTGTGAGCAAAGGACTTGACATCAGCTTAGGGCTTTAGAAACCGTTGGTCATGGGGGGCAGAGTTACAGTGACAGGGGATCGGGAATGCTATAAATACTGAAGGAGGGTTCCAGAAAGTTCCAGTCCCCAGGGGGAGCTCCAGTGACAGGAGGACTACGACAGTCTGTGCGCTGTGAGGAGAATCCAAACCAGGGGGACTGAGGAGAGAGAACATCAGGGGGGTGGTCCTGACAGGAATACCGCAACAGAGACGAGTAAAAGAGAGTAGGCATACCTTGTTAAGGACGACGTTTGACTAGTGAAAGGACTGTCGGTGATTAGGCCTATGGCAGCCACAGTGTCGGAAGCTGTCAATGCGTCAGCAAGGAAAAAGGGACAGGACGTATATATAAGTCCCAGGCGAAAAACACGGTGTGTGACGTGGCCCTGGACACGGAGGGCCATGAGTGAGGTACTGTGTTGTAATGTGAGGGCCGTCAGTCGGACGGCGAGAGCACGATTAAACTTGGACCTGTTGTACCTGAAAATGGCCTCTATTTGTCTATTTTTATCTCTGTGCGGTATGATGAGGGATCACCCCCACAGCTCGGCTACCGACTCTACATTTGGCGTAGTCAGCAGGATCGCCGCCGCTAATACCTCATCTTCTGCGGCAGGCCTGCCTCAAATAATGGAAAAGAACTTGGACTATGCTGCTTGGAATATAAACACCTGTGGATTACAAATGATTTACCTGTGGAATATGAGTTGGGGGCGCTGTGACAGATCTGCGTGGCCAGCAGAGGATCCGGGGCGGTACTAGGTACTGTGCAGTATGGCGGTGTTGCTTCAGCGCAGAGGAGAGGTCCGGGTGTTTGCAGTTGTTCAGAATGGACTGGGACCCCCTCCAACGTACCCCAAAAGGAAGCAGTATGTGTCCGGAGACCAACGCTTCCATATATTGGACCCTGACAGGTGGGTGGAGAGGCCAGCCGACACCGCATCCCACAGAGGGAGTGGCACAGAAGAAAAACTTGGCTGTGGCTGTCTGGCACCATTCGAGTGCTGCCCAACGGACGGTATGAGACGCTGCGGGTGTCGGGGCATCGGCCGCCTAGAGTGGCAGTGGCGGCAGGAGATGGAGCTGCACCAGAAGTCATCTTCAGAACCACGGGCAGGCAGCGGGATGCTGAGCCGGGGAGCGGAGCCTGAGCGGAGTCAGCGAGAGCGGCCGCCACCAATACCGGCAGAGGACTTCTCAACGGAGCCCCCGAGTTTGGAGGAAAGGCCCGCAGGACAGTGGAGCTAGGAACGGAGGCTGCGGGGGAAGCAGCGTGATGCTGTGACGGAGGCCGCAGCGCCGGGGAAGGTGAGAGTACCCCCGGCCCCACCAGTGCCTCCGCAAGCGGCCCCCACCATTCGGCCGCAGCACACGGCCCCCTGCGCACCGGAAGGCCTAGTTACATCGGACCCTGTGGTGTATGCAGAACTGAGCGAGGGCCCTTCTCAAGTCCCCAAACTACCCCGCCCGGAGTCACCAGTGCAGAGCTCACCCAAAGAAGACGCTGCTGCGCTCCCCCTGCTAATAGCAGCTGCATCGTTGGAACCGGCTGTTACTCCAGCTCCATTGGAAGTAGTGGATGTGGCCTGTCCTGAGGCCGCGGTTATGCCGGTGCTGGAGTCGGCTGCGGCCGACTTAGCGGGCCCTGTGATTCCAGCCCCTGAGGACCCGGTTGTCCCCATTTGCCACCTGACCCCAGCGGCTGCTGGGCCACAGAAATCATCGGTCACTTCTGTCTCACGGTCTTTCTCAGCGGAGTCCCATCTACCGGACTTCAGGGCCTGTGCTGTACCCTCCGTGTGGATAGCGGAGGTGATCAGGAAGTAGAAGGCCCGGGAGCAGGAAGTGTGGAACCTGCTCCATACTCAAGGAGAGGCCGGCATGGAAAAGAAGAGATCTAGGGGACGGCTGGTCTATACCAACCTTGACCGGGGATACGGGTTTATCCGTGGTGAAACAGGCCAGAAGGTCTACATTAATGTGGCTTCAATTCGCCACGGTTGGGCTCTACAGGAAGGGGACTTAGTGTCCTACTATAAGGAATACTGTCCCCACGGGTATTATGCGGTGGCCGTACTGGCAGAGTCCGAAGGGAGTGAACGCCCGTGAAGAGGACTTAAATGGACACCCTCAGTATCCCCGGGGCTCCACGGCTGTGGGGTCCCTCACAACTAGCCACTGCGTAGTGGAGTAGACTGTCGAGAGTTCGGTGCACTGTAGTGCAGGTTCTGCAGAACAGTTCTAGAAAAAAAATGTTTTATTTGCTGAGTGTATTATTAGTATGTTCCTCTTACAGGATGTTATTTGTTTATTTGAAACTTGACAGAACGGGGATACGGAGAAGCGGAGGAGTGTCCAGGTCCAAGGAAGGGGGGGGGGAAGAAGACATGCAATGTTTGTTGTTATATGTTGGTCTTAGAAGTAAAAAGAAAAAAAAAATTATAAAAACTGGGGTACTTGTGCTATTATAAAGTTGTTTTGATGTATAATATGCAAAAGTAAAGTGCAACAGGTCCGGGTAAGAGAAGGTCTGAGGGACCAAAGGGAAGTGTGAGAACCAAGAAGGGTCTATGTGTGGAGAAGGTCTGGGAGACCAGGACGCCGACCATGACATATAACTGAAAGAAAGGTAAGAGAGATGGAAGACGTGAGAAAGACAGCCGTCCTAGGTCAGGTCCCCGACACCACGGACACCCCTGAAGAAGGAAGGCGGGCGCCGGCAATGATCTGGTAGGTGTGAGGCCTCGATCATGGCGTACCGGTTAGTGGAAGGTGACAGAAGGGGATAGTAGGGGAAGGTACATGCCATAGAGAGAATATGGGTGTACCTAGCCCAATTTGAAAGATGTTGTCATGTGGCGTGCGCGCTGGTGAGTAGCAGTAGGCTGCTCAGAGCATGGTGCTCCCAGTATGGTTCGGCCCCCGCAGGAAGTGGGTTTGGCCCAACAGCTGGTCTTACAGACAACAGAGTGTAGGTGAAGCTTCAGAACGACGAAGGCAGGGATTACGAATTGTTGAGGACGACAATAGACAAAGGAAGGGAGAGTGTAGGGAACGTGACCTGACTGACGGACGTGTCAGAATAGAGAAAGATAGGTTTGCACAGTTTAGATAGGTGACAGTTACTGCAATGGGGAAACAGCTAGGAAAGTGTAGTGGATGTGCAGTACCTTGGGTTGACCATTAGATGGCAGGGAGGAGTGTGAGCAAAGGACTTGACATCAGCTTAGGGCTTTAGAAACCGTTGGTCATGGGGGACAGAGTTACAGTGACAGGGGACCGGGAAAGCTATAAATACTGAGGGAGGGTTCCAGAAAGTTCCAGTCCCCAGGGGGAGCTCCAGTGACAGGAGGACTATGACAATCTGTGAGCTGTGAGGAGAATCCAAACCAGGGGGACTGAGGAGAGAGAACGTCAGGGGGGTGGTCCTGACAGGAATACCGCAACAGAGACGAGTAAAAGAGAGTAGGCATACCTTGTTAAGGACGACGTTTGACCAGTGAAAGGACTGTCGGTGATTAGGCCTATGGCAGCCACAGTGTCGGAAGCTGTCAGTGCGTCAGCAAGGAAAAAGGGACAGGACGTATATATACGTCCCAGGCAAAAAACACGGTGTGTGAAGCGGCCCTGGACACGGAGGGCCATGAGTGAGGTACTGTGTTGTAATGTGAGGGCCGTCAGTCGGACGGCGAGAGCACGATTAAACTTGGACCTGTTGTACCCGAAAATGGCCTCTATTTGTCTCTGTTCATCTCTCCGCGGTATGATGAGGGACCACCCCCCCAGCTCGGGGGGGGTGGTCCCTCATCATACAAGCAAACAACCAACACCTTTTGTAGACAGATGCATTGCAAGGGTCTGCAGCCTCTGACACATCCGTGACAATACGACACTGCAAAAGCCCCTGGTAGGAGGGAGAAGCTAGGTCAGGAGTTTAAGAGGGGGATGACTTGTGAAGGGAAAAGAGACTTTCTACATAAAGCAGAAAAAAAGAGAAGAATTAGTTGAGTAGAAAGGTAAAATTAACAATTGTAAGGACACAGAGGATAAAAACTTTGCTGGGAGTGATTCTTTAAAGCTAAAAACCTTTTTAGTGCAAAAATTAGGAGATTTTGTAAAATGTCCTAAAAACTGCATAACATTTTTTCTGTACTACTTAAAATCACTTCGGGGAGGACTAAAGAACATTTTAACAAAATGTTCCAACATTTTGAAAAGTTGCACAAGTGAATAAGGTAAAAACACCTCGAAAGCCTAAACATTGTGCAAAATAGTGAACTAAAAAATGACTACTGGATTGAATTGAAAAAGTGACTTAAAAAAAAGGCGTAAATGAAAAAACTAAATATGGCGCAAACAAATAACAGATACAAAGAACACAAAACTAGGTGAAAAAAATGGCGCTAGTGTGAACATAGCTTAAGGGTATGTGCACACTTTCAGCATTTGCAGCATAAAAATCTGCTGCAAATACTGATGTTTTGACAGGAAAAACGAAGGTTAAGATACATTTGTTTTTGACACTTTTTTCTGCATGTGTTTTTGAAGCGTTTTCCCCCATTCGTTAGTATGGGTAATATCTGTAGCAGAAACACTGAAAGAATTGACATGCTGCAGATTTAAATCTGCTGCAAATCTGCTGCAAATCTGCAAGGAAAAAATAAGCAACTTTGCTGGTACTAGGAAATACTTCAGGTTTTGTGACAAATCATAATCACAAATGCAGATTCTTTACTGTAAGAGCAGTGAGACTATGGAACTCTGACACATTTTGCTGTACTGGTTGATTGTCTACTAAAAAGGTTTGGACGCCTTTTTTGGTAACTATCATTTTACAATATATGGGCACTAGATTCTGTGATGGGGCGTTAATCCTGGGAACTGATCTGATTGCTGATTGGAGTAGAGAAGGAATTTTTCTCCTAATATCGAGCCATTTGTTTCAGCCCCATGAGGTTTTTTACCTTCAACCATAAAAAACAAAAACTATTAAATCTGTGCAGAAAAAAACGGAACAATACCAGAACGTGAGCACAGATCCCAAGAATAATTTTTGAAAAAAATCCCTAAGCATGTTATGCCGATCATAACCCATTATTGTTTACTCTACGTGTTATTTTTTCACAGTATTTTATGAATATATTAGCCAATATTCTTCGATGAAGAAAAGCCTCTGAGTTCGAGAAGATTTTATGCTTTTGCAAATATAATAAATAACCCCCTGGATCTCTTGAAAAGAATTCAAAAGATTCCCTCTACAGTTTTTAACAGCTCAGTTTAGTTCACTTTTCACATTCATATTATCTGCATAGCAGTTTGTCCTAAAACTCAGAAAATTAGACTATTGTATTGTTTTCTAGCAGCATGAGGCCCCTGTGCCTTAGCGAACATCCCTTTCTTCTTATTTCCCAGATACATTTCCAATTCTAATGCATCTGAACAAGGCTCCTTGAATGAGCTGCAAATCTCTTTCCATGGTTAAAGTTGATTAGTGGGACAGCAAGTGAAAATTAGCAAATATCATCAGCCTGCCAGCTATTGTGTCCTCGGGGCCTTTATGTCTTAAATGGTTCCTATCTTGTATGAAAAATACAATCTCTTATTATTTTATGTGACGAATGGCATATTTTAGCAAATGCTTAAAATAATGAAACGGTAAAAAAAAGCGTAGACAATTCTTGCATTAGTTTTTTATAAATACTCATTGTCTGATCTTATGCACATGGCTATATTACGTATTGTCATGACAATACCAATAACAAGGCAGCCATATACATCTATGGGGTCCAATTATACCTCCAAAGCTAATTCAGCAAATGGTTATCTACTCCAAACCCCAATACACATGCCCACAGTTTGGCCGAGCATGTTGCAGATTTCGGCTTTCAGATATGCTTGCATTTGTTTTTTACCTTGAAAAAGGCATCGAATCGTCTTGGTGTAAGGCTGGGGTCACACTAACCGACGCAAAATACGGTCAGTATTTTACATGTGTAATACGGATGAATTACCCCTAAATAGTGCTCCGTATGTCATCCGTAAGCAAGGTGTGGCATCCGTATGGTGAGATTTTCTCGCAGGCTTGCAAAATGGACATATAATGGAGCCCTATGACAGGGTTTCTAACAGAAAACAAAGAATAGATATAGACACATAGAATGCATATATATATATATATATATTTATATATATGTGTAATCTATGTGTCTATATCTATTAATTCGTTTCTTTATTAAAACTGTCAGTGTGAGTTTACTGTAAAGCGCACTGAATTGCCGGCTTTGCTAAAAGACACCTGGTGCGTATTTCTCGCAAGTCACATGTGTGGTCCGTGTGTAATCCGTATTTTTTGCGCACCCATAGACTTGCATTGGCGTACTACGGCCGTAGTACGCTGACAATCGCAGCATGCTGCGATTGGCACGAACCGTAGAATACGGATGAGAAATATACGGCTGGTGCGAGTGACCCCATAGAGAATCATTGGTCCTTGTCTAATGCGTGCTTTTAGCGCCTCTCACTCGGCCGTATTCCTCGCCAGTGTGACCCCGGCCTAATAAAAATCTAGATTCTATTGAGGATTCTTAATTTCCTCAAATGCAGCTCAGGTATTGTGACCTCTCCACTAAAGTGAACTCCTATGCACATGCACACTCAATTCAGCCAAGCATATTGCAGATTTGGGCTTTCAGCAGAATCCTAAGCACTCAGGTGGTGTTGGAAAATGAATCGTTTTACTTGGGGCAAACAGCAAAGTTTATCTGCATCAGTACAACATGCAGGTTTGTAGGACCAGACACAAACAAGTACAGGGTGTCATACAATACAGTGTAGAGAAGAACTATACACATATAAACAAGCTGTGAAAATTAACACTGCGCCATCTGCTGTCTGCTCAACACAGTCTCCAGCATAAGCCTGCAGCTGTTTTGTAGTCCAAAAGACCATGCATGTGTTCTGAATCAGGAGTCAAAGCTTAATGGTGTGTGCACACATTGCGGATTCTGCTGCAGATCCGCAGCGGATTTGGCCCTGCAGATCTGCAGCAGTTTCTGATGAGTTGTACAGTACCATTTTAGTGTATGTAAAAAGAAAAAAACAGTGCACACACTGTGGATTTTTCCATGCGGATTTGCTGCGGATTTAAAACGCAGCATGTCACCTTTGTGCAGATTCCGCAGCAGTTTGGTACCTGCTCCATGACAGGTGTCAAACCGCAGGGCAAAACCGCAGGCTAATCCACAGTAAATCTGCAGCTAAACCGCAGGTCATTTGACCTGCGGATTTAGACAAATCTGCAGCAGAATCCGCAACTTGTGCACACACCCTAAGGTGGATTTTTTATCAGAGAATAAAGGATTGTGCATGTTGAAATCCAACAGGCTGATCTTTCCTTTCCTTGACATCTGATGCCAGGGAAAAGTTAGGACATTTACACAGTAAATGGTCATTGATTCCTGCCAAGATTGTCAGGTTTGACCAATATCTGTTTCATGCTTTTGGCAAACACTATCAGTCTCCAGTATAAGTATTGCACTAATGTGAGCTACTTTTTCTAGCTTCTATAAGATTTGGGAAGACTTGTTAGATGTAATGGTAGCCCTTTACTGGTCAAGATCTTAAACAGGGAAGCAGTGGACTCCAACTACCTGAACATTCAGGCAACTTTCTATAGACCAGGTTGCATGATATCAGAGAAGCACACTAGGTTACAATGTGTGAGCAAAGTCCACCCTCTTCTATGCCTTTTGAACTCCACATTAATAAAATTTGTTTTACGAGCACTCGAGAAATCAGTACAGCACAGCTTTGTATGGTGTACTCAAGACTTTTGCTTTTTTTTAGCACATGCAATCTAAGTGTCACAGACAGGAAAGCTCCCTCTAAAATATGTAGCCAATAGGAACGTTATGGGAGTGAATAGAAATGTGAGTCTTCTCCTCACCCTAGCAATGTTAGGCTAGGTTCACATTTGCGGATGGCCAAGCTGTGGAGGTCTGCAGACTTCCTCCGTGAAGCTACGCCCACTGCCACACCTCCTCCGGTCAGCTCTGCCTACGTCGGCATGCGTACCTATCTGTAACAATGGGTACCCGCGTCGTACGCAACATGTTGGAATTTGATGCGGTCGCTGCATCGTCAAAACGACACATGCAGAGGCATCCGCACGACCTACGTACCCAATGTTAAAGATAGGTACCACGGACACACTCCAGGGAGAGAGTGTAAAACATCAGCATGACAGGTTAAGGCTACTTTCACACTAGCGTCGTGTAACGTACGTTGCAATGAGCCATTTTGGAGAAAAAACGCATCCTGCAAAGTTGCCCGCAGGATGCGTTTTTTCTCCATAGACTTGCATTAGCGACACATTGCGACGTATGGCCATACGTCGCATCCATCGTGCGACGGATGCGTCGTGTTTTGGCGGCCGCGACGCACAAAAAAAGTTACATGTAACGTATTTTTGAGCGTCGTGTCCGCCATTTTCGACAGCGCATGCGCGGCCGAAACTCCGCCCCCTCCTCCCTGGACATTACAATGGGGCAGCGGATGCGTTGAAAAACTGCATCCGCTGCCCACGTTGTGCAAATCTTTCACAACGTGCATCGGTACGTCGGCCTGACGCATTGCGATGGGCCTGTACCGACGCAAGTGTGAAAGTAGCCTAAGGGAGCTTGGTCTCCAGAAACGCTTCGATCTGACTACTTGTAACCTGTCATGCTGATGTTTTATCCTCTCTCTGGAATGTGTCCGTGGTGAATAAAACTTTGCTTTTCACTACGCTGTTGAGCTGGACATTCTACTTCATTTGGATTCCTCACGCCCTTACACATCGGGTCGGTGCTCCAGGCACTAACAAGATGCAGAAGAGGTGAGCTGGAAAATCTTTCCCCTCAAAGATAGGTATGCAGGCTGCATGCATACGTAGGCAGAGCTGACCGGAGGAGGTGCGGCAGTGTGCGGAGCTTCACGGAGGAAGTCCGCAGCCCTCCACAGCTTGGCCATCTGCAAATGTGAACATAGCCTTATTTGATCACAGGAGTTATGAGACAAGATGGATACCACACATACAAAGTGGAATCTGTTTTCTCACAGCATGCTTATCCAATGTGCACAAGAGTAGAGACAGACAGACAAGGCAAGAAGAATATGGAGGATCCAGAGTTGGATCCCGGAGAGTTAATATTATGGCACTGTAAATTTGTCATCACCATCTGGTTTTCTTATCTGTACACTATATGACAGTACTCTTTGCTGGGTGGAAAGTCACTAACTGTAACTACCATACTTGTGAAAAATATTGAAGATATATAAAGATAGCGCAGGCAGTGCACAAGTGGTGAGGTGTGATTTGGAGAGGATATGAGCAAGCTTCCCTTAAGTGATTTTGGAGAGGGAAGTTACGAGGTTAGGGCATTGGTCTCGTATACAACGTAGTTGTGATGGCTGGACAGCAAGACTTGCCTTGTTTGATCTATCTTATTTTTGAAGTGCGTGGCAAAGTCCTCGGCAGAGATTATGGAAGTCGAAGGGGGCAGTGATGGGAGGTGGAGGGAGTTAAAAGTATTGAACAACTTTTTGGCGTTGTGGGATAAGAAAGATACAAGGGATGTAAAGTAAGCCTGTTTAGCAGAGGTGAGAGCTGATTTGATTGCGAGTGTTGCTTGTTTGAACGTGGTGAAGTCATCTTGCAAATGCATTTTCTTCCAACACCACTCTGCAACTCTGGACACTTGCCCAAGCTTTTTAGTGATGTTATTGTGCCAGAGTTGTCTATTGATTCGTCGCACTCTGCTATGCATGAGAGGGGCGACCGAGTCGATGGCTGATGCAAGAGTGGCATTGTAGAAACTAGTGGCAGTGTCTGTGTCATAGAGTGAAGATACGGAGGACAGTGGTAGAGCAGAGTCAGAAAGTATGCGAGTGTCTAGATGTGTGAGGTTTCTGCGGGGGTGCGCAAGTGTAAGCGGGTCACAGAAGCTGTCCTGAACCTCCAAACATGTCCCAGTTTAGTGTGTGTAATTGTATAAGTGTATATATATACACTGTTGGCTTGTAATGATGTATAGAGAAAATGTAGTATTGTTATTAGGCCACTAGAGGGAGATATAATAGTGTATATACTGTAGGATAAGAGTACAAGAGAAAGTAAATAGTTAACATAGGAGGGGCTGGCTGAGGGGTGAGGCCGGAAGAATTCCTAGTTAGAGTTAGTCAGGGCTAGGCAACCTGAAGTGCTCGGGTGGGCTTAAATCCCCGAGCTACTCAGCACCCCACAACGTTTAAGGAGGATGAAAAAAGGGAGAAACTGAGTCCAAAGCTACGATAAGGCAATATAATTTATTGAGAAGAAGCAATATGGAAGCAAGACAGAAAAGGCCTAAAATAAATTCAAATGAGGTAGCATAGTCATCATCACCGGATACAAAAAGCACCCTGAACAGAGGTGGGTGTTAGGCTGAACGAGGGTATGTATAAAAGTTGACACATAACGGGCAAGCAAAAAGACACAGAGGAAAAATGAACACCCTCCAAAATCCACATCTAAAAGGTGACCATCCCATATGAATGCAATCATCATAAATAGTAAAGTGGAGTGTAGGAGACAAAATCCATTGATTTAAGCACTAAGCCCAGGATATTCACAATATGTAAAACATACCCATCATTACAGCTTCCAACCGGCCACTGTCCAGGAGAGCCCCGACGCACGTTTTGCGGGATAACCGCTTCCTCGGGGGGCATGGCTTAAGTAATGACAAGTGCCCAATTAAATACTCAAAGGAGTCAGTCACAAGGAGCCAAATAACCAATCATGGAGGCAGACATTGGCGCCTGCGCTCTGAACAGGAGTGGGGACTTCCGCCCTCACTGCCCCAACCGGAAGTGACGCCGACAGAGGGACGGCTGGCGCCTAGCCGTTACCTAGCGACGGCGCATGCCAGAAGGAGCAGCTGGACAGGAAGAGGAGACTCCGCCCACAAGCGCCTCAGAATCACGTGCGCCCAGTGTGTCCAATCACGGGAAGGGTAATAACATCTGCAAAGTGGAGAATGTAAACTCAACCCCACCGCCCCAGCCGCCCAACAGGAAGCCGTGCAGTAGGCGGGACGGCCAAAAAAGGCCGTTACCCAGCAATTGCACCCGCCCGGTGGCAGCAAGGGAGGGAGGAAAGGGGGTCAATCCTCCAAGGCGCATATTAAAAAATATAGCCATATATTGATTATAAGAGCAACAACAAGATACCATACCTAAAAAAATGCACATATACAGTAATACAAAAAGACAATCTTTTATCAAGTTATATACATTGATAATCCTCATAAACGGGACAGAAGGGGAAGGAGAGTGTCCTATTCACATGGCTGCTCTTATAAAAGAAGGACAATACAGACAATGAATATTTATATCTATAACAGCACCTAGATGCTAATATGTCCAATTGCAAGTAAATACCAAAGGCATAAATTGTTATAAATTAGTGAGCAGTCAAAAGAATTCTTCTCTCTCCTTCTCTCCAATGTACTGTCTCTTGATGTTTTCTTAATAAGGAGATAAAAGGATTGAAGAAACACCAGAGGCCTGGCAATCTGTTAAAGTCCAAAGTCATGGAAAAAGATGGATGATCTCGAATCACAATGTGTATGGTATAAGACAACCAAATGAGTAACTATGGGCACAAGAAAAAATAATTAAAAACATATAAAAAACAATAAGCTTAAAAACAATACATGCGCAACATATATACACACAATGGGGTCGAGGGGACCAGAAGACACAAGAGGTCAAATAGTAGTAATAATACTGACATCAGCATCATAGGAATGAAGCAAAGCCCAGGGACTCATTGAGTACATGGGGGGTCATGGTACGAAGGATGGTGATCCACCTGCACTCAGCTTGTGCTAGCAGGCGTTTAATATCACCACCCCTGATGCCACTCCTTAGATGTTGTATACCCCTCACCAAAAATGATTTGGGGTCACAACCATGATGGACTTTATAGTGTCTGGGTATAGTTTTCAATTGAGAAACGTCAGAGACATCTGCCGCCGCCATGATGTCCCTGACGTGCTCTCTAGTACGCACCTTCAGCTGACGGGACGTTCGGCCAATATATATTTTCGAACATCCACAAGTAGCATAGTAAACCACTTGGGTTGTACTACAAGTGATGTGTTGGCGGATGGAAAAGGTCCGTACTCCATCAGCTGACTGAAAGGTGGACGTTCGTAATATATTTTTACAAGCGACACAATGACCGCAGGGAAAACACCCCTGTGGAGGACCACGGGAATCAAAGGCATTTTTCTGATGGGGAATGTAGTGGGAGTGTACCAAAAGGTCTCCCAAATTGGGACTCCTGCGGTATGTCATGAGAGGACGTCCCGACAAAAACCGGTTCAGCCTTGGTTCTGTCCGCAAGATGTCCCAATGTCTATCGAGACATTCCCTCATGGTATCCCACTCCCCATTGAAGGTGGAAATAAATCTCACCGTGTCCTGTGAATCCTTCCTCCTAGGCCGAGGATGCAGCAGAGCCGAACATTTAAATTTCCTAGCACGATTGAAGCCCCTCTTGATGCTGCGATGGCTGTAGCCCCTCACAAGAAAACGCTCCCTTAAATCATCAGCCTGTAATTGAAATCTCTGGTCTGTGGAGCATATGCGACGCATTCGCAAGAATTGACCAACTGGGATGACCCGTATCGTTGCATATGGATGGCAAGAGTCGGCATGGAGGAGGGAATTGACGGAGGTGGGTTTCCTATATACATCTGTCTGCAGACATAGCTGTTGATCCACAAGGATTTTAATGTCCAAAAAATCCACCTCCGTCTGACTATAATTATATGTCAACTTGATGTTAAATCTATTAGAATTAAACTCCTCCATGAAAGTTTGAAGTTGATGTTGCGACCCCTGCCAGATGATGAAAACATCATCTATATAGCGTAGCCAGCACTGCACATGGTCCGTGGCTGGCACGCCCTCCCCCCAAAAAACCTCCCTTTCCCAGAACCCCAAGAAGAGGCCAGCGAAAGAGGCCGCAGAGGCCGCGCCCATGGCAGTGCCGCATTGCTGTAAATAAAAAAAGTTTTTAAAAATGAAAAAATTATGAGTTAAAATATATTCCAACAATTCCAAAACCAATTCACACATAGGGCCATCCCAGTTGCTGCCCCTCAGAAAATACCTGCAGGCTTCAATGCTATCCTCGTGGCGAATGCAGGTATATAGAGATTCAATGTCGGCTGTAACTAATATCATGTCAGGTTCAAGGGAAACTCCATCAATCCTCCCCAGGACGTCCAACGTGTCACGGGCAAAGGAAGGCAGTGCCTCAACCAAAGGTTGGAGATAGTAATCAATAAATTTACATACTGGTTCACACAAGCCTCCAATGCCCGACACGATTGGACGCCCCGGAGGATCCAATGGGTTCTTGTGAATTTTTGGCAGAAAGTATATAGTAGGTATCTTGGGGAACTTGGTCAGCAAGCCATCATGAATCTTTTTTGGAATAATCCCCCTATCCAAGGCTGTAGCGAGGATTTCCTCCAGATCATTGGAAAAGGTCCTCACGGGGTTGTGGTCCAATCTAAGATATGTTCCCTCATCTCTTAATTGTCGCAAGGCCTCCTTTTCATACATATCTTGAGGCCATATTACCACATTCCCCCCCTTATCCGCTGGTTTGATCACTATATCAGGATAAGATCGTAACTCATTTAAAGCAAAACGTTGCTTAGCGGTCAGATTGTCTGACCTCTGCTTTGTGGTGATTTTCCGGAAGTCATCCACCACCAATCTGGTGAATATTTCCGCCGCAGGACATAAAAATAAGGGGGGAATTTGGTAGACCGAGGTAATATTGACGAGGGAAACATACCTGCACGGCCAACATCTTGCTCCCTAGGAGCACACTAGGTGCACGTGATTCTGAGGCGCTTGTAGGCGGAGTCTCCTTCCTGTCCAGCTGCTCCTTCTGGCGTGCGCCGTCGCTGGGTAACGGCTAGGCACCAATGTCTGCCTCCATGATTGGTTATTTGGCTCCTTGTGAGTGACTCCTTTGAGTATTTAATTGGGCACTTGTCATTACTCAAGCCATGCCCCCCGAGGAAGCGGTTATCCCGCGAAACGTGCGTCGGGGCTCTCCTGGACAGTGGCCGGTTAGAAGCTGTAATGATGGGTATGTTTTACATATTGTGAATATCCTGGGCTTAGTGCTTAAATCAATGGATTTTGTCTCCTTCACTCCACTTTACTATTTATGATGATTGCATTCATATGGGATGGTCACCTTTTGGATGTGGATTTTGGAGGGTGTTCATTTTTCCTCTGTGTCTTTTTGCTCGCCCGTTATGTGTCAACTTTTATACATATCCTCATTCAGCCTAACACCCACCTCTGTTCAGGGTGCTTTTTGTATCCGGTGATGATGACTATGCTATCTCATTTGAATCTATTTTAGGCCTTTTCTGTCTTGCTTCCATATTGCTTCTTCTCAATAAATTATATTGCCTTATCATAGCCTTGGACTCAGTTTCTCCCTTTTTCATGGTCTTTTTGAGTCGTTCCTACGTCTCCATCTACATTTGGGGCTTTTTTGTGCACTTGCACAGCATGCATTAAAAATGTACTTTGAGGGTTTTTTCTTTTTATTTAACGTTTAAGGAGGAGCCCAGCCATCCAGAATCAGTGGCCTAACTTAGCTACAGATACAGCAGCGGCAGCAGCTACAGGAACTTTGGCTACAAGAGAAGTCACCACAGCACAGCAGGGCAGGTCGCTCACCATGTGGTAGGTCATTGCTAGGGCTGATGCCTTCAGATCCAGGGCGAAATGGCTGAGGGAACACCCGTTTGCTGTGAGGCTGGCCAGGCAGGAAGTTGTGGAGCCGTTGGAAATGGTCCAACCCAGGAACGTGAAGTGTGACAGGGAGAGGAGTGCAGAGAAAGATGAAGTATCGTGTAACGTCCAAGCTGTTGATAATGTTGTAATGAATCTGGATGTGTTGTGAAGTCATGAAAGTAAAGTTTTACATTTTGAGCTGCACCTGGACTGTGTCTGTTTATTCAGAAGTGGCCAGAGGTGACTTTAAGGAATGGAGAGCAGGCTCTGACGGCGTAGGGGACTGAGAGTCAAGTAAGCTGACAGTGAAGCATGATTTTTAGGTATTGGTAGGCCAGGACACACAAGGCCCGATGAACTCAGCCATGACTACAGCCCTGGCTGACCTCTACACTAGTTGGTGGACATGGGTGACAGGTGAGGAGGACAGGGATGAGAACGTGATTAGATCGTGGTCAGGTAGAGAGAGAGGAAGTGAAGTTAGATAGGGAGCAGAGACGGGTGAAGACCAAGTCTAATGTATGTCTGTCTGTGTGGGTGGTGGCTGATGAGGATGACTGAGTAAGTCCAAAAGATGAAGTGCGCGAAAGGAATTAGTAATCTTGCAATCTTTCCACTTGCCACTAGGGCTTTTCATCACAAAGAGTTTTCAGCAGGATGCTTACCATCAGAGGCAGGGTTACAATTACAGGTAACACCTCTGTACACAACTGTTTACACAGAATCTGCCAATCACAATATGCGATGTCACAGCTCACATCCTTCTCCTCTCACAATGACCTTTGCACGCGCTCGTTGGATGCTTCAATACAAAATATAGGGTCTGGATTTGACCACTGTGGCTAATGTACATGTGAATTTACTTAAACAACAGGAAGTTAGTGTCTAAAAAAAAAACCCAGTGGACTGTGCGATAACTGCAAGATTTCTAGTTTTTATTTTTAATGCAATTTTGTAATATGGGAAAAAAACATTGCCAAAAATTAAAATATAAATACAAAACAGCTAGTTTATAACGATTATGATTTTGTAATGATAGCTTCACTTTAATCAATATCAAAGTCCTTACATTCAGATTAACCAAAACTGGTCGAAAGAAAAACCAACCAACCAATCACAGCACAGCTCTCATTTTATCAGTGGAGTTTAACAAATAAAAGCTGAGCTCTGATTGGTTGCTTATGAGCAACAAAGATGGCTTTTCTTTTAGACATTTTGATAAATGAGGCCTATGATTTTTTATTATAATGCAGATTCATTTTTTTGAGTGCCAATTCTAAAATGGAATCAAATTTGGAATATATATTTAACCCCTTAATGACAAAGCATTTGCGATTGTACCATATTACCTTTTTGCATTCTATAACTTAATCTATCTTTTTTAATGATGCATATATATTAGGACTATTTCTAGTTTTCCGGTTCACTGCACTGTCCAGAAGAACCCACAGGACTCGACGATTCTTGATCCAGGGTTTAAATACTTAAGCTAATGTTATCCTATTAAACAGAGTGTAGAACTCAAAAGGACGGCTTAAAATCAGTACCTTAATAATTAGATGTCCAAATCTATCTTCTTGGACGACAAAACCACATATGCTTCGCATAGAATTACTGGAGTGGAGAACAGATGTAGCGGTCTCTCGTGTGACATAATTCAGCAATAATTACGCTCAGATTTGATCGTTGAGATTTGCTGTATGCATTTTTAAAGTTTTATTTTTTTTACATATTACTTATCATATGTTATACGATTTAAATAATAATAATTTTTTTACTAATAGATTACTGTTCGCTCTCAGATTCAGAAAGAGTATAGATCAATAAGACAAGTTAGGGTGCGTTCACATTGACCAATTATTCCAAAGAATGCACGTTTCCTGATAATCCCGATTAATCTTTCAGTCTAAAGGCTGCTATATCGTCTGACGAAAGAGCAAAGTGATCGTTCGTCTGGTGAAATGATTTTTAAGTTTGCTTAAAAAAAAAAAAAAATCATCGTTCTCGGCAGCACATTTTCCAATATAAACATGATATGTGCTTTTGAGATTAATGACAATCATTGTGTATAGTGAAATCTGTTACCGATCGTTCTTTACACATGGAAGTGTGGTCGGCCTCTCTACGCAGGCTATTTAAATAACAATCAATTGGAAAACGTATTAATGGTTGCGGATAACATATGTAAACCCAATACTTTGGGAGTTGCTTGATTATCTGGGAAATTCCTGGTTAATTTTTGCTACAGATGTTTTGATAATAGCTAGTAACCGAGGGTCTTTTTAAAGCCAGTGGAATACTTTTAGGCAGTTTTAGTAGCAGAATCAGTACTGCTGCCTTTTATTTTTGGTGTATGTATGCCCTTATACTTTGTTTATGTGCCTACTGTGTGTGAACATAAGGGTATGTGCACACAATCAGTGTTTGCAGCAGAAAAATCTGATGCTAATCTGCTGCAAATACAGATGCGCTGGAAAGAAAAGCGCAGCATAAAATATCCACGTTTTTACACCTTTATCCATTTTTTCCCCATTCTTAAGTATGGGTGAAATCTGAAGCAAAAACACTGAAAGAATTGATATCCTGATTTTAATCTGTACCAAATCTGCAAGTAAAAAATAAGCTTCACTTATTCACTTGCAGGTAATAGGAAATCCTTCAGGATTTGTGACAAATTTGGGCAGATAAAAGTGACAAAACCGCAACGTGTGCACAGACCCAAAAGGATTTCCCATTAAAAGATCACTTTTAAATAATCTAAATGTAGAATATGTAGAAGTCCTTTTAGGATCCATTTATACTGCGCTGTTGTGAATTCTTTTTCTGGGATCCCTCTGCTGGTTACTGAAGGTAGTGGAGCTGGTCAGATTGACAGAGGTGTTGCGAGTTCTCTTTCTGGGATCCCTCTGGTGTTTACTGGAGGTAGTGGAGCTGGTCAGATTGACAGAGGCTTGCCACCTGATAATGATGATGACGATTGGAGATCTGGGGTTTCTGACTGGTGTATTTAAGACAGCTGACTTCCTTCCATCCCTGCTGGTGATTTTCTTCCTGTGCCTTCTGAGGTCTGATGTCTGATGTCTCCTGCTCTGTTCCTGCATGGTTCAGCTAAGTGGCTCATTTGCTAATCTTTTTGCATTTGATCTGGTTTTGTCTATCTCTGCTTTGTGCGGGTCAGCATGCTCCTGCTGGGGCTGTGCTGGATCACCGCCCATATGTTACTGCTTGTGTCAGTTTGTTTTGTCCCCTGTTATATTGGTCTCTTTTTGCTTTGCTTTCAGTATATACCAGAGTGCTGATATAGTGGGGGCGAAGTCGTGTGATTTTTGTGCATCAGACATGTTGGATTTTTCAGGGTTTTTTGTGTGATTGCAGACAGTGTATTTCCTTTCCTGTCCTGTCTAGTCAGTTTGGGCCCTATCATTTGCTCAGTCTATTTTTCTGCCTGCGTATGTGTTTTCATCTTGTCTCACCGACAATATATGTTTGGGGGCTGTCTATTCCTTTGGGGTCTGCTCCGGGGCAGTTTAGATTTCACCTTTCTTGCTTTAGGCTGTTAGTTCTCCGGCTAGGGCATCGTAGGTATGCTCCACGGCTACTGCTAGTTGTGTGGATAGGATCAGGGGTCTGCAATCCGCTTGGTTTCCAACCTCTCTGGTTCTCTGTGGCTTGGCCTGGTCCTGTTATCCTCCTCGGTGACCCATTCATAACACTGAGCAGTTTAAACAACCGTTAACACATTTGTCAGACATTTGATACCTGCTGCCCCTTTTATATGTAGTTCGATTTTCACAGACTGACGGAATGGAGGAGATGGAGAATTTGTTTTTATTTTCTCTCCACCTCTGAGAAAAACTCATGATACACTGATCAAACTGTGATCAGAAAAATCAGACCATTTTTTTCAGATGGAGAGAAAATGGTCGTGTGCACCTATCGTAGAGAGGAGAAAATCGTTAGTGGTCTGTGGCTATTGGACAGTAGATATATGAAGTGCCTCTGACCTGTTGGAATCTCTAGCAATTCGTCTGATTAGTGGACCACATGATGATGATATCGGGGCCTACAAATCAGAGTTACTTCACAGGGTTCTGCTCAGGTGACATGACTGCAGAACCACCACCACATGGTCCTCCGGATCTATTTGCTCCTCTGTACTTAACAGGATTAATCAACAAAAGGCTGACCAGCTAATACAACTCCTTTAATTACTACTAATATAAAAAAGTTCAATGCAATCATAAAACTATGCCCCAGAGGGGCAATTAGAATGGGGCAAAGCTTAATTTAAATATGCATCTCATTCGAATCTTGCCTCAAAATACCACTCATGGGGCTTGTGTATGACAGCTAAGCGGCATCCTTTGCTAGATGAGATATGCATGTGAGATGAGGACTTTGTGTCTCCAGGCTTGAGCATTTTTCAACGTGAAATCTACTAATAGTCATATGCTATGAATTGCACCTATCCCCCCTCTCACTTACGTGTGCCAAATTTACAACCAAACACTACTACAAATAATTGCTAACTAATTACAGTTAGTGAACAACGAGAAAAGTGCTCCATGTAGGAATCAACAACAAGAAGCAAACATCAAGGTGTGGATGCTGTTCACCTAAAGTAGCTGTGCTGGGCAGGCACATCGCTGCAGAAAGCAATGGTATGTCCAACAAGGGGCTGCTTCACATCCACTGATTCTGATTACCTCCTCTTAGGATTAAGCCAGAGAGAAAAAATGTTGCGGTATCTTCTGGACGCTGCCGTGGATGGAGACAATCAGAGTGAAGAAGGTAACATTTTATTTGAGTATGTTTTTTAGGGATGGTTCATCCCCATGATCATGGAGACAATCAGAGTCAAGAAGGAGGTAACATTTTATTGGATTATGTGTTTTGTGAATGTCTCCATGATGATGGGGAAGGACCAATCAGTCAGGAAGGAGGTAGCGTTTTATTGGATTATGCATTTTATGGATGGTTCGTCCCCATCATCATGGAGACGATCACAGTCAAGAAGGAGGTAACGTTTTATTGGACTATTTGTTTTGTGGATGGTTCATCCCCATCATCATGGATACGATCAGAGTCAAGCAGGAGGTAATGTTTTATTGTACTACGTCTTTCGGGAACAATCCGTCCCCAAAACACAGTCCAATCAAGCGCGATCTCCTTTTTTACTCTGATTGTTTCCAATCACGTCAGCGCCTGGACGATACAACAGCAATTTTTCTGTCTGGTTTAATTACAACTATTGCAATGATGCCGTTGGTCATTGAGACAATATACAAAGTGTACATACTATTGACGGATCGTTTTTATTTATTTACTTTTTATAAAATCCCGACTTCACACAATTAACTTTCAATGTACATATTATTGCCTTTTGTGTGACTTTCCATAATGTGGGAGACCACTGGGAAACTGAATAGTCCACCCCCCCTCCAAAAAAAACAAAAACAATAATATGTAGTAATTTAGACTGCCCTAAAGGTATTGTCAGGGGCACAATTGCCTTTATGCAAATGTAATGGGGATTCCCATATATCTCTGTTTGGGACAATTTTCTTAATGTTTAGCAAGGCTTAATCTGTTAGCCTTAATGTTTAGAGCCATTAACAGCTAAAGTCCAAGTGTCCACATCTCAAACTGTTAACAGTAAACAAGAGGTTTGTGGAATGGTCTCCAAACAATGGTTTAAGCCATCAACCATTTTGTAATCAGATGCTGTAAATGTGTGCACTTCAATACAGGTCCTCCTCCCCCAGTTATGCTGAGTTACAGTAGACCTAACTGTCCCTTTTCCCACCAGTGTGTTGTGATACATAGCCCTCATATTTACTTAGGCTGAGTAGTATAACTATTTGATTGTACAGGTGTTACAGACAAATAGACCACGACTAGAGCATATAGATTAGGTTCTAGTTACCTATCCTCACATTCATGGATGGTGACCAATTTTACCAGCTACAGAACAAAAAGAGAAGAGAAATAAGAAGGGAGACTGTGAATAATATCCATCAAGTCAGATCCTAAATCAGGGAAAGGAGAAGAAAAAAGTGGGTTTATAGCATATATGTAGACCACAGAGCAGTATTCACTCAACACTGTTGATCTCTTATTAGACCAGTGTCCGAAAATGCTGATCTTGACGGGTTCAGCTGATAGTCTAATGTGTAAGGTGTTTCTGAACAATTGATGGTTGGGAAGGTTTTTGATCTGTCATGTCGGATTTCGAACTACCATTCCTTTATTTCTCCCAAACATAAGTCCCCATCAGTGGCTCTTTCATGGAGGACATAAGAGTGCTCATTTGGACAAGCACTGAAATGGTTGGTGGCCGAATGATTGGCCAAAGCATTACTCATTCAAAAGCCATTTCATTTGTATGATGGGCTTTAACGTTAAGCGAACCATACACTTTAGATAGCTGTTGGTCAAGAGCTAGTTTGGCCAACAGCTGTGTGTCCCGACCTCATACACATGCATGCACTGCTCAGCTGAGTGTGCATGTGTTCTGAACAGGAAGAGAGGAATGTGCTGATTTATCTGATGGTGTCTTATGACTCCTGGCAACAAAAGAATGTTAAATTCAAAAGAATGTTTGAATTTAAGTGTCCTGTTCTTGTGTCCTCTGGCTGATTGGGGGGTGGGGTAGGAAGATGAGCAGTCCCTCATACACATTAAGAACTTTTCAGATCCCATCAAAATTGAAGGTTGAGCAGCACTAATCCAATGTGTATGGCCACTGAGAAAGGATAAACCACTGATAGTCGAGTGTCCAAGAGGAACAAATGTTTGAGCATGTTAAAACTCAACATCTATTATCCTATACAATGAGTTGCATTTGCTTTTAAGAAAGAATGCATCCTAAAAGCCCCCATACACATAAGATGAAAGTCAGACAAACCTGCCGATTTTGGTGAGACTGGCTGACTATCTGATTTTTTTTGAGTTTTTATGAGAGTCAAATCTCTTCTAGAAGTGTCTCCTCATTCTCCATTTATATGCATGAACAATTGGCCAAGTCGAGTGTTACTATGTATGGTGGAGTCAGGGAGAGATGGCTGTCTGCCGAGAGTTCTCGAGAATGGCCTTCTTAAGACCCTATTGTATTGCCTACTGTTGATCTTACATAATCATTTACAGATTTCAACAGATGCATTGTTAATTTTTTTTGTAACTCCATGGTATAGATTTAAGGTGCAAGTTATCTTTCAACCAAAGCCTTACAGTTATATGTTTACATTGATACCCTTTTATGTGATTGCACCATACCTAAGGATTGAATTTTATTCAACATTCCAGTTCTCAGCAGTGAATAGCAGGTAATGAACTTATATTTCTTTATTTGATAACCTCTCCCGATGAGTAATAGATCATGTATTTCCTAGTATATGTTCTTGTTGGCAGTGATAGGACAACCTCATGACTATGCAGTTCATCGTATTGTGCCATACCAATTTGTCCAACTTTCATTGAATCAAGACATAGATATCTTTAAGCTAATAGACTATTGGGAACCTAAATCCATCAATTAACCCAAGAGGCCCTCTATGAAATGGTGCCAGTGAGAGAGATATATACCCTACTATGCAGGACTGCGAAGACCCTTTCTGTAAACTAGCAAAGTAAGACCATTTGCAATTAGTATAGACTTAATGGTGGCCATTCCAACACATACTTAGCCAGCACTCCACACAAATTTCTAAACAAATTAGCACATTCCTTGTTACCACCCCACCCAACATAATTGCACCAAAGTAACCTTCTCCACTACAAGTTCTTCCATAATTGGATAGTTCTGCTAGCCACTCATTTAGTTCTATAGCAGATATGATAAAGACTTCCTTTTACTTTTGCAGATAAGTAATATCCATTACAAATAGTTGTTAACTTCTTGTTTTGCAAAAGAAAAAAGTAAGTGCATAAGTAGATAACAAAAAAAAGTTTGGAAAGCTCCATAATGCAATAGGTCACAATTTACCCTTCCATACGTCAGATTATGCTACATTGCTGCTACGTAAGTTGAGATGACTGAGAGATGAATGGATCAGGTAAAATCTAAATTCGTATGTTCATGCAGATTTCCTGGGGTGGGGTGGGGGGGGATTTCCAGAGGTTATTTTAGTTTCAATAAATTTTTTATTTAGAAACTTATTAAACCAAATCCAAGTTATGAACTCCCATGCAAGGGAGCATAAACTAACAATTTAACATACATTCAATAAACTTCAAATAATATAAGGGAAGACAGGACATAGACAGGGGTAGGGAAAGGCACAAAGGATTTAATTATATGATATCGAATAATCTATAATGGTATCATCAATAACCAATCCAGGGCATTTAAAGCGGTTATGCAACCCACTATTGTAGGATGCAGAGGTTATTTTATCCAAAATTACCATATTTTTCGGACTATGACTCACGTTTTTTCCTAAAAATTTTTTGGGGAAAATGAGGGTGCGTCTTATAGTCCAAATGTACTTACCAGGAATGTGGTGGCAGCAGGAGTCAGGCGATTCTGCCAGCCCTGGACTGGGAAGAGGGGGTGTTCAATGGTCCAGCGCTGCAGGGCGATGATCTGACTCCCATCTCAGGGTGGTGTGGCATCTTTGGTGGTGTTCAGTGGTGCGCTGGCTCCGCCAACAGTTTGTGAAAGCCCGGAGCTCTCACAATTCCATTTCTGCAGTGCGGTGGCCTCCGGGAAAATGGCGCATGTGCAGATTGAGATCTCAGGAACAAGATCTCGTCCTGAGATCTTTGGAGACGAGATCTTAATCTGCGCATGTGCCGCTTACAGCGGCCACTTCCCCGGAGGCCACCGCTGAGTAGCAATGGATGTGCGGGGGTTCTGAGCTTTCTGCAGAGCCCTACACCATGGAGCACAGCCGGACCAGTCGCACCAGCCTGTGATGGGAGTCAGGTCATTGCTGGACCACCGAACACCTCCTGTGACAACGCTCCACCAGCGCTGCCAATACGCCACTCGGTAAGCTAAATTCTGTCTGTAAGACGGACCCCCATTTGACGAATTAATTTTTTCCCTATTTTCCTTCTGAAAATTTGGGGTGCGTCTTATGGTCCGGTGTATCATATAGTCCAAAAAATACAGTATTAGACCCCAGAACATAATAAACGTAATATGTCAATTAAAAAAAATAAAATGCTTATACTCACCTTAATGCTTACCTCTCCGGACCCTCTGCTCTTCACCATCACTCATCTAGTCCTCACTACATATTCTGGTTACTGTTGCGAGTGCTGAGACCCCAGCATCCTCAACACTGAGCCAGGACTTCCGGTTTTTATGAAGCCAAGGAGAGTTCGAGAAGTCACTGCGTCATGATGTCATGATGTATGCACACGCATACGGAGAACCACCCGTGGCCTCAGAGCTAGAAGTGATTTTCATAGGATAGGTTATCAATATCAGGTTGATTGGGGTCTGACACCTAGAAGCAGGTGTGTTTTACTTCCACCGATCTGACATTGATGAACTATCCAAATGGTGGAAATCCCTTTTAATGTAATCACAATTCGACAATTGTTGTCATGGCTAACCAATGATCTCATGTCTTCCTACTTTTAGGAAAAAAAGGTTGCGCTCTTGGATCTCAGTATGCCCAATTATTTTGTTGAGAAATCAGATAAACCTTCAAACGTGTTGCTAAAATTTCTTTCTAGGAATATGCAACGCAGCAGCAAATCCATGGCTATTCTACAGCAAAATAATGTGTTGCATGTAGATTTTACTTTGGGTTGTGCTTATGGATTCACCATACTTTGAGAGGGTGAAATCAATATTGAAAAACCTTAAAAAAAAAAAAATGTACATATACATTGGGGCGCTTAATCCGCATAGCAAATCCGCAGCTAATATGCAGGGTGTTAAATAATTATTTCTACTGTTCAACTACTGTGAGTTTGCCCTAAGAGAAATTGTAGCAAAGGTAGCCATTAGGTTATCCATCTAAAAAATAGCAAAAGACTCACTGGCACATCCAAGCTAGTCTGAATAGGTGCAAACCAGGAGCCGCTACCTCCATATACAATGTACAGAAAAGGTTGCACTCTATTATGCTAAAGCATGTCAAAAGCCGTATTGCTATTCATATTTCATATATTCCACATTGACATACTTTAGCATGACAGAGTTCAACCTTTTTTATACATTAGGCTATCCATAGGCATGAGAAGCTTACAATTACATCTACACATAGTATAAACGATCAGACGATCCCCTAAATTTTTTAAAATGTATTCAATTACATAAAAATTGCAGAAAGCAACTGTACCACAACTACATTGTGTGAACCCAACCTTAAGGTTCCCAGACACACAAGAGCATATTTGCCTGAACACGTTAATTTAGTCTTTATCAGACTATATTATATACATGGGGACCTCTCAACTTCATCCAACAGGGGAAAGAAGGATGAGATATGTTGACTATCAACATGCCCAATCTGGAGTTGTCTGTAGGTGGTTTACTTCCCACTCTTGAATGAAAACACATGAATGCACAGTCAAACCAAGCAGCTATATATATGGGAACAAATAATGGTATGTTAGATAGCCGGACAAACCTTAGATAGCTGCAAAGGTATGTTAGATGAAAACTCAGCCAGGCTCGGACTGGCCCACATGAGAACAGGAGAATCCTCCGGTGGGCCCCTGTGCATGAGTGGCCACCCCACTCTCTTATGTGAGAAATACTTGGCACAATATAGTTGCATCACTATGTACAGGCAAAGGTGGCATCTTATTTAACAATTTACCCAATTCATTGTTATATAAATTTGTGACTGAGGATAATGTCACATTTGCATGTAGCTGAAAAGTGGAGCCCTGAAGTTGGTTACTGGTGGACCTTTGGCACCCCCAGTCCAACACTGTACTCTGCTGAATTCATCTGTGTTCATAATCAGCTGCTGAAATTCAAAAGGCCCAGATCCTTCTCTCAGGAATTTTTTTGGAGAGTTGAGAGGTACCCATAGACGTTCACCTGATATGTATAGGTGCCGTAATTATTAGTTCTTTAGGGCAGCATGTTTCTCCGTGATTAGAATTGTAGCCTTGCAGTGCTTGGCTCCTGGGGTTGAAAATCCACCAAAGTCAACATCAGAAAGGAGTTTGTATGTTCTCCCCATGTTTTCATGGGTTCTCTGGTTTCCTCTCACACTTTATTTGCAAACTAATAGGGAGACTCCAACATACGTGTAAGGAGAAGGACCGGGCTGCGGGTACCTGTTCCGAGATGGGTCCGGAACTGTTGAGGCTGCCTCCCCTGTTGCCAGGGGGGGGAAGAAATGAGAAGCCGGACCAACCTCGTGACCCGGGGAGGTGGGGTTACATAAAAAGAAAAGCGCACGCAGCAGCTGGCAATTTGGCACCAACCGGTAGCAGTGCACAGTCAGGTAGCAGCGCAGTCCGTTCCCCGAGTACCAGTGCAGTGGCAGGCCACATTGTTTGGTCCCCGCCACTCGCAGAAAGACCTCTGCACTGAGAGGTGTTGAGCGCTCAGTGACTGCCAGAGATAGAGGTGCCATGTTCTCCGTGACTGAGTACTGCACGTGTGTAACGGGGCCCAGGGCTGTAGTCATGGCTCTCAATGGGGGTGTTGTTGCACCCTGGCCCTCCGTCACATACACACAATGTTCCAGCGGTAGCGTACCTTTTTGTCTATTTTCTCATCCATCTGGATTCTCTCTGGTCCACTGGGGGTTCCTTTTTTGGGGTTCCACACAATTAGAAACAGAGTCAAATTCCAGCTTAAAACAAATGATTTTACTTAGTTCCTTTATCAGCTCGTCCAGTTCACATTTAGGTAGAGCAAGAGCACAAGATACTTCACAAGACACAACATTTTCTGTCCCACTGCTCTCCCTCACTTCTTCAGGAATATCGCAGGGTCGCACCATTGTCCCCAGTACCACAGCATTCTGTCTGACCAGTCTAACTAACTGTAGGAGTTCCCAGTCTGTTTTGCTCCAGACATCTTCCTAAGTAGCTGACCTCCTTCATGACAAAGCTGCCCTGTATTTCTTGGCTTCTCTGGCAAAGGTTACTCCTAGGCCCTGGATGAGCTGGGCTCCTTTACTTGAACGTAATGTTACGGGGCTCAACTACTCTTTCTGGGCTCCTAGGCCCTACTGACTAAAAACCTGGAAGCTCACTATCTAATCCCAGTTAGCTCCTCCTATCTTAATTCATTCATATTTTATCCTAAGTTCCTATTCCTGTCGTACAATTCCCCCCTCTAGTGGGCTATTCCTATCACTACGCTTTCCCTATCTACACTATATATATATATATATATATATATACATACATACACACGCACATACATTGCACTATACAGCAGTGTTATAATATACATTGCATTATCAAATATAGCAGCTTTACAGGGACATGTTCAGGAAGGGTAGGGGATGAATCAGTCTCTGTACCACCTTACACGTGCACAGGAGGGAAAGCCGAGTACCGGACGGACCCCTGTGGCCTTCCCTGCCACTTGCTCCACAACCGTTCCAGTTGGACTCCGAAGGTGCTGTCACCCTTTTTGCCCCGTCTGCACGTGTTTATGGACTAGGGGCTCAGCGGAAAGTACCGGAGACAGACTGCCTCCAGAAGACGGACCACATAAGTTCTTTCTTTGGACTACCCCTGTTTTACAGTTATTATTCCTACCATTCACCCTTTAACCATTTACCTCCCTGTGAGGAGTGAAAATCCTGTTCTATGAAAGTGTTACCTTTTGTTAACCCTTGCTCTGCTTCTCACCTGTCACTGCATCCCGCAACCTGCTTATATACACATAAATATTCGGCGAGGCTGAGCATTTGTGTTTATTCAAAGGAAAGTGCAGAGAAAGCCACTCTTGATAGGCTCTGGCAGAGACTTACATTCTGAGGAATAACAGGGTCAGCATGGGTCTGTAACTAATAAGTCATGTCAGACTAACTTAATTTCCTTCTATGACGGAATCACTGATTGGGTGGATCAAGGAAATGCTGTAGATATAGTATATCTTGACTTCAGCAAAGCATTTGACAAAGTCTCTCATACAATCCTTATTGAAAAAACGACTAAGTATGGAATGGACAAGGCAACTGTTAGGTGGATTCATAACTGGCTTAGTGATCGGACCCAAAGAGTGGTCGTAAATGGCTGCACATCCAGTTGGAAGAATGTCTCAAGTGGGGTACCACAGGGCTCTGTCCTGGGCCCTGTATTGTTCAACATCTTTATTAATGATTTAGATGAAGGAATTGAAGGTAAACTGATTAAATTTGCTGATGACACAAAGCTAGGAGGGATAGCTAATAATAGAGAAGAGAGAGAGGATTCAAAAAGATATAAATAAACTGGAGAAGTGGGCAGCAACTAACAGAATGGTTTTTAACAGGGAGAAATGCAAAGTACTACATCTGGGCAATAAAAATGAAAAAAGCATATACAGAATGGGAGGAATAGGGCTAAGCAACAGCACATGTGAAAAAGACTTGGGTATACTAATAGATCACAGACTGAATATGAGTCAACAGTGTGATGCAGCAGCAAAAAAGGCAAATGCAATTCTAGGATGTATTAACAGAAGCATACAGTTTAGATCACGTGAAGTCATTATTTCCCTCTACTCCTCTTTGGTCAGACCTCATCTGGAATATTGTGTCCAGTTTTGGGCACCACATTTTAAAAAAGATATCAACAAACTGGAGCAAGTTCAGAAAATAGCGACCAGAATGGTGACCGGTCTGCAAACTCTGTCTTATGAGGAAAGGTTGCAGGATTTGGGAATGTTTAGTTTGCAAAAGAGAAGACTGAGAGGAGACTTAATAGCTTTCTACATATATCTCAAGGGCTGTCACATTGTAGAAGGATCAACTTTATTCTCATTTGCACAAGGAAAGACTAGAAGCAATGGGATGAAACTGAATGCGAGGAGACACAGATTAGATATTAGAAAAAACTTTTTGACAGTTAGAGTGATCAATGAGTGGAACAAGCTGCCACGAGAAGTGGCGAGTTCTCCTTCAATGGAAGTCTTCAGACAGAGGCTGGACAGACATCTGACTGGGATGATTTAGCAAATCCTGCTTTGAGCAGGGGGTTGGACCAGATGGCCCAGGAGGTCCCTTCCAACTCTACGATTCTATGAATCTAGGGTTAGGTATCAAAATTCAAACTACTCAACCCTTATCTCCCCCCACATCATCATTAGAGAGAGTCGGGGGGGTCTCCATACATTGTAGACTGTTGGCCAATCCTGGTGGTATATGGGGGCCTTTAATTTCCTCAAGAAACAAACACCATTTACCTCTAAATGGTTAAAGATATAGTCCGTTTTAGGCACTCCAAGTGAGGAGAACCCTCCAAGCCTTAGGTCCAAGTGGACACACAGACCCCAGACGTTTATGTAGCAAGCAGGAAGGTACATGGGCAATGAGGAATTGGCACACACTGGTATCTCAAGAGCAGCAGGAGGAATGAACTGGATCCCAACAAGGATGAATGCAAGCACGAATTAAAAAAGCATAGATGGTGGAGAACACCAAACATAGGACTAGAGTCCCAATCCCAAGACACAGGTGTGTGCTTCAATGGGTAACAAATAAGCTAAGGCAGAGGATGACACTGATCCACAGCAGGCATCTTAAAGAACCCAACATGGATCACAACAGAGGGCCACGGTACCAGGGGAAGGAAGTGGAGCCTGGCATACCGGGGACAGGTGTATAATAGTTTGCTCTATCAAAGACTATCTCTGCTCTTTACAGCTCAGAGGTTGTTCATTGTTGCAAGACAACCATGTGCCTGAGAAACAGTAGTACCATAAGAAAAATAACATATTAACCTTACTATTAACCAGTATGTCTATGATTAATTATAGTCCTTAAAAGAAAACTCAAAGACAGAACTAAAACAAGTGGCAGCCTTGTGTTTTCTACAACTGTAGAAAAATAGTTTTTCACATTTATTATCATTATTAACACTCCGGAAATCCTGCAATAGATTTTAGTTTGTACAAATAAATGATGCAGAACAGAATAGGAGGCTTAATATGAAAAAAGTAATTTTATTTCTGAAAAAAATGATTTCAGTGCAAGGGTTATTTCTCCGATTTGTACATCATTTATATGCAGATAGATATTGAAATATAAATTGAGAAAATATATAATTCCATATGGCGCCTATTTGTTCCATGCTGGTAAATTGCCACATTATAATAGCACAATAAACAACAGATAAAACATCCTTAAGCTACAGCACCCTTTTCGTTAAGAGATAATAGCTTCTGTTTATGGACACTGCAATTTCAATGCACTTCAATTAATTTTCGCTAATGTTCTCTGGTTCCTTTAAAAGAAACTTAAATTAGTTTTTCTTTCTGGTATTGGACTTCCATACAATGAAATAAAAAAAAACTGTTTACCCAATTAATAATTTATTTCTAGTGAATGGCTATTACGGTACCAGTAAATAATTGCTGTTTTTTTTTGTCTCATTGTCTGACCTATCATGAAGTATAATTAGAACGATTCTCAAATAGAACCATATTTTTTATTTCTCAAACATAATTGTGTCGCAATCTGTCAACAGATTAAAATAATTGAATGCAGAAAAGATTTTTGCTCACAGTCAATAGACCCCAAAAAATGGATTGTATTTAATAATAAAGATTGAATGATTGTAAGGTCTAAAACGTGAAAACATCAAGATTGTAACAATGAACCTAAAAACAACTATGATAAATTGATTATGATTGATTGATAAATGGCCGACTTGTTAGGACCTGAAATTTGTGGGTATTTTATGATAGATACATAGATAGATAAATCCTATAATGTGTTCTATTTATTATCTATCTATCTATCTTATTATCTATCTAACCCTTATCTATCCATCAATCTACAGCTCTGGCGAAAATTAAGAGACCACCACATCAAAACCATGTCATGGGCAGCCCATTCTCCAGACCTGAATCCCATTGAAAACCTCTGGAATGTAATCAAGAGGATGATGGATAGTCACAAGCCATCAAACAAAGAACTGCTTACATTTTTGCGCCAGAAGCAGTGTGAAAGACTGGTGGAAAGCATGCCAAGACGCATGAAAGCTGTGATTAAAAATCATGTTTATTCAACAAAATATTGATTTCTGAACTCTTCCCGAGTTAAAACATTAGTATTGTGGTTTCTAAATGATTATGAACTTGTTTTCTTTGCATCATTTCAGGTCTGAAAACACTGTTTTGTTTTAATTTTGACCATTTTTTTTTGTCAGAAAAAAAGACAATATTTATTGCTTGGAAATTCGAAGACATGTTGTCAGTAGTTTATAGACTAAAAGAACAATTTACATTTTACTCAAAAATATACCTATAAAGAGAAGAATCAGACAAACTGAACATTTGAAAGTGGTCTCTTAATTTTTGCCAGAGCTGTATTATCTATTTATCTATTATCCATCCATATATCTTATTATCTATCTTATCTATTTATCTATTTATCCATCCCATATATATTTATCTATCTGTCCCATATCTATCTATCTATCTATCTATCTATCTATCTATCTATCTATCTATCTATCCCTCCCATATCTATCTATCTATCTATCTATCTATCTATCTATCTATCTATCACAAAATGGATTCTTAAACCTTAAGGGTACCGTTACACTTAGCGATGCACCAGCGATCCCGACCACGCTATGACCCGGTTAGGATCGCTGGTGCATCGCTAAGTGGTCGCTAGTGAGCTGCCAAACAGGCAGATCTCACCAGCGACATAGCAGCGGTCAGGGGTCGCTACTTACCTGTCAGACGAGGCGATCCTGCGTCCTCCCGCCAGCGTCCACGCGTCGCTCGTCGCCACAGCAGGAAGCCCAGCAGGAAGCTGACGACGAGAAACGGTCCAGGCCGTTCTCGCACGATCAGCGATAACCAGCGGGGGAGCCGGTCGGAGGTAAGTATCACACATAGCGATATCACTAGCAATATCGCTGCTGCGTCACAAAACCAGTGACGTTATAGCGATATTGCTAGCGATATCGCTTAGTCTAATGGGTCCTAAAGATTAGAATAGGCAGGTGTTTGAAATCTGAGCAAAATAGATATTAGACCTCTCAATAAATGTAGTCCTTTGACCATCCCTTCACCGGAAACTGAAATCAATTCCTGCTCTGCAGAGGAGGAGAATTACCCTTCAAGTTGAGCCATTTACTATCGTGATTAATAATAAGGGTGTTGGACTTGTAATCACCTAGTTGCCATTTAATCCCAGTCAAGTTTCAGCCTAGCATAGGTTTCACAGGGCTTTGACATCAATCCCATCCAAAATTTTGCAACCAAGACAGACCTTATTAGCCATGCAAATGATGTCATGCAAATTAATTCTCATCAAGGAGCAAAAAAGCCAGCTCTCTAATGTCACCAATTGGAGGTAATTTCCCTAAAAATCAATGTCCAACCCTTTGACGAGTCTTGACACATGACTTAGGTGTTTAGACAAACTTGAATTGTCGCCAAAAGGACAAGACACCATCATGTTAAAGATTTAGACATTGACTTCAAGGGCAGCGACCTCCAATAGATTACACTAAAAAGCTATTTTCCTTCTACCAAATAATGAAAATTTGCACATTGTTATCCCATGGCCATTGCCTGGTCTACAAGTCTCGCTACACTATCTTGTAGGCCTTTCAAAAGGTAAAACAGTAGAGGATATTACAGAAATGTTCTCGTGGGAGACTACTGCAGAACATGTTGGGATCAACTACATTTTAATACCTTTGGTTTTGTAATGAGAGATTTATTTTACTCACTTACAATGTATAGCCCCTTTAATTTCCATAGTGCCTTATAGTTATTAGCATTACTGTCCCCACTGGGGCTCAAAATTGAAATTCCCTTTGAGTATGTCTTTGGAATGTGCGAGGAAACCCACGGAGAACATACAAACTTCATAGATATGCTTTCATTTTTGGGATTCAAACCCAGGATCCCAGTGCTGCAAGGCAACATTGCTAGCCACTGTGCTGCCCATATTCTGTAATGGGTGGGATATTCTGGTGTCAATATACTTTGAGTCTTGTAGCATCTATGTACTGTAAATGTTTTTCGGAAATAATCAAGATATATAAATCGCACAGTAGTGTTCATTAGTTCAATAGGCATTTTGTTAGTTACTAGTGTTGAGCAAACGTGCTCGGAGAAGGTGCTATCCAAGCATGCTCAAATGCTAACAGAGTGTCTTCAGTGTGCTCGAATGTTCTATAGCCGCCACACATGCAGGAATTGCCTGTTTGTTACGCAATCCCTTCATGTGTTGCCGACTTGAACATAGTATTTGAGCACGCCAAAGATATTCTGTTAGCACCCGAGCATGCTCGGATAACACTTTCTCCGATCACGTTCGCTCAACACTATTAGTTATCCAATTGTGCAACAATTCCATTCAGTCAAAGTTTCATTGGAGTTCAGCTTTCTGGTGGGGGACCATTATTGGCTTGAATTTTTATTCCAGGCACAATTATAATAGAATTTTAGCATAAATTCTTCCTACAAATCTCAATACAACTCCATAGATTGGCTATCACTCTGCCGGAGATCAATATATTTCAAAGTTTTAATAAATTTAAGAAAAAAATCATCTATAAGGCTGCTTTTACACTTACTGTGTTTTTGCTGGCCCGCAAAATTGCCCCCAAAAGTTCCACGTTGCGCCGTGTGCCCTACGGCCATGAGGGCCGTATTTGCGGCTGTGATGAAAGATCGAGCTTACTCAATCTTTTATATGGCGTACGGACATGGCCCCCATTGTGAATCAATAGAGCCGCAAAAACAATTGGAAGTTTATTTTTGCGGCACACCGTGACTTCCGGTTTTGCGGAACGCCGTTTTTTTCTAATACTATTTCCATAGTATTGAAAAATTAAAAAACGGCGATCCACATACAAAAATGTTCTTCAACGCTCACTGTTTTTATTGTCAGAAGGGTAACAGGAGAAATTGCACCATACAATTTGTTGTGCAATTTCTCCTGAGTGCACCTACACCCTATATGTGCTCGTAAATAGAGTTGAGCGAAATGGTTCAGCCAAATTCAGAATTGGCCGACTTTTGCTAAAGTCGGGTTTCGCCGATCGAAACCAGACCATAGCGCGAGGTCGGCCATGAGGTCGCCGACTTGAGAGCCAAAGTCACGTTTCCTACAATCCTTCAAGCGCTTATTTTCAGCCAGTCATGAAGGACGCACACTGTGGGCAACGCGATTACGTCGGCAGCGGCCCCCACCATGTTAGAGAAGGGCATGCAAGTGATTGGCTGGCTTTGTGTGGCGTCACAATGCCTATAAAAGGCCGTGACTGCCGACCGCCATCTTACTTCTGCCGATCTTAGCATAGGGAGAGGTTGCTGCTGATCGTTCTCAATAGGGAGAGTGTTTAGGCAGGGAAAAAGTCAAAAAAATTGCTTGTGCTGATAGCGAATGTCACTGTAAAACACAACTGTATAGTGTGCAGTGACAGGGGAGGATATAGTTGTGTGCAGCAGCTCTGTTGGTTATTAGGCTGCCTTACAAGGCTCCCTGATAGCTGCATTACTGTTTGCACACTGCTGTGCAGACTGCTTTTTTTAAAAGCAAAAATCCTTTTATTCCTTTTTTTTCTGCACAGTAGATACTGAGCGTAAATTTTTTGACACATCGTATAGAGGTGTACGCTCCTCACACACTACCGTGTACCGGCTGGTATCACGGACAAATAAATGTTATATGTGTGTAACTCCGTAAAAAAAATACACGGAGATTAACATTTTTCCATACATACACTGTATAGAGGTGTCCGATTATCAAACAGTATCGGATATCTGGTGTTCTTATAACGGTCACATCTACACAGAGTCAGCGTGTGTGTGACACTCCATAAATACATATACGGACATTTCCATTTCTTTATACACCGTATTGAGCAGTCCGATTGTCAAACAGTATCGGATATCTGGTGTTCTCATTACTGTCACATCTACACAGAGTCAGCGTGTGTGTGTGACATTCTGTAAATACATATACGGAGATTGACAGTTTCAACAACGCATACAGCTATACACCTCTGATACAGTACAATATATCTGCTTGTTGGATTACGGTGAAATACATACTGGGTGAGCGTGTGTGACTCACAAAATATATACGGAGATTTCACTTCTTACATACACCTTACACAGCTGTACGCTCCTCATACAGTACCATTTCTCTGCTGGTATTTTTGGTACATTTTCCCAAACATGAGGAAGTCTGGTGGAAGAGGCCGCGGACGTGGGCGGGTGGGGCGCAGCTGGTACTGATGGTGGTGGTGCATCGGCTGGTTCTGGCAAAAGCACAATAGCAGCTAAGGCAGGAAGTGTTGAGCCTGCGTCATCGTCTGGCACAAGAAGGCCTTTAAGGTTCCCTTTTCTGGGAGTAGGTAAACCGCTTTTAAAGCCGGAGCATCAGGAACAGGTTTTGGCTTACATTGCCGAAACAACCTCCAGCTCTATTGCCTCCTCTTCTGAAGTTACAAAAACTGCAAGCACAGAGTCGTCAGTGCAGGCCTCTGGTCAGGAACAACACCTTTCGTTTTGTCCTTTACCCACACCAAAAGTGAAGGATGCTGCAGCACACACTTCAGATTACTCCATGGAGCTCTTTTCATATACCATTCCTGGGTTATCAAGTCAAATCCTGAATTCCCCAGTCCAAGATGAATCTGACATGGAGTGCACTGATGCACAGCCACTGCTAGACGAATCTGCTGGTACATTCACCCACAGCACTACATTACCCTCACAGTCTACTGAGCCCGAATCAGACCCTGATGAAACTCAGGTGCCCCTTCCCGCATACTATACCACCTTACACGGTGACACAGAGGAAGGTACAGAGGAAGGTGAAGATGACATTGAAGACGAGGTCATGGATGACCCAGTTGTTGACCCGGATTGGCATCCATTGGGGGAAGAGGGTGCTGGTGACAATAAGTCAGAACAGGAGAAGGATCCGCAGCAGGCATCGTCATCGCAGCAGCGGTTATCTGGCAGGTCCGTAGCTGTCAAAAAACTTGGTAAGAAAACTAAAAGAGTTGCAGGACAGCTTGGCCAGACGGTCAAATTAGCACAGCGTGCAAGCCCTGAAAATTTGTATTATAGTAGGAAGAGTACAGTGTGGCACTTTTTTGAACAAAATCCTCCTGATGACGCAAAGGTTATCTGTAAGAAGTGCTGAAGGACCTTTAGCAGAGGGAAAAATCTTAGAAATTTGAATACGAGTTGCATGCTTAGACATTTAACCAACATGCTCTTACAAGCGTGGACGGACTACAAAAGCTCAGGTAGCACATGTGCACTTGCTCCGACTGAAGTTAGCCGGCAAAGCTCCATCGCTTCCCCCACTGTAAGGCCACAGCTAAGCGCACCACCATCAAGAAATGTTGAGGTGTCATCGCTAGGCCAAACCAGTCACGCAAACACAATATTTTCGCGAGGAAACACTGAATCTAGGCCATCACCCTCACCAACCCCTTCTCAGTCTGTCATGTCCAATGCTAGTTCCCCCATATGCAGCTCTCTAGCCAGCTCACCCAACCAGACACTCTGAGTAGGACAAGAAAGTACTCATCCTCTCATCCGCGTACATTGGCTTTGAACACCTACATTGCCAAACTGATTCATTAGAGATGATGACCTTCCGTTTGGTAGAAAGCAAAGCTTTCCGAGAGCTCATGGCCTACGCTGTCCCACGCTATGACCTACCCATTCGGCACTTCTTTTCTCAAAAAGCCATCCCTGCCCACCACCGGCATGTGAAAGACCGCATTGTCCATGCACTAAAGCAATCAGTGAGTGGAAAGGTGCACCTCACAACAGATGCATGGACAGTAGGCATGGCCAGGGCCGTTACGTGTCCATCACTGTGCACTGGGTTAATGTGGTGGATGCAGGCTCCACAGGGGACAGCGGTGGTGGAACAGTGCTGCCTAGCCCACGGTATAGGAATCAGTTGGGTGTAGGCGTTCGCTCCTTCTCCTCCTCCAGAAGCGAAAGCTTGTCAACAGAGCGCAGTCGCACGAGCACTCCATCCACATCTGTCAGTGTTGCACACGAGGTGTCCCACTATCGAACAGCTAGTGGTAAGTGGCAGCAGGCTGTTTTAAAAATGATGTCTTTGGGCGACAGTAGTCACACCGCGGAGGTACTGGCCGACTACTTGCATCGACAAACTGAGTCATGGCTGGGCAGTCTACATCTCTGCATCATCATCTCCAGTCAAGGTAGTCAGTGATAATGGGTGGAATTTTGTGGCAGCCATAGCCCTTTCAAAACTCACACATACCTTGCCTGGCTCACACCTTGAACCTGGTGGTGCAGTGCTTCCTAAATAATTATCTGGAGTTAACAGCCCTGCTCCATAAGGTGCAAAGACTGTGCTTGCACATCCGTGGCTCAAACGTCCACTCCAGTCGTATGCAGAAGCTGCAGCGATCACTCAACCTCCCCAAGCACCGCCTAATCTTAGACATTGCTGCAAGATGGAACTCCACCATGCACATGGTTGAGAGGCTGTGCGAACAGAGGCAGGCTGTAATGCATTTGTGGGAAGATACACGGGCAGGCAGTTTGAGGGCAGACATGGAATTGTCGGATGTGCAGTGGTCAAAGCTGAAAGACCACTGTAAAGTCCTTCAGTGTTTTGAGGAATGCACACGGCTGGTAAGCGCAGACAACGCCATCATAAGCATGAGCATACCACTTATGCAGCTGCTCATGCAAACTTTGACGCACACCAAGGATTAGGCATCTGCAGCTGAGGAGCAACAGGAGGAGGAGGGAAGCCTTGATGACAGTCAGCCATTGTCTGGTCAGGGAACTGTCGTGGACGAGGTGGAGGAAGAAGAGGAAGATGAGGAGGAGGATGAGGGGGATTATTATATTGGGGAGGAGGATGCTTCTCAGGGGGCAAGAGAACATGTTGGTGTGCCAAGGTCAGGTACAGGGTTTGTGCGTGACTGGAGGGATGTGGATTTGCCAGAAAGTGCTCCTCCACCGACCACTGGCAGTGCAGCATTGACACCTGGAACATTGGCCCACATGTGTGACTATGCCTTGCGGATCCTAAAAAGGGACCTCCGCATTGCCAAAATGATGAGGGATGACGACTACTGGTTGACCAGCATCCTCAATCCACGCTATAAAGGCAAATTACACAACATCATGCCACAGGAGAACCTAGAGCTAATATTGGCTAACAAACAAGCAACTCTGGTAAACAGGTTGTTTGAGGCATTCCCAGCACACAGCAGCGGAGCTGGTTCTCCCATGAGCCGTAGTGCGCAAAATGGAAGAGGTGTTCGTGGTGCACACAGCCGAACTGGTGTTGGAGACAGGGGTTTCCTGACCATGTTGTGGTCTGAGTTCTCGAGTCCCGCGCACACGACAGCTAATACAGAATCGACTGCAAGTGACAGGAGACAGCAGTAGTCAACTATGGTTACAAACTACTTCTCCTCTCATATCGAGGTTCTCCCTCACAGGTCATTCCCCTTTGACTATTGGGCCTCAAAACTGGACACATGGCCTGAATAGGCACAATATGCCTTACAGGAGCTCACTTGCCCTGCTGGTAGCGTGCTATCTGAACGAGTCTTCAGTGCTGCTGGATCAATCCTGACAGAAAAAAGGACCCGTCTGTTGACCCAAAATGTTGATGATCTAACATTCATTAAAATGAGCCATGCATGGGTTTCAAAAGATTTTGTCCCACCCTCCCCTGATAACACATAGGTTGCCAGAAAAAAGGCTTGTTTTTGTCCTCCTTTTCCTCTGACTTCTCCAATTCCTCCATTTGCAGCAGCTGAAAGTCCAGCCTACACATCAACATATGCCATTTTTAAAACCACCCGAAATGGGCTGCCCCCCACCCCAGGCCCAGGATCAACATCTGCCGCACCCGGGCAAGTGCTGTTGCCCTGAACAGGTGTGTGGCCCAACCCTTGGGTGACGGCACTGGCACAGGGCCTCTCATAGTACAACAAAGCATCTGACGGTGGGGGGGCCCACTTGCCATCAGACACACTGGTGTACTATGAGGGGCCCTGTGCCAGTACCGGCGCCCATGAGTGGGTCCCCCCTGCTTGCTCAGGGACACAGTCCTTGCAATACTTACCTCTCCCTGCTACACCGCTGTGTAGTCTGGCCAGTTAAATCCGTCACAGGGATGGCCACTACAAATTTGGTGTACTGATCGATGATGGTTAAGATGTAGCTATGTCCTGTCCTGCTGGCCTCTACCTTCAGATTACCAATGGCTACCATTTGTAATGGACATCAACTCCCAATCGGATGCAATGGTGCTTTATGATCTCCTTTCACATTTTTCATAGTCACAGACGTGTGACATTCCTGCCACCATTTTTCAATGTGTCCTCTCATGGCAATCCAATAGGATCCCCTACGGCCTGTGGCTTGTGTACTGCGATACAGCAACCCTTTCTTCACTAATTTGCGTTTTAGCTGTATCCACAGTTAAAGTTATTGAGGGTCAGCATCGCCTCTGCGAATTCTCCCGGGATGTTTCCCCGTTATTACAAATTCAAAAACATCTGAAATCACTCGACTTTGCGTCTGTACTTTTAACCATCTACCTTCCTATAGCAGAGAGTCTGGACTGGCAGACTGACACTGAAATATAAACGAAGATTTCAAAGTATTCCAACACTGTATACTGGTGTTCGTTTCGAATACATTTCCCTTTTTCTCATTTTTATATTCGGGTGTAATCCATACTAAGCCTGTGAGAGTTTGCGTCTTACTCTGGTAAAATATAAGGAGATTTAAAATGACAACACCACTGTATGCAGCTGACCGATTGTAAAACATTACCCTTTTTCAAGTTTTTATATTCTTGTGTAATCCATACTGAGCCTGTGAACGTCTGTCTGTAACTCCAGAAATATATTTGTAGATTTAAGGTTAACCCAACACTGTATACAGCTGTACGCTTGTTATACCTTACCCATTTACTGCTTTTTATATAGTGGTGTAATCCATATTGGGCCAGTGGGAGTCTGTTTCTGGCTCTGGAAATATCTACTGAGATTTACAATTACCCCAACACTGTATGCAGCTGTACACTTCTTATCCATTACCCTTTTACTGCTTTTTATATTGTGTAATCCATACTCACCCTGAGAGCGTCTGTGTCTGCCTCCTGAAAAAAATAAGGAGATTTATAATGTTTAAACAATACTATATGTACCTTGTATCTGTTGATACAGTAACCTTTTTATACTTTTTATATTCTTGGCTAATGCATACTGGGACTGAGAGCATCTGTGTCTGCCTCATGAAATGTCTACGGAGATTTAGAA